>NC_081573.1:29317442-29617442 GCF_022355385.1 Mustela nigripes
CCAATGGAACAGAATAGAGAGCCCAGAAATAGACCCTCAACTCTATGGTCAACTAATCTTCGACAAAGCAGGAAAGAATGTCCAATGGAAAAAAGACAGCCTTTTCAACAAATGGTGTTGGGAAAATTGGACAGCCACATGCAGAAAAATTAAATTGGACCATTTTCTTACACCACACACAAAAATAGACTCAAAATGGATTAAGGACCTCAATGTGAGAAAGGAATCCATCAAAATCCTTGGGGAGAACACAGGCAGCAACCTCTTCGACCCCAGCTGCAGCAACTTCTTCCCAGGAACATCACCAAAGGCAAGGGAAGCAAGGGCAAAAATTAACTATTGGGACTTCATCAAGACCAAAAGCTTTTGCACAGCAAAGGAAACAGTTAACAAAACCAAAAGACAACTGACAGAATGGGAGAAGATATTTGCAAATGACATATCAGATAAAGGGCTAGTATCCAAAATCTATAAAGAGCTTAGCAAACTCAACACCCAAAGAACAAATAATCCAATCAAGAAATGGGCAGAGGACATGAACAGACATTTCTGCAAAGAAGACATCCAGATTGTCAACAGACACATTAAAAAGTGCTCCACATCACTTAGCATCATGGAAATACAAATCAAAACCACAATGAGATACCACCTCACACCAGTCAAAATGACAAGTCAGAAAATGACATATGCTGGCAAGGATGTGGAGAAAGGAGAACTCTCCTACATTGTTGGTGGGAATGCAAGCTGGTGCAACCACCCTGGAAAACAGCATGGAGGTTCCTCAAAAAGTTGAGAAGAGAGCTACCTTATGACCCAGCAATTACACTACTGGATATTTACCCTAAAGATAAAACATAGTAATCTGAAGGGGCACGTGCACCCAAATGTTTATAGCAGCAATGTCCACAATAGCCAAACTATGGAAAGAACCTAGATGTCTATCAACAAATGAATGGATAAAGAAGATGTGGTATATATACACAATAGAATACTATGCAGCCATCAAAAGAAATGAAATCTTGCCATTTGCGACGACATGGGTGGAACTAGAGGGTATTATGCTTAGCAAAATAAGTTAATCAGAGATAGACAACTATCATATGATCTCCCTGATATGAGGAAGTGGAGATGCAACGTGGGAGGCTTAGGGGGTAGGAAAAGACTAAATGAAACAAGATGGGAGTGGGAGGAAGACAAACCATAAGAGACTCTTAATCTCACAAAACAAACTGAAGGTTGCTGGGGGGAGGGGGGTCGGGAGAGGGTGATGGGGTTATGGACATTGGGGAGGGTATGTGCTATGGTGACTGCTGTGAAGTGTGTAAACCTGGTGATTCACAGACCTGTACCCCTGGGGCTAATAATACATTATATGTTTACAAAAAAAAAAAAAAAGGAAAGAAAGAAAGAGAGAGAGAGAGAGAGAAAAGAAATGGGTACAATCATAGGTGGCCAATCTATTTAAGGAATTTAAAGACTGTTAAATGAGATTAAGTTTACTAAATGGAATTTGGCCTGGTGAAAGGTGCTTTAAAACTTCCAGGAAGAGAATCCAGGCATGGGTGTATTTAATCTGAACTGAAATGGCAGAACTTCCTGTCTTTCCTGCTGGTTAATGTTTCTAGACTTCTTCCTCACCTCTGTTTTCTGATTTGATCTTCCTCCCATTAGGCCCATCTGTTAAAGTCCTTACACTAGGGGCATCAAATGAGCCAACTTTTTTGTGTTTTCAATAACCAAGTACCTCTTCCCTCTGAATGGCACAGGTCTAATCTGGGTAAGAATTTGGTGACAATTCACTTTTCTTTCAGTCTGTTTTCTTACTGACAATTCAATACAAGCTCTTTTTCAAAGAAACATGGTTTGCTAAGGTAATCCCGGGTGGCCAAAGGAAAGACATGTCAAGGAATTCATCCAAAAAGCACCTTATTTGGTACCACAGAGAGACATCCATTCTTAATAAAGTCTTGCCTAATTGGCCTGGGTCAGAAACAACTCCCTCATAGAAGCAAAGAAAATTTCACACAGCGGGAAGAAAAAGCAGAATGGTATATGTCACAAGATGTGTCAGCAATGTGAGATATATAACAATTCTTTCGAAAAGAAATAATCGCAAAAGTAAGAGAAGCAAAAATATTTCAGTTGATGTGGAAAATGGCTTTGATTATCCGCTATATTTGAGGTGATGTATCCATCTCCTCAGTAGCCATGTACCCTTTTACTGTTAACAGAACCTTTTGTGTATAACTCCCTTCCCTTCTCTCTCGGTCCATGTAATTTACTGGATCTAGAATTCATGATTGACAGTCATTTTATCTTAACACTTGGAAAATGTTATCCCACTTCTTTTTGACCTCCATGGCTTCAAGTGAGAAATCTACTACCATCCAAATTGGTGTTTATCTGCAATGCCTACTTTCTTAGTACCTTCTTTCAAGATGTCTTCTTTAGGTTTCAATTCAGAAGCTAAATTTCAGAAGCTAAAAGATAGGGTCTTGTTTGTATGTATACTGTGTGGGGTTAGCTCAGTTTCCTGATGAGGGAGGTTTAGAACTTTGGCCAAATTTAGAAAGTTTTCAGACTTTTTCCTTTGAACATGTCAATACTTCTTTCCCTTTGCTCTCCTTCTGGAATGCCAATAACACAGATGTCAGCTCTTTTGTTGTTGTCCCACAGGTTTCTGAGACATCGTTCACTTTTCTTTCAGTCTGTTTTCTTACTGTTGTTTATCACAAAACTGCAGTGATCAAGACAGTACGGTACTGGCACAAAAACAGACACAAAGATCAATGGCACAGAATAGAAAACCCAGAAATGGACCCCGAACTATATGGTCAAGTAATATTTGACAAAGTAGGAAAGAATATCTAATGGGAAAAAGACAGTCTCTTCAACAAATGATGTTGGGAAAACTGGACAGCAATACACAAAAGAATGAATCTGAACCACTTTTTTTTTTTTTAAAGATTTTATTTATTTATTTGACAGAGAGAGAGATCACAAATAGGCAGCGAGACAGGCAGAGAGAGAGGGGGAAGCAGGCTCCCTGTTGAGCAGAGAACTTAATGTGGGGCTCAATCCCAGATCCCCGAGATCGTGACCTGAGCTGAAGGCAGGGGCTTAACCCACTGAGCTACCCAGGACTCTTCTGGACCACTTCCTTAACACCACACACAAAAGTAAATTCAAAATGGATGAAAGATCTAAATGTGAGACAGGAAAACATCACAATCCTAGAGGAAAACACAGGCAGTAACCTCTTTGACATCAGCTATAGCAACTTCTTACGATACGTCATCTGAGGCAAGGGAAACAAAACCAAAAATGAACTATTGCGACTTCATCAAGATATAAAAGCTTCTGCACAGTGAAGGAAACAATCCACAAGACTAAAAGGCAACCTTCAGAATGAGAGAAGATATTCACCAATGACATGTCTGATAAAGGGTTGGTATCGAAAATATGTATAGAACTTTTAAAACTTGACCCCCAAGAACAAAATAGTTCAGTTAAAAAAATAAATAGAAGACAGGAAGAGACATATTTTTCTGTTGCTTAAATCGGGTAAACTTTATTGGTCTATCTTCAGGTTTATTGATTCTATCCTCTGTCATCTCTTGCTCTACCACTGAGCTCATCAACTGAATTTTTTATTTCAGTTATTTTATTTTTTAAGTTCTAGAATTTCCATTTTGTTCTTTTTTATAACTTTTGTGTTTTTTTTTTTTTTTTTTGCTGAGATTTTGTACTTTTTCATTTGTTTCAAAATAATTCATTGGGGGCACCTGGGTGGTTCAGTGGGTTAAAGCCTCTGCCTTTGGCTCAGGTCATGATCCCAGGGTCCTGAGATCGAGCCCCACATCGGGCTCCCTGCTCAGTGGAGAGCCTGCTTCTCCTTCTCCCTCTACCTGCCTCTCTGCCTACTTGTGCTATCTCTCTGTCAAATAAATAAATAAAATATTTTTAAAAAAGAATTCATCATTGCTTGTTGAAGCATTTTTAAGATGGCCACTTTAAAATCCTAGTCAGATAATTCTGATTAATCATGATCTTGGCATCTCTGATTGTCTTTTCTCATTCATTTTTGAGATTTCCCTGTTTCTTGGTATAACTAGTGATTTTTTTTTAATTGTATTCTCGACATTTTGGATATACACTGAGGCTCTGGGTTCTATTTAATCTTCTCTTTTTAAGCAGGAAGGTCTCCTTTTTTGAAGTTGTGTGCATTTGCTCAGAGTGGGTTTGCTCAGCTTCCTGCTGGGCTGCACTGACATCATCTCCAAAGAGAAGAGCAACGACACCCATCACACCGCCACACCTTGCTGCAGATGGATGGGGTAGAAGTTCAGCTCCATCCTTAGCCCATCAACATCTTCTGTGCAAAGTGGTACACCAACTCAAACCAACTCATTATCTTAAACTGGGGGCCTAAGCTCAGCCCCGTACTGATGTGGTGAAGGGTGAAGGCTATAAGGCAGAGGGCTAACATACCATTCTGTTTTTGCAGAGGGGCAGGGGAAGTTCAGCACCCTACCTGTTCCTAGTCATGAAGGGTGGCGAGTCAAGTGTCAATTAGCTGCATCTCTCATCGCCTCATTCTATCCGTTGTTGCCAGTTGGGGGTGGCAACTCAGAAGAGGAGTGCAGAAAGCAGAATGCCGAGTAGCCTGCTTTATACTGCCTCATTGGCTCTCTTTGCTGTGGGTTGGAGGGGGAGGTTCAGCTCTCCAATAAAACCCCAGTGACCTCCAGAATTAGGGAAAGTGGAATGCAGACTAGCTTCAATTTACACTGCCCTCTTCATGATCAATGATGCTAGATGAGGGTAGAGACTCAGGTCACCATTGGACTTGGCCAAATACTGTAATTTGACCCTTCCCCTCCAGTGGTTTTTCAAAGAGAAGGCTGAAATCAATCCAAGGTAACTCAGTATTGGGGTTTTTGTGGGGACAATTGGGAAACATAGGGTTATTGAGAGAGCTTCTTTCTTTGTTCTGGACTTGAAGTTGGTAGGAATAGGCCTGGAAACTATGGAACTACTACGTAAGGATTAAAGAGAGTTTAGATTCTTTTGGCTTCCATATGCAGTATACATAGTGGTTAGGTACATACACCTGATTTCAAAGTGTAGCTCAATTATGAGACTTTGATCACAACATCTTACCAAGCAAAACAGAAATAATAAAAGTATATCCCTGATAAGGTTATTTCAAGCATTTAATGAGGTAAGACATGAAAAGCAGTTCCACCAATGTTTGACATGTTGTGAGTTCTCACTACATGGAAACAATGATGAATTATTGATGATGGTTGTTAATGGCAAGTCAGTGTCTTCTCTTTTTCTTTTCTCTTTCCTAGGACTGCCTGAGCTCACGGTAAGTGCTTAATAAATAATGTCAGCACCAACCAATGTATCAGGAATGAGCAGATTAAAACCTGTTAACTCAATTTTCTTTCCTATCACCATGCTTGTTTTAATGCAAAGATTAGAGCTGGCTGACCAATTGCATCCTCACCATCTGCTGTCACACAACATAACACTGCTGCCTCTTCCACGTCTGTCTCTTCAGGGATTCTGTATCAAAAGCAATTTCCCACGAGACTGACATCCTTATAGCTGCACAGAATAAAACCTCCTTATCCACAATAATGTAGACACTCTTCCCTCACTTCTCTAGCGTACCAGTTTCCTATCACCACTTGTTAAAAAATCACCCCCAGCGGGGCGCCTGGGTGGCTCAGTGGGTTAAAGCCTCTGCCTTCCGCTCAGGTCGTGGTCTTGGGGTCCTGGGATCAAGCCCCACATCGGGCTCTCTGCTCAGCAGGGAGCCTGCTTCCTCCTCTCTCTCTGCCTGCCTCTCTGCCTACTTGTGATCTCTGTCTGTCAAATAAATAAATAAAAATCTTAAAAAAAAAAAAAAAACACCCCCAGCAGAAACTGGGGAAGAAAGGAAGAAAGTCCTGTGAGGAATAGAACTGGTGGTGAACTGTCCGCTGGCACGAATGTTTATATCACATTAATGGAGTGGTCTTGGGTTTTTCAAGATAGTGTCATGGTGAGAAATGCAGACAGTCCTCCTGTGGGTGGTAAAAATGGTCCTGCCCAGTCGGCAGAACCTCAAGCACTGGGGGTTCTAAAGTGAGTTTGCTCTGAGGGCAACCAGGTTCAAAGACCTTTTCTTATTCCAAACTCTAATTGTTAACAGCGTTGAAAAACCCCGCCTGTGCAACGTGGGGGCTTAAGTGGGTAGGAGAAGAATAAATGAAACAAGATGGGATTGGGAAGGAGACAAACCATAAGTGACTCTTAATCTCACAAAACAAACTGAGGGTTGCTGGGGGGAGGGGGTTTGGGCGAAGGGGGTGGGATTATGGACATTGGGGAGGGTATGTGCTTTGGTGAGTGCTGTGAAGTGTGTAAACCTGGTGATTCACAGACCTGTACCCCTGGGGATAAAAATATATGTTTATAAAAAATAAAAAATTTTAAAAAAAAGAAAAAAAAAAACCCCGCCTGGCATTTACCTCAATCTCATTCACCAAAACCTAGTTGGGTCTTTTCATTCCGCCCAGGTAACAGGTGTGAGTATATCTAACAAGGCATTTGTATTTGTATCCCTGATCGTTGAGATAGCATGGAATTTCTTTTTCTCCTACACTAACACCCCATTAATCTATTTTGTAGCAGCTTACTCGGTCCCATTCCTACTCCTCTCTGTCATGCCTTAAAATCCCAAGAGTACTCTTCTCAGCAGGAGGCAGTTTTGCCCCTCCCTCGGGAACCTTTGGCAATGACCGGAAAGGTTTTTGACTATCACGACCTGAAGAAGAGTGAGGAGGAGCAGGCCGGTGTTATTGGCATCTGGTGGATAACAGCCAACGATATTGCTAAACACCCAGCAATATACAAGATGTTCCCTATCCCCCAACAAAGCAACTGGCCTAAAAAGTCAGTAATATCAAAGTTCAGAACCCTGATCTAGAATCCTCAAAACAAGATCATATTTCCAAGGTATCTTTGCAGGTAGACTTCCTCATGTGCTCAGTTGGAAACAGAAGTGAGATCCATGAGATCTCAGTTGTAAGGTCTTCCTGCAAACTCACTGTCAGAGCTGTTTCATTCTTCTGCCACTGTGGGGCTCTGGCTCTTGTCTCTGATCCCTAGATTCTGAGTGGCAAGTGTAAGCAGCACCAAGGTTCCCATTGGAAGTGTCCCAGGTATGACTGGGTTTTTCTCTTGGCTTATTTGCTCCTACTTGCAGAGCATTCAATTTTCTTTCTCTGACCCTCCTAGACATTCTTGTAAGTGACTTCATGGCCTATAATAAATCCTTTTCTGCTTAAACTACTTAGAGTGCATTATTTGGTCTGCAATTAAGGATCCTAAGTAATACAGTAAGTGATTATAGGCAATCAATCTTCAAGAAGATGGGAATGTGAGATTGATTATGGTTAGAAATCAATGTAGATTTAGTTAGTATTACATGGTGAAAGTCTTGTAGGCCTTGGAGGACTAAATGGCTGCTTCTATATGGGTAATGGATTGGTATGGGGATTAAGATGGTCACAAATTTTTTGTCACTCATCCTTCTGTTCCCTCCCTCTCCCTTGAACATAGGCCATCCCTGTTATTTTATTCAATGAATAGAAATATAGCAAAATTAATCCTGTGAACTTCAGAGGCTGGGTCTTAGATCTGCAGTATCTACCTTTATCTCTTAGAACACTCCCTTTGGGGATTCAGCTGTGGGAAAGCCCAAGGAACTGTGAAGACAGGCTACAGGGAGGAGAACCAAGGTTTCCTTAGCTGGCAATCCCTGCTGACTCTCCAACCAACTTCCAACATCAACTACCGACCACTTTGAATGTCCCAGGCCCTGGTGACCCTCCAGGACTTGTCATTTCATCAGTCACTGCTAAATACCATCAGTCCCCAACATAGTGAGAGATAACGACTGGGTTATTGCTTTAAGTCACTGAGTGTTGAAGTGATTTGTTAGACAGTAATAGATAATCAAAATAATTGGCTACTTCCAACTGTACTGGCAAGTTTAAAAAATAAAATGACAAGGTGAAGATTTAAATTCTCTATTCAAGATATAGTCAGAGATTCAGAGTCTCTATGACTGCCCAAAAGAAGGTGGCTATAAAACTAAGATGCCAAGTCTAATTCTGTGGGCTGCTCAAAATTCAACATAGGTTGAGTAAACAACCTCACTGGATCTCTTGTGTACATGTTAGAGCACTGACTAGGAAAGAATAGGATGTTGACAATACAAGTGGTGACATTTGAGAGGATTTGCATGATTCTGAGGACATCTGATCTTCCAAATCTGACTGTCTATTGCCAAGGGAAGCAGCCCCTCTTTATCTGTTGCAGCTGGCCTTGCCCACTAGAACAGCCAACAAAGACATCATCTGAGGTAGTTATCATCACAGAAATACCAATTATCCCCTTGCCTCAATGTACTACCTCTCAGTGGCTCCAGGCCTAAAATTGCCATTGGATATTAACATGCCCTGGGGCATCACTTACAGAGTAAAACCATAAAAGAAGGGGCACATGCAAAGAACTATTAAATTTTGCTAAATTATGTCAGCAAAATTTGGGGAATGTATGTGAGAAGATCGCAGATTAAAGAGAGAGTAATATAATTCTGAATGAAGCTGAATTTAGTGCTATGATTTTATGTACCAGCAATTCTAAAAACCAATGCACTCACAAGTCTCTTTCCCAGTTATTGTGGCAAGGGGTACCATGAACAGCAAAGTCTCCCATGACACCCCATACAAGGCAGTGAGGGAAGTCCTACACGGGAACCAAGACAAGTGCCCAAAGTTTTTGGAGACAGTGGAACTGAAGATCAGCTTGAAGAATGATGCCCCCAGAAGGACAAATGTTTTTTGGGCACCATCCAGGCTTAAGTCCACTCCCTGCCTCAAGTTCTCCATATGTACTTTGGGGGATCAGCCGTGCTATAATGAGGCCAAAGGTGTGGATATTCCCCATCTGGACACTGAAGCACTGAAAAAACTCAACATGAATAAAAAATGAGATCAGAAGCTGGAAGAGAAGTATGATGCATTTTTGGCTTCAGAAACTCTGATCAAGCAGATCCCATGAATACAGGGCTCAGGCCTGAATAAGGCAGGCAAGTTCCCCTCCTTACTGCCCCACAATGAGAACATGGTGGCTAAGGTGGATGAAGTGAAGTCCATGATCAAATTCCAGATGAAGAAGGTGCAGTGGTCTTTGGGCACATGAAGATGACAGATGATGAGCTCATGTACAACATCCACTTAGCTATTAATTTCCTGGTATCATTGCTCAAGAAGAATCGGCAGAATATCCAGGCTTTATACATCAAGAGCAAGGTGGGCAACCCCCAGTGCCTATACTAAGGCACAGCTTAATAAACGCTAGTGTTACCATTACCAATTTGCCTGTGACTAGGGAAAGGGAGGAGGTTTGTGAGCTGACATATTGTGCCAATGCACCGTGCTGATGCTGCAATTTTTGGCACTCAGTGATGGGTAGTCATTTTCTCCACACTGCAAACCAAGAAATGGATTCTATCTACCTTCAAAACTGTAGTCTTATTTAGATCTCTTGGAACTGAGAACATGTGATACTTAGAACATGTGACAGTAGGTCTGCTAACCAGGACTGAAGCTTTTCTGATAACCCTGAGAAGGGCAGAGTGGAACTTCACATTGAAGACATTGACTCAGCCCTTGGCAGTGTGCTTAACCTATGGCCTGAAGTCACTTCCCTTTAAGCCAGATTCTTTCCATGGGCTTTTTGTTTTGTTTCATTCCTATAAATTATGCCTCTGGGCTCTTGGTCTATAGGGATCACAAGGAATGTTCCAAATGGAGATCAAGTTCCTAGATGATTCAGAAGGGAGTGCTCCACAATCCTGAGAAATTGATCTAGTATTTGCTTGTCTGACCCCACATTGAATATCCTATGTTCAGGGTAGCAATTCTGCTGTGTGAGATGTTTAGGAAAACACAAGCAGGAGACCTATACAATATTGTAATTCATCTGCAGTGTTTTCTAAGGGAGTTTAGAAAATGGGTAGAATCAAGCTTTGGAAATGTATAGGCCTTTTGTCCCCCAGGTAGGTTCTGCCCCTTTCCTGACCTGAGGTAATTCCCTGCTGGGGTTCTTGCCTCCACCACTGAGTACTGGAAAGCTGGTTTTGGTGTGGTAGGAAATACCTGTGATTTAACTTTTAACTTGAATCTGCTTCATTTAACTTTGATAAAGTAACTAGTTTATCCCTCCATCTTTTAATACAGCTGAAAGTCTATTTCAAGCCATAAATAAAAATGTCACACCTTCTTAAAACAAGCTTGAACCATGAAGAATACAAGTTTTTCGCCAAAGCATTAAAAAAAAAAAAAATTAAAAAAAAAAAAATCAGTAGGTTCACCCAGGCAGCTGGGAGTGCTTCTAAATGGTTGATAAAAATCTTGACTCAGGGCACCTGGGTGGCTCAGTTGGTTATGCATATGCCTTGGACTCAAGTCATGATCTCAGGGTTCTGGGATGGAACCACACATCGGGCTCCCTCTCAGCAGAGAGTCTGCTTCTCCTTCTCCCTCTCCCTCTGTAATCTCTCTCTCACACACAAATAAATAAACTTAAAAAAATTTTTTTTTCAGGGTGCCTGGGTTGTTCAGTCATTAAGCATCTGCCTTCAGCTCAAGTCATGATTCCAGGGTCCTGGGATTGAGCCCCACATCAGGTTCCCTGCTCAGTGGGAAGACTGCTTTCCCTCTCCCACTCCCCCTGCTTGTGTTCCTGTTCTCACTGTCTGTCTTTCTCTCTCTCTCTATCAAATAAATAAATAAAATCTTTAAAAAAATAATATTATTAAAAAAATTTTTTTCTTAAATAAGCTTGATATTTAAAAAATAAAAAGGAACCTTGGTTCAGGGATAGCATATTGTAAATAAAGTCAATATTCATGTAATTCCTTGGTATAATGTAAGGAGAAAAGAATGTTAGAGAAAATTTGTTATAATCCATTCACTCCCCCACCTTTGAGAGGGTTCAAAAACACTGCTTTACCAAAGCAATGAGAAATACATTGATGAGAGGAGTGTCAGAGTCTTTGAAAAGCACTGGAGTGATTGTGCTCTAAGCTAGAAGTGAAAGCACAAGATGCTGCTGTTGAAAAGGGCTTTCTGATTTCAGTGGTGCTGATTGGCTGGCAGAAGCACCAGAGGCAAGGTGAGCATAAGTATCCTAATAGGCCACATAGTTGAAAAGACAATCAGAATGGTTTGATCTGAAGGGGTCTCTCTCCTGGGGTCCTTAAGACAGCTAATCTAGGTCCAACTTGATCCATATCTTGAAAGACTCAGTCTGGTAAAGAGAAGCTTGACTTGCACCAGCATGACAAAGGATCATGGTCTGGTTCAATTCTGAGGCCTAAATCTCAGAATTGACCCAAAATTCCTTGGAAAAAAAAGAGAGAGAAAAACTTTGTACACTCAAGGGAAGAGCATGCAATAATATCTAAGTGTGTGTGTTTCAAATCTTCCTCCTAGTCTTCCCTAAAGGAAACTGTGGCCCTGTGCCATTGTAATTGTGTGGAGAAAGGATATATATAGACCTTTATGGCATCATTAGACTGCATTATTCTGAGTTATCATTAATTCCTGGGACCTAACAACACAATTGTAGACCAAGGGTTGAAGTGAAGCTGATAACAGACTTTAGGCCTGAGCCATCTAACAGTGATTCAGTGGATATGTGAACCCATGTTGGTTATTTCCTTAGTTCCTGAGTTCAGTTGAAGGAAAGCTCCTGGAGCTTTCCTCCATATGAAAACAGTAAACCAAAAACAATAAAAATAGCTTTAAGAATAAAAAAAAGATTGCTACCAACCAAGTCTTGGAAAATCAACCCTATCACGATCCCATTTTGTTTGCCTATTTAATTGGTGCAGGAGATGGATGGATCTTGGAGAATTACAATGGCTTATTCTAAGTTTAATTAGGTTTCACTTCAATTGTAGCTACTATTCCAGATGTAGTCTTCTCAGTGAAGGAAATCAATACAGCCTCTGGCACCTAGTGTGCAGATATTGATCCATCTAATGCATTTTTCTCTATCCCGATTAGCAGAAAATACCAGAAGTAATTATTAAGTAACCATAAGGCTGCCAATTTAGAGGGAGCTAAGAGCAAGAGAAGGTTCTCCAGCTAGCCCAACTCAGCCAGTTGGCCTTTGTGATACAGATCCAATGATGTTTGATTTGTAATTGATGAAGTCACTGTATGAGGCTTAAGGAAAGAAGTGTTAGGAGAATCATAGTTGCAGACCTTCAAGATTGGTAGGAAAGCCCCATGCTCTTCTCTCCTTTTAAGAAGCAGCTCTTTTTCAATGTACCTGCATGCCAAGGATCCATGAAAACTGAACTGTTTGTCATGAAGTGGAAGTCGTCTGACCCACCACGCCATAAATTCAGGCAGGCCCAGGATCAGTCCATCATCAAGGAGATATGATATAAATAGAATTAGGCTTGAGCAAATCATTAAGATGGTTATTTACCAGAGCCTCGTACTCCAAGCATAGTTACTCTTACCGCACTGCAGTCCTAAAACTCTTGAGCATTCCTTATGATCAGTTGGATGAGGAGGATAAGCAAGCCTGGTTTATGATGCCAGTGAGAAATGCATTGCTGCGCCCCTTCAGCCTCACTCAAGATTGGCCTTGAAGGACAACACAGAAAGGAAAAATTTTCCAAAAGGTAGGATGTTAAGCCATTAGTCTTGTGATGCAAGGTCCAGGCATTTGGAAAGAATAAGATTAGATGATTGGTAACAAGGTTTTAATGAAATTTGAGCAACTCCAAATGGTCTCAGCATAAGAACGTAGTTGGTCCCATGTGAGTGCTCAGAAAAGGGCCTCACTATGTAGGAAGTTCTCAATAATCATATTGCAAATTATACTCTGTGGATGTCTGTTGATCTCTTTCCAGACACTCTAGTGAATAGGTTCACAGACAATGTGCTCATGGTGGCAAAGAAAGAGGTAATACACAGGTTTAATAACAAAATTAATTCTGGTTACTATACTGTTCAGTGCACCAGAGTCTTTAATACTGCATCACTGTCTGAGGACCAGACTGTTATCTGGCAGCAACTGGTTATACTGGAACCCTCCCTTTGTGAAGGGGCAAAATTTGTCCTTACTGGAATGTCCTTACTGGAATTCTCTACAGGGTTTTGTATTTCGTGTTCACCATATCTGCCAGTCCCAACAGGCATAGAATCATTAAATGCTTTGTTTGAGATCATGGTATCACATAAAACACTGTCTCTTCATTTTATAGCAAAAGAAATAAGGCAGTTTCTAAAGTTCTTAGGGTTTACTTATCTTTCGATGTACCCCATCATCCATAAATAGTTGGTCTTCCAAAATGATAGAGTGACCTACTGGATTATCACTATTGGAGATAATATCTTGACAGACTAAATAACTATATTGTAGGCTGTAGGCTGTAATACATGCTCTGAGCAAATCAGAGACCAATATTATGGTGTCATTTCTCTTAATGCCAGACTATAAGGGAGCAGGAAATCTGAATGGGAGGACCAATGGCTCCTCTGACTATCTCAACTAATAATAAACCACCTAAAAACTATTCTCTTTTTATTTCCATAATTCTGGACTTTGCTGATTTAGGGCATCTTCATACTCTAGAAGGAAATGCTTCCTTCCACAAAGGACAAAACTGTTCCATTGAATATGAAGTTGAGACTCCCTACCGGCCACTTCATATTCCTCGACAGAAAGTGTTGGCTAAGATGATCAATCTTTCCCATGAAGAGGGTCTTTGCCACATAATGGATGGGAGGAAAAGTAATAATAGGAGAATCCAAAAGTCCCTGATGCTGCCTTTGGCCTTTTTCTGTGATAAAAATTAATGAAAGATGCCAGAAACACCAAATTGGTAATACTACCAAGGCTTAAGCCCCTAGAAATGAATGACCCACAAGAAGAACCCCAACAAGATGGATGCAAAGGAATACGGACTGGGGTGTGGAGGAAAGGAGTTTTGAACGTGAGTGCCACCTTTCCTTTGGCACGTCACCGTCACTGGCATTGGGTGATAATATACTTAAAATGTTTGCATTGTATCTTTTATTAGAAACATTGCAGGGAGGAGTGCCTGGGTGGCTCAGTGGGTTAAAGCCTCTGCCATCAGCTCAGGTCATGGTTCCAGGGTCCTGGGATGGAGCCCCACATCGGGCTCTCTGCTCAGTGGGGAGCCCACTTTCCTTCCTCTCTCTCTGCCTACTTGTGATCTCTGTCAAATAAATAAATAAAATATTTTTTAAAAAAAGAAAGAAACATTGCAGGGGATGGCTGGCTCATTCAGTCAATAGAGCTCGCAATTCTGGATCCTGTGGTGACTTTAAGCCCCACCTTGGGTGTGGAGCCTACTTAAAAAAAAAAATTGCTGATTAGTAGTGAGAGGTAAAGCATCTTTTCATATGCTTATTGGCCATTTCAATTTCTTCTTCTGTAAATTTTCTCTAAATAACTCTACTGAGTTGTCTTTTGTATTATTAAGGGGATCATGCCCAACATGCAATCTATAAAATCACAAGATAAATGCTCTTTTAGGAAAATCTGCGACATACATAAAACATATATGTGTGTACACATAAGTATGACATTTTATATATGTTGGTTACTATCTATAATACTCTGTAACACTCCAAGAAGGTCTCTATGAGTCCAGACTTTGACGTTCAGATAATGGAACATGGCATGGAGAAGAATGAAAAAGAGGGCTGACTAGCTCAGAAGTCTATAACCACACCCCTGCCGCACCCTAGAAATACCTAGGAAGAATTGAGAATCCCAAAAAAGTCCAGTGGAGAAGAAGCTTTGTTCACTCCAAATGGGAAAACATAATGGAAAATGGGAGCTGAAAAAGGTGAAGAGAAGAGGTTGAGACTTTAAATAATATCAAGTCAGGGTAGGACCGTGCTGCACAGGCTGAGAGTCAAGGGTGGGGAGGGAATGAGAGCCTTATGAAGGTCACCCTCCACCCACCTTTTCTGTGCCTCCCATGCTGTTCACCGTTAATCATGGTAGGGGTATCTCATCAGCCATATCAGGCAAAGGACCAGACTTTCACTCATGCGCTTTTCCACGACATTCCTAGAAGGTAGAATGCCTTTGTGGTCCTCACTGCTGCCAGAAGACCAGAGTCCCAGGAGAAAAGAGTTTGGGATGACTCCAAGAGCCTGGCCTCCTCCCTCCCACAGCTCACAAGACTTGCATTTTTCTTACCTCGTTCAGGTTGTTATAACAACATGCTATTCTGAAAGATAAGGATGATTTTACCAATCCACTCCCAACAGACCAGTATAGATGGGTTTCCTGCAATGATGAGTTGCTGAGACAGAATCAGATATGAGATTTGACAATATTTAACTTAATACCAAATATGGCAGAAAGCTAGAAACCAACAAGGACACTACAAAGCACCCGCATACGTACACACACTTTTCTTGCCTACCTCCATAGAAGACATTACCAATCAATCACAGAACTCTTTCCTTTTGAACACGGACATAGCTCTAAAATGCTCCTTTATTCAGTGCTCTTTAAAACACACCCAAGTTGGCATGTAAAATTAACAGAATTTGCCTCCCTGACCAACCTTTATCTAGAGATGATAAAGCAACAGTTCAGAGGAGGAAATGAGTTGTCTAATAACACAAAAGAAGTAAGCACCAGAGCCAGGGAGGGTGGGCAGGGAGAGGGTTGGAAAAGGGCAAGAAATTCAATTTATTCAGTGCATTTGTGCCATATTCATCAAGGCATTGTGCTTGCAGCTTTGCACTTGTTGTTTTGGAAGAGAATTCAGGTCTGATGAGTGTGCTGAATCAGTTATGCTCTTGATCAGTGTCCTTTATGGACAACAGCACAGGTATACGTGATAAAGTGCCAGGATCATGGCTATCACTGTGGCCATGGGCTAAGCGGTGTTAACTAGGTCATGGGTGCAGTGTGAAGAAAGTCACAGTCTTGCTATTCTTGCCCCTATGCTCTAGTCAGACACTTTCTTTTAGCATTATGACTGTGGATCTGTGCCCAGAAAGCATGGCAGTCTCAAAGGCACCAGCCACGCTTTATCAGTTGACAACCTCAGCCATATACAAGAACCATTTGCTTGGCACAGAAAAACTCACTCCAGGACCACAGCGTATCAGTGTTCAATACTGAGCTTTCCGACCATAGCCAAGCACTACCCTTATCACACAAGGAGCCAAGTAACAAAATGAGGTGCTCAGTACAACCTCCCTCTTCTACCAGATATCATTTAATCCTCCCTGACATACCCCATTACTACTATCACCACCACTGACACTGGGCAAGATAATGGCATAAATATGAAATTACATCATGATCGCTGGTGATGATACTAAAGTCAACTAACTAACAGGTACTGTATTCTTTTGCTGTTCCACAGAACTTAGTTAGAATTTGTCATTTCCTCTGAGATCTCAGAGACAATGATCTGGGGAAACATTCAACAGCACATATCCAGAAGCTGTATTTTCATATATTGTGGCATGATCTTTCGAGTCAGACAGATGTGGCTTCATGTCCTGCCTCTGTCACTAAATTATGTGACCTCGGGCAAGTTACTTAACTTCTCTGACCCCTAATTTGTTCAACAATAAAACAAAATGTGGACAATAACAAGGTGGTGAAGGTATAATATTTATCACAGTCCTTGGCACGTAACCAAATTTCAATAAATGTTTCATATTATTAAATGACTTAATATTAAGAATAATAAGCAATGAGTAGCAATAATTCCTATAATAAGTCACCATCATCATTATCATCATTGTGATTACGGTAATAGATGCTTTTTAGCCCCCATAATGGTGCCTTTTAGTTTTCTAACCCATTTTGACAATCTCCCAAACAAGACCTTCCACAGAAGGGCTTTAGTTCATGGCCTTTCCCAGGGAAAGTCCATCTATCCAAGATATTTCATCTTCAAAGCCAAACTAAATGTCTCCTTCTTCCAGGAAACTCACTCTCACCACCTAAGAACCACCTTTGGTCTCCGACCTTTTCAACACACTCATTGGCACTTCCATCAGTCAGCTCATAAGTATGACATGCCTACATCACACAAAGCATTATAATCATATCACACAAGGTTGTGCTTGGGTCTTTGCATTTGTAGGTCCCTCTCTGTGGCATGTTTTCCCCCATCCCACAACTTCATGCAATGTCATCTTCCCCATTGTGCAGGTGTCAGGTCAACTTGCCGCAGAGAGGGCTTCCTTTGTCATTAACTGCCAATGGCATCCTGCCCCTCCCAGACCAGTTACTCTTCAGTCTGTTTTCATCACTGATTTACCTAATTTCCCATATTCCTCCTTTATGGGGAGATACACTCCATGAGAGCAGAAATACTGTCTTTCTTGTTCATGGCTGAACCCCTAACAGCTAGAAAATTGCGTAGCACATAGTATGTGCTCAATAAATATTGGATAAATAAATATTTGCTTCCTTTTTCCTCCCAAAATGTTAGCAGCTTCAGGGCAACACCTTCTAAAGCAGATATTCTTTTTACAGCCAGCTAACTGAGCCTGATACAGTATTACTCAAGAGTTGAATAAAATAGCTAGCAATACAGAAATTCAATGAGAAATAACATTAAAGTGTGTGTCTGTCAGATCCTCACTAGATTATAAGCTCCTTGGGGGTAAAAGTCATCTCTTTTTCAACCTTACGCTTCCTGCAGTGCCTAGCAAGCCCCGTGAAATGCCCATATATAATAAAAGCTTAGCTCTGTCAAATGGAATTGAATGGAATAGCACAAGCATCTGCAGAAACATTCAAACACACACAGGGGCCAACAATAAAACTGCAAACTCATACCCACTTCCTCTGCGGCATTGGCTCGGATCTTAGAAAAGCACTATCTATAATTAGGCATTTTGTTCTTTTTATATCCGAGGGATGAGAAAGGAGCTCTTACTTTCTGGGTGGCTGGGGAAGCAGAAAATAAACCCACTGTCTGAAACAGAAATGAAGATCCTTCGATTATTTCCATCTTATCACCAGAACCCTGAGTCCATGTGCCAGTCTGCATTTCCTCCGTCTTAAATGGACCCTCTTTCTGGTCAGAGCCTTGTCCTACTTGAGCAAATAGATGTCTTCCCACTGAAGCCAGCATTGATAGCCAAAGATTAGACCTGTTTGGTGTCAAAGAAATGTTCCATAGCTTCTGTGGCTGATGACCTTCTTCTCATTAACCCCTATATAGTAATGAAGAGGAAGGTGGTAACTACCATTCACCGAGTACATGTTATGTGGCCAGTTAAGTCAGTCACATGTGTTATACCATGTAGTTTTCACAAAAACCCTGTGGTTTCATATCATCATCATCATCATCATTTATTTTATTATTATTATTATAACTTTACTTTGTTTTTTTAAAGAAAAATCTGGGACTGGTAAAATCCGAATATGGCCTATAATATGGTTGATGGTGCGATTAATGTCCCTTTCATGGTATTGATCATTGAATCCAATCAATACATTATCCTTGGAGGAAGCTGGGGGAAAGTGTGCAAGACGGCCTCTGTACTATTCCTATGACTTCTTGTGGGTTGAAAACTTTTCAGATAAAATAGTGGTTGTTTTCTGCTTTAAGAAAGAATCCTGGAGGGTGCCTGGATGGCTCAGTGGGTTAAAGACTCTTTAAAATCTTTAAAGAAAAAGAAAGAAAGAAAGAATCCTGGAACACAGAAGGTTAAATAGCTTGCCCAGATCACAAAGTTTGTATACGAAGAGGTCAACATGAACCACTGAGAGCCCAGGCCTTGACCATCAATATACAGCTTGCTGGCCATGCTTCTCAGCTTCTCACCTGTCCTCCTTTAGTGCCACATTGCCCTCCTCACCTTGGTCCATGGGAAGCTTAGAGCTAAATGCTGCTGAACAACAGCATCTGTGGGCTGCTATCTCTGGAATGTCAATTTCATTCCTCTTTGGTCACTTTCCTTCCAGCCTCCATCCTCTTTGGTCTTCCTTAGACTAATGTTATCACTTTTTTTTTTTTTAAGATTTTATTTTTTATTTGACAGAGAGAGAGAGCACAAGTAGTCAGAGAGGCAGGCAGAGAGAGATGGGGAAGCAGGCTCCCTGCTGAGCAGAGAGCCTGATGGGGGGCTCGATCCCAGGCCCCTGAGATCATGACCTGAGCCGAAGGCAGAGGCTTAACCCACTGAGCCACTCATGTGCCCCTGTTATCACTTTTTAAAAATGTTGTGTCTTTGGTAGTTCCTTTAAATCCTTCTGGGAAAGATTCCGGGTTATAAATAAGGTTATAAAGATCTTTCTCCTCAAACTCCAAGAACACTCTTCCACCCAAGTTTCTTAACCTACAGATCAACTCGTACCACTCAGCCAGCATCCCATAGTCCAAATGCTATGACTAGGAAGGTGCCCAAGGCATATGATGGGATATGAAACAATGGCTTCAGGTGGTAGAAGGTTGAAAGGCCTTCCCTATCTTTATTTTGCTTTCTGAAAATCAAATACTTGGCAGGGCTTTCCTTGAGCTAATTAGCATCCCTTCCTAACATTTTAAGTAAGTACTCATTTAGAGCAGTGAATGATTGCACTGAGATTAGAGTATAGGGAAAATCTTTCTATTGGGAATAATCTACTTATTCGGCTGTTTGTTTGAAGCAGAGATAAACAATTTTTTTTTTCCTTCCTGACATGCCAGGCATAAGAGGGAACACAGTGATTAATGAATCTCTGCTTTTCACCAATAAATTTCTGACTTCAGATACAAGCTCATAGTTGTTGAGTTTTCTGGGAATTTTTTTTCCCCTTTCTCCCTTTTATTTATTTATTTCTTTAACAGATAGGAAAAAGAAAGTGGCACCATCCAGATTCTAAAGCCCATTTAAATCTGTTACATTGTGAACTATTTTTGGTTCTGAAAATGGTTTAGGTAATTTCTCATTGGTTCTCCTGGGAATGCCACTTTGTGCTCTGTTATTTATAATCTGCAGAAATTAATTATGCTGCTAATTAACAGCTTGCAAACAAATTATTGCTCAAGGAGTTATTTATTCAGTTATGAAAACACAACTTCAGGCTTCTATGTAGATTATTTCTGACAGCTCTTTTATTTCTTGCTTTTGTTTTTGAGTCTTTCTGCTCCCAAGATTCAATGTAGAGAGAGTGACAATTAGTCAGGTTGTCAGTAGCAGAAGCTAGGTCAGCTGTTCTATGAGAGGGAAGCAGACAGACAAGAAGGTTGCAGAGCCTGCTCCCTGTGCCCCCCTGGGGTTGATGAAGAAATTCCTTATGTGAGTGATGGTTTCTGTAACAACTACAGCAAATCTGCACATGCCCATTTTTGCCTCTCTCAGGTATCTAAGAGAACTCTGGAGGTGTCAGGTAAGGAGGAATATAAACACATGCCATTGGCACCCCCCCTCCCCATGCCCATACTCATGGCAGACAGCAACAATGGATCACAGATCTAATTCAGCCTCTGAATCGTTCTCAACACAGTCTTCCCATTAGGCATTACCAGCTGTTGCTATCTCTGGTAGGAGGAAAAAGCTGGCCAAAGTGAGTGATAAATGATGTCCCTTTCCAAACTAGGCTAACAGGCTGGAGGAAGCTGTATATAAGAAGTCTCTTTCTCTCTTGGTCAAACTTCAGAGGGGCACTGAGAACACAGTCTGACTCCTAACCGACCCCATCCTGCCCAGAGAGACCCCAAAATACCAGCTATTGACCAAAAAAAAAAAAAAAAAAGAAAGAAAAGAAAAAACAGAAAAAGCCAGTTCCAGGGGAAGATCTGTGTTGGACAGTGACTGCAGAGCACCTGCACAAGCCCTTCCTTGAGGCTCACAACCCAGGTGAGCTGTTGAGTGTTAGAGAGTTAGAACCCCATTTTACAGATGACTTTCAGAAAAACGAAGCAACAGGCCCCGAGTCCCACGACTTGGAAGTGGCAAAGCTGGGTCTTGATCCTGTGACTTGAGATCACCAACCCTGTACTGTCTCCTCATTGTCAAGTTTCTTGATACATCTTTGCTCCGCCACTGGCAGCAGGAAACTGGAGCAATTCTCAGCTCCATGTCCTGAGGCAGCCATGAAACCTCCTTTCTCAGATGCCTCTCCAAGCAGTGCACCCCCTGTTGGCCTTTGGGAGGCTAAGTGCAGCAAATGAGATGCATGGACTGAATTCAAATTCCGGTCCTAACCTGATAAACCTTCTGAGATCAGACAAGTTCCCTAAGTGCTATGAACCTCAAGTTACTGATCTGGAAAAGGGCAATGATAAACTCTTACCATGCACAGCTGTATGCCAAGGTGTCCAAGATAGCCTGGTTTAACGTAATAAATACGGGAAATAATTTAACTATCCATCAATAGCAGAGTGAACAAAAGACTGATTCTAGTCATAAAATGGAAGAATCTACCTCAGTTAAAAGGAACAAACTAGGGGTACCTGGGTGACTCACTGGATTAAGCCTCTGCCTTCAGCTCTGGTCATGATCTTGGCGTCCTGGGATCGAGTCCCTGCATCAGGCTCTCTGCTCAGCAGGGAGCCTGCTTCCTCCTCTCTGCCTGCCTCTCTGCCTACTTGTGATCTCTGTCTGTCAAATGAATAAATAAAATAAAATTTTAAAAAAGGAACAAACTAAACGTACAGATACGAAGGTGCATGACTTTCAAAACCTAAGAGTAAA
This sequence comes from Mustela nigripes, assembly GCF_022355385.1. Classification (NCBI taxonomy): domain Eukaryota; kingdom Metazoa; phylum Chordata; class Mammalia; order Carnivora; family Mustelidae; genus Mustela; species Mustela nigripes. The sequence continues at coordinate 29,339,234 of NC_081573.1, forward strand.
TGAAACAAAAGCACAAGTGGATAAGAAATGTGTAATACAATATCTGGTGTTTATTCTGTGTTTTTCCATGTATATGCCTATCTAGTAAAAGAATAAAAACATCTTGGCAGTGATACTCAATAACCTCAGAATATTGTTTCCCCTGAGAAGGGAAGAAAAGGGAGGCATATGACTTGGAATATTGCTGTTTCTGATGTGAAGGCTACATGATTGTCTTTAGGTCAGGTTCATGTTTCTAGTGAATTTTCAGTAATTTGGGGCTTTCCACATTGAATCCTGTTTTTGATGTAGCATGTGGTCTCAATATTTAAGGGAGTCTTTGTTAATCTCTGCTTTAGCAAATGATCCTTCTGTTATGTAATTAGTCATCCCCTAATTCTGTCTATATACTAGACTACTGTTTTTCAAACTGTCTCCCAAAAGATGCTTTTTCATTCAAAGTGTTTTAGTGAAGGTCAAGTCTGTGCCAGTCACCCTGCTAGATGTGGATATATACAAAGGCAAACAAAATAAATACGGATGCTGTGCTCGGAGAGCTTATAGCAGGGAAGAAAACTAAACAAGTAAACAAGTTGTGCAAAATTCTACAGAAGAAATGAGCAGCGTGGCATAAAAAAAAGAAAAAGGAGGAAGAGGCAGAGTGTTTCTGTTATTTCTTGTGTATAATAAACCACCTCAAAATTCAGTGTCTTATAATAGCAGCCACTTATTCTTTCTCCCAATTCTGTTGATTGACTAGAAGTTTTTTCTGCTTCCCATGGTATTGGTGGGGTTGCTGAATGGGCTAGAAGGTCCAAAGTGGCCTCAATACCATGGCTAGCTAAGCCCCCATCCATCCACATGGGTACTTCCTTGGGTCTGCTTGAACTTCATTAACATCATGGTCAGGTTGGCAGGGGTATTCCTAGAAAAGGAGATGGGAGCTTCAGATCTTGTAAGGGTAGCCCCAAAATTACTGTATCATTTCTGCCACAACCTGCTGGTTAAAACAAGTCACGCGGCCATCCCAGATTCAAGGGTAGGGAAATTAGACTCTACCTGCTAAAGGGAGGATTGGTAAAGAATTAATGACCATCTTTACCCCCACACAGAGGTTTGGACTGATCATAGCTAAGGGGTTCTGGTGTGCCATGTCTTTTCCATAAATATTCAGCTGTGCCCATTACCAAGGTATCTAAGAAGTCCTTAAGGGAAGAACATGGTTTCACTTACCTTTACGAAAATGTATCTTTTATGAGGTGCCTGGCCCGCTCAGTTGAGCGTGTGACACTGGATCTTGGGGTTGGGAGTTCGAGCTCCACATGGGGTATAGAGATTATTTAGGAAATAAATTAAAATTAAAAATTTTAAAAAATGTATCTTTTATCAATGGATGTACACATTTTTCATTTATGTTAACCTGGCATTTTCCAAAGTTAGCTGAGTACAAGTACTCTTTTTTTCCTACAGAACCCCTGGATCTGGCATTTTTAACTCTCCGTTTGGGAACTGATTGTTCTTAAATGAAGCAGATTTTTGTAGATCAGAGTTGCTGACTGCAGAGTCCTAATGACAGGTATCACGTGGTCTTTGGAGAAAAAGTTCTTCCGTGTAAATCAGAAAAATTAATAAACATGATGACACAGTCTGCATGATATAGCCCAGGCCTGAGTCAGGGAGGGGGCTCTGGCAGAAAGAGGAGGAGAGGGATCTGGATTCTGTCACCTGCTCAACCCCTACTTCCCACCTTCACTCCTGACCTTCAGCATTTCCCTATTCATTCCTCTGGTCCAGGAAAGACAAACTCTGGAATTTTCATTTGCATCTAGAATAAAAATGTACAAGCAAATGCCATCAGCCTGTAACACTACGACCACCTGGACAATTATTAGAGATGAACTGCTGTGAATTACATGAAAGACAAAAGCGCCCCCCTTGAACACAATCCAGCATCCAGCAGACAGGCTGTGATGTTCAGCAGCCCCGCCAGCCATGTTACGGTGGCATTACAAGGGGAAAACAGCTCTGTGCTGAGTTCATAATTATCATGATCTACTATTATGATCCATCACCAACAGAGCAGTTGGTGAAGCCACCATAAATCACCATTATTTATATTGCAGCAAATCACAAGGACATATCATCAAGAATCATAATTCACACACACTTCAGATCATAATTACCTATATATGACTGTCTAGGTATGTCACCAAGGTAGCGTGGGAGGAAAAAACTCATCAGCTGCACTGTCTCCAAGACTTGGCTTCTCTAAGCAAGCCTTTAAGCTTTGCAAGGAAAGAGAAGACAAGTCTAGCTATTTCTCTTCTCCCTACCCACCCCTTAAACCCCAGATCTGTCCTGGATCTCCTTAGATCACACCAAAGTGGCTGGGTTCTAGGATCCAGCTTTAGGCTGGACATTAGACAATCTTATGACCTCTTGGTTTGACATTATGTGCTGTGGAAAGCAGCTGAAGAAGGTGGGAAGCTTATCCTGGAGGACATGCCCTTGGTCACAAAGCTGTGGTCCTTCAGAGGAGTTTAGCTCTGTCCCAGTCGTGTGCCAGAGAGGCTAAAGAGCCATGTGATTTAGACAAGATTAAGGTTCCAGATAAAAATTGGATTAGATTAGCCACAACCAGATATTTTTCAGCCACCAAATTCTTAAGATTCGTCATAGTGCTCTGCCCGCTATATTGGAATGCAAGGTAAAAGGAAAAACCAGCGATTCCAATCTCATCTTTCCTCAAAATTGTGACATTTTGTTGACTGTGGATTGTTTGCATTAATTTAAATTTTTAAAAATATTGCATTCAAATATTATTTATCTTCATTACTGTCTGGTACTCTCTCAAAATCCTGCAAGAATTCCTCAGCTCCGCATCCTAGTTGACCCCTGGGTGATTTTATCAATGACCTTATGGCATAAATACAGTTATCCCGTTTTGGCGATGAAAAAGCTGAGGTTCTGTAACTTGGCCAAGTCACACTCTGGGCAACTCTGAAAGCTCACTGAGAATAAGAAAACGTTATGAACTTCCTTTAGTTCTTCTTTTTCTCCAGTCCTACACTATATCACCGAGGGGAAGAAACTGAATTTGATTGAGTCCAGTCCAAAGGCAGAGACCTAGAGTAACCATTTGCTCTAACACAAAGGAGAATGTCCTTATGGCCAGCCCACTTTCTTATTCATCTTTGAGCAGGCAGTCTACAAGTGGTCAGCTGCCTTTTCAGGGTCCATGAACTCCCCCGAAGTTATATGAACAAGTGTGTGTGCCTGTGTGTCCTGCACAGAGGACCTGTAGGTCTTAACTCTCAAAAAGATCTTTGACCCTCCAAATTTAAAATATTGCCTTATAAGAGCTTGGGTAACTTTTAATACAGTCTCATAGTGAAGGATCCATAAATAATCTATTTTATCTTTTCACCACTAAGAAGTCTCCATGAAAACAATATGTAGTTTTTGGAGCCAAAGTTCTAACAGAACCTTGTATCATACCATCCCTCTCTCGTATTTCAGCTAAGCATAAATTTTTAAGTTCCCAGTGAAGGCATTTTAGAGGTCACCTAGTTCCCAAAGCTTCCCAATCTTAATTCCACTGTATTTAGAGGTAGACAAGAGTGAGGCCCTGAGGAACTGTGTGGCCTGTCCCCTGTTCCATAGCTGAGTCACCTCAGGGCTGAGGTTAAAGCCAAAGCTCATCTCCTGGGCCCCTTTCTCCACTGGACAGCCGGCTTCTGTTGACCAAGTACACCTAGGACCATAACTGGCTGACCCACCACACCTTGGTGCTCTGTTTGGATTCAAGCCTCTGGTACACAGCAGCTAATATTTCATATACTTTGGCTTCAACTCAACTGGGACACAAACCCTGTAGCCCCACTTCTTTGCAACTACTTTCAAATATGAACCAAACAGAATCTTTGGTGGAGACCTTCTGTGCTGAACCAGGAATTCCCTCTAGTTTGAGATTCATAATTAATACCTGTGTAACTGACACCCTAGGATGACTCCCTAGGATGGCCTGATCTCTCTCTCTCTCTCTCTCTCTCTGGATCTAATTTCTCAAGATTTTCCCTCTGAAGACAAACGTGTTCAGTGGTGATGATTATTAAAAACAAAGAGAATCTGGCTTCAGAGAGGGCATGTGAGTCCTGATCTCCAAGATGATAAATATCTCTCATGGCTTCAGAACATGGTTTTCCAATAATTAAATTTGGGAAAGTGATGAGAAATGGCGTTGAGGATGGCAGGGTTGGATAGATAAACTTTAAAGGGGCCTCAGGCCTCAAGAAAGAAAAGCTTAATAAGATAGGAAAAAAAGGTATCAAATGAGATCACTAGTAAATTTCATCACCAATTTAAAAGTGGTGAAGGTCCCTCACACAGGGGTGAGCTGTGTGTTGAAGCTTGCCACAAGCCCCAAACTGTGCTAAGCACCCCATGGGACATTGAAGTACATAAGAGAGAGCCATGGTCCTCAGTAGTTTACCATCTAGTTGGGGAGCAAAATGCAAAACACAGCAACAAATCAATGAGTGATGAAAGGTGCCATTATTTCAGAGAAGAGAGAGCTATCAGCATGAGTCGAGATAGCGATGTCAGATCAGGCTCTGATTAAGTGAGCACCAGCTACAGTCTGGTAAGGGGTACTTTCTACCTCGCCCATAGCACCTGCATTTCACACTCTGTTGTAGAGAGAAGGTGTCCTCTAGCATCGGGTTCATTCAAGACGATTTTGTTGTATACCCAAAGGACGTAAAAAAGGACAACTGTGTTATAAGGCTAAGGATATTCTGCTAAGCGGGATCAATATGGGCTCAAATAGGGCATTAAGCTGTCAGATATGATGAATTCCTTTTCCACATTCTTGAAGATGATGAAGAAAAACAGAAAGTCGACTACACATCTGGAGTGGAGAATTGTCTTCAACATCCTTCCTGCCTCTTGTACAGGTGGGGCTTCTTACAGGTGCCCCCTAGAGGGGCACCTGGGTAATTGAGTCAGTTAAGCATCTGACTCTTGGCTTTGGCTCAGGTCGTGTTCTCAAGGTCGTGATCTCAGGATTGTGAGATTAAATCCTGCATTGGGCTCCGTGCCAGTGTGGAGCCTGCTTGGGATTCTCTCTCTCCCTCTCCCTCCCTGAAAAGAAAAGAAGAGAGAGGAGAGGAAAGAAAATGCCCTTGGAAAGAGAAATGTATAAATATTAGACCAGAAGAGTTATAGACTACAAAAAAAGGGTTGGGGTTTATGACATCTGGGGGAAAGCCAGAAAACCAGAAAAGAGGACAAACTCTAGAGAGGTACAAGTTCAAAGGACAGAAGAAGTAGGGAGGGAGGAGCAGGGGTAGCAGGAGGAATGCATAGGGACGCACTGGCCCAAGATCTTGGTGAGGCCACAGTGACCCAGAGGTGGGAGCACCACCATGGGCTGGATTGTCACCTCCTGGGCTGGATTGTCACCTCTTTCCCTTCCCATCCCATCTTGACTCTGTATGATTTAGATATTTATCCCAGAAATATCAAGTGAGGAGCTGTCAGAACCTCTCTCGTTTATGGGAAGGGGCAGGGAGCAAAAGCAATGAAAACACAATACTCGAAATGGGTATTCAGTTAGGGTCAAGTATGTTACATGAAAGAACTCATTCAATCCTTGACAAAAGGAGGAGGCAGCTCATTCTCTCTTCTGCCGTCAATGGAAAAGGATAGAGACCACTTTGGCGTGGAATCTGGGGGGAAAGGTCCACTCCTAGAGGAACCCTATTCGCAGCTTCCTTTCTCCCTCCCCCCACCCCTGCCTCTCCTCCCTCCCTTCCTTCCTTCCTTTCTAGTCCCCTCACCTAAACATCCCCACCAGTAAAGAAGAGCTGTAGAAACCCCATGAGCTAAACACTAGAAGCTTGGTACCAAATGGGACTCGACAGTTCAAGCTGCAGGGGCCAGTGTACTCCTCTAGCTCATGAAAAAAAGGAACCGACAGATACCCCTGACCAGGCATACATACCTTGTAAAAGTTTCCTTTGTCTTCCTCAAGGGTATAAGGGTTGCTTGTGCAAATACACACACACACACACACACACACACACACACACATGCGCGCGCACGTGCACACACACAGACACACACGGGTCTCCCTTATTAGATAGGATCATCCTATAGCCCCTGGATGTTTTCTCCCACTAACGGGTCATCATCTCTAACACCTATACCCTCCCCGAGTGATCCTTCCGGCTACCTTGCGGATCATACCAAGCCCTTACCAGCCCACTCAAAAGTAGTGTCCCAGTCCCCCCAACATCCAAGCTAACCCTGGGCCCTGTACAGTCACAGATGAACCCAGTTCAGGCTCCTGACCACTGATCCAACATCAATTTTTTCCAAGCCCGAGGCATGCGATTATCTGCAAAGCTGACTTACAAGATAAAATCCCCAGGCCTCTCCCCAACCCCCCCCTCCAACAAGCAGACATTGATTTTACACAGAATGTGCATGGCTTTGATGGTGTTATTGCAATCAACATGAAAAATACCACCACAGTGCTTATCCGGATGTCTCAGTTGTTTTGCCTCATAGCACAAGTGATTGTTTAAAGAGGCCTGACACTGTTGGAGTCTTTTGTTTTATGGATTTTGTAAAGCATTGCTCTTTGTCTCCTGGGCTGGCGGAGGAAGAAGCTCTTTTTTCAAGGCAGTGGGCAGTGCTTTCAGGAAATAGGATCCAACCTGAAGGCTGATTTGGGGAGTCCTTTAAGCTCCCTCGTTTACATGATGATGGTCCCACAGGAAAGGCTGCTCCTAACTGGTGTGTGCCTTTAACGGACGACTGGCCAGGTTACCCAGAACCTTTCTCCCTGCCTGTTTTCCATGGTGCTCTGCCTTTCTTATTCCATGCTGGTCCTAAGTAACTAAATGGGTTTGCTCCCTCTCTTTTAGCCCTTGCTTCCCTCACCACCCCCCAACACACTCCCCACCCCCGCATCACAGCCAAGCAGTTATCTAACTCATCTGATCCCCAGCAAAAGGCACACAGACCATTCACCTCCCCTCCCACACAGGCAGAATGCCAGAGACAAGACACCCCTCCTCTCTCCTCTCCCTTGCCTGTGACACACAGTTGATCCGGCCACCTCTCCCATCAGCACGGGACCCCCCCCCTCCCCCCCGCCAAAAGGCTGGGCTCTTTACCATGTCTGTGTATCTACTTACTGTCCTATTTAATGCTGTTTGAATTATATGGAGAATCAGAGTGAGGGTCGGGATTTAACTGGATAATTATGAGACCACGTATTGGGAAATGATCGCTGAATTCTGAAGCAGGTTATTGCAGCCTGGGGAACCAATGACATGTGGGGCCAGACAATCCTTTGTTTTAGGGGAATCTCCCATGCATTCATTGCAGGATGTTTAGCAGCATCAAAGATGTCTCAAACATTGCCACAGATCCCCTGGTGAGCAAGATCACCCCAGCTGAGATCCACTGCCCTAGGGGGAAGGAGGCCAATGCTAAAACAAGTTCCTGAAGAGGTGGTAACCTGAGGTCAAAGTGAGCCATAGAAGCTTTCCTGCAGGATTATTGCCCATGCTGCCTCTAGTCTCTGTGGTGCTCCCCACCAGCCCTGCACCATGATTCCCATGCCCCTTCCCCATCGCCCCATCAAATCTCCCAGCTCTAAATTTGATCACCGAATTTATTGGACCATGTTTAGGCCCAGTTTAGGGTTCTCTCTTTATTACAGTGCAGACAGAGAGCAAAACTGAGCCATGCGCCTACAACCTTAGAGGAAAGGATTTAAACTTAGAGTGGGGGCAAGTGGGTTTGGGGCCCAGATCTGCTGTTGGGCCACTGGGCGCCGTCAGGTGACACCCCTACTCTCCATGGGCAAGGATTCCTTGTTTGACTTTCAGTAGGAGAGCAGAGAAGGAAGGAGGTGGGCCCAATTAAGGATCTTTACGCCCTTGTATGGATTTCCAGAGTTTAATAAAACAATTGTAGGGGTCCCTGGGGGGCTTAGTCAGGTAAACGTCTGTCTTTGGCTCAGGTCATGATCCCAGGGTCCTGGAATGGAGTCCTGCATTGGGCTCCCTGCTCAGAAGGAGTCTGCTTCTCCCTCTCCCTCAACCACCCCCCTCCACTGATGCACATTCTCTCTCTCTCTCTCTCTCCCTCAAATAAATAAAATCGTTAAAAAGTTTTTTAAAAATAAGGATTTCGTAGGCATCACCTTAGAAGAAGAGAGAAAATGAGCTTCAACCTGCCGTTCAAATACTATGCCAAGAGGAGTTTTTCTCGTACCAATTCTAAATACTAAGCTTCCAGGTTAAATTTCCTCCACACCCCAAATAAAGTTTCAATATCAAATGTGTGCGTGTGTGTGTGTGTGTGTGCGTGTGTGTGTGTTTGTCCTTAAAGAAAAAAAGAAAAAAAAATGAACTCAATGACATGAATTAAAGGACAATAAGGAGCCCGTGAGGGAGAGAGATTGGGCCAAAGTCTGAATACAGCAAGGGCACTGGGAATGTGTCGTCAAGGGGCAAGGTGGGGATCAGTGGACAGATTACTAAAAGGAAGTAACCAGAGTATGGGGGTTCTGGCTAACCCAGCCTAATAGGATTCTCACTGAAAACAGGCCAGGGTGATTAGACATCACCTTGGTAGAGGATGAGGAACCTGGTCTCACCTCAGGAGTTATCAGATCTCGAGGGCGGGGGATTTGGTTAAATGGACTGAACAGATTTCTTGCTAAAACTAGGTTTTACAAGGAAATGTTCCGATGGGCCCAGGAGACTATTCAGCAGCCTGACTAAAGTCTGGTCAAGCAGAGAATCTTTGTCAGTGTGTATAATGTTACAAAAGTCTGAAAAATCTCTAGACCAGATAACATCAAGGAAACTTCAGGCTCCAATGTTCTAGCAAAACCTTTAACACAGAGATAATTTTCTGTGCAAAAATATTTTAATGGCCCCTAGAAGCCAGACTGAATGAGGGCAGGGATTTGACCCTCTGGGGAAGAAAAAGTAGCTTATACCTCTACCTTCCCAAATTCTCAGCTTGCCGCCTCCCCTCCCCCACCACCCAAAGACAGATTAATGAGAGAAAAACATACACCTGCATTTCAGGTCAATTCCAAGTGACTTAGAGGCTTTCCTAAGAAAATGAGACCTGAAGAAACAGTTTAACTTCAGTGTTTCTATACTGTTGTTGTTATTATTGCTTTAAGATTTATTTCTTGGGGCGCCTGAGTGGCTCAGTGGGTTAAGCCTCTGCCTTTGGCTTAGGTCATGATCCCAGGATTCTGGGATTGAGTCCTACATTGGGCTTTCTACGGGTAGCAGGGGGAGCCTGCTTCCACCTCTCTCTCTGCCTGCCTCTCAGTCTACTTGTGATCTCTGTCTGTCAAATAAATAAAACAAATAAAATCTTTAAAAAAAAAAAGATTTATTTCTTTATTTGAGAGAGAGAGAGAGAGAAAGCATGAGGAGGAAGGGCAGAGGGAGAGAGCATCTCAAGCAGACTCCACACCAGGCACAGAGCCCAACCTAGGGTTTGATCTCCCGACGCTGAGATCATGACCTGAGCGGAAACCAAGAGTCAGAGGCTTAACCCACTGTACCACCCAGGTGCCCCTTTATATTGGCTTTGATGAAGAATGCAGACTTGTAGAAAAAAACAAAACAAAACAAACATAAAGACAAAAAAGGGTATAAACTTAGAGGAGTAACTCAGGGAAATTTTGCAAGTTGCCTTCCTTTGGATTCCTGTTGGTGTCCATCTGCCTCCAGAGGTAAGGACTCTCCTCCCTCTCGGTGTGAGACCACCTCTCACATGAGGGTCTTAGGACCTGCTTCAGGGAGAGGTCAGAAAGCCCCTCCTAGACCTGCCATTTCTCAGATTCCTTCAGCTTCAAATAGTTCATACACCAATGTTCCCTATCTTGGGGTAGCAGGCCCACCAGTTTCTCCTTCGCTTTATATATTCAACCCCCAGGGGAAAGGACCTAGGACCTAGAATAAAGTACCATCAGAAGCCCAGAATTCGCAGGCTGTGTGAGAAGGTGGAAGGAAAGAGGGAGGGGAAGGCTGGGGTTTCCCCGACCTCTGCTCTCTGTGACCTTGACCTCCCCTGATTCAAGCTCTTGCATTTTTGCTCAGAAATAGTTTGCAGCCCAGATCTACTAATGCAGGCAACCAGTTCAGCTTCTGCGGTCTCTCGGAGCCTCTGAGGAGGACTGGAGCCCTCTGACTTATTTCTGAAGCCTGAGCCTTTGACAGCACACCAGCCCGCAGCCCAGCCCCGGCTCTGCAAAGTTTGCCTTGAGCCTCAGTCCTCCTGTTTTATTAATACCACACATAACAAGAAGGACCAGCCTGAGTGGCAGCTACAAAGACACTCGTCTCCTAAAATGTGATATTTGATCACAGAAGGATTTTGCGGTAGGATAGCTTATAATCCTGAATTTAAATCCTTCCTGACTTTCAGAGGTTCCAGTATCAAAATCCTTTTAGGATTTTTCAAAGTGTGTAATCTGTTTAGAATTTAAAAAAAAAAAAAACAACTCTCCGGCCCATTCTTTCTCCAAAAATAGGCTTGCTACATTTTTAACTTCCTTTAAAAGAAATAGAGAAATGCCTTTTTAAAAAATATATATATTTTTGTTGTTTATTTGACTTAAGGGGCAACCGTTTCTAAGACATCCAATGAAATATGCATCCTAAAATCCAGTGAAACTTCTTTCAGTAACTGCAAATAAACCCAGAAGAAACATTTATTTTAAAAGGGATTAAGAAGAGAGAGAAACAAGGAGGTACGTTAAGGAAAAGAAGCTAAAGCATACAAGAAAGAAATACCAAACTCTATTCCTCTCTCCTGGAAACCTCAGGCAAGCAAAGGAGAGAGGAAACTGGCTGCTTATTATAATTTAAATTAGAGGGTGGAGAGTAAGTGAGTAAGTGTTCCCTGAATGGGAGGGAGCGCAGGGGGGAGTAGGGAGAGCTGAAGGGAAGGGCAACCACGTGGAGATGAGAAGGGCTGGCCCGTGCCCAGCGATCAGGACAAACCTCACCCTGGGGGTAAACCTGGGACATCTTCAAGGGTTGAATAAACGTTGAAGTCAGAAAAGTGTCCCCAAAGACAGTCCACAGGTAAGATTTCCCCAGAATGGCTGAACCTCATGGACAAATTTTTCCATGTGATTTTCATTCCATTTTCCTCATCTGTTATAACATAAAATTTCATCAACTGTAAATGTCAGTTCTTCCCTTTATTACTTGCTAATGTCATAAAAATCTGAATTGTTTGCTTTGTTAAAGGGCTTGCTGGGCATTGACTTTTCCTTATTTGTACTTTACTACCCCAAATGTGTGGGGTTTATTTATTTTTTTAAAAAAAAATAACATCCCTTTTGAAATGGGATTTAAATAACAGAGCAAGGTTTGCCATTATCATAAATGTATAAAGTGCTTTGTGAGTAATAAAATGGATCATGGATTCAGGATAATTCAAACTGAAATGTTATGTTCAGTATCAAGATTAGATTACGTTAATGCAGTTCATTTTAAATAGTTTAAAGGCCATCAGATGCATGTGAAAAGGATCTGTATCATAACTTAGAATAAATAGACTGAGACATTTGTTTATAATGTCAGTGCTAAACAAATCTATTACTACATTTCTGCATGTAGCGTTATATTACCACTGCTATTAAATAAACAGAGCATGAAGATAAATTATGGCTTTAATTATAAACATTACCTTTGCGTACTTATTAATTTAAAATGGAACAATGTTCAATAACCTTAGGTTATTTATATCAGCTAACATTTTAATTAACTTTGTTGTATTTATGCGTCTTGGTAATTGTTGCTACCAGGCACATGGAGCTCCTTGAATAATGGAAGCAATCTAACCTATCCCTGTACATATTACCCATTAATGGGATGGTAACTTTGTAACTCCTGCCAGAGTCAGACTCTACTGCACAGGCTCCCTGGGTGAAGAGCCTAAGGCTTGAAAATTTGCCTTCCTCCATAGAAGCCACCAATGAGAGCACATGGAATTCCTGAATAAACTCTGGGTAAAGGTGGCAGAGGGACCAGGAATTATCCTGTGAATTATGAAAAAAAAAGGGGGGGGGCATCTTTCAAAAAGTTTGAGCTGGAAAACCATCATGGTAGAATATGTGGCCAGAGGCCATGTACAATCAATCAAATACACCCATCACAGGTTGGAAGCTGTCCTAAGACTCAGACAGGCAATACCTATCACAAATCTTGATGTTTCCTTATTCAACTTAATTTTTCCTTTAAACCTCCATTGCAAGAGGTTAATGGGCAATCTTTTTTCAGTCTTTATTGGAGTTGTACTGAAATTCAGAAGGCAGAACAACAGGAAGGGAAGACTTCTGGACCCAAGCTTACCATACTGGTAACCTCTTTGCTTTTCCATTAGTTCCTTGGTTCTAGTTCCATTAGTTCCTGCTACCCATTTCCATGCTATGAGAAGTCTGGGAAAGCTGTTTACTGCATGAGAACCTCTTCCTCCTGACTTAGATTATGGGAGTCTACTCTCTGAACCCTGGCCACCTCTTCAGGATGCTGGCCCAAGCTTCCCTTGGGTCAAGCTTCTCGGTATATCCATAGGTCTCATCTCCTGTCCAAAGTCAAGGGAATGGTCACTCCTTTCCTCCTGTGTCCCCATAGGTTCCTACCTTTTTGCTAATACATCCCTTCCTTTTGTCCCTTTCTTCATAGACTTTACTAGTCCATTAAACCTAAAGACCAAAAATATTCACAACACAAACATAGTTGTCACTGTTCCTGGGAACAGAGAGGGCTTACTTTTCATAGGCTACCTCAAATTCCAAGAAATTAGAAGGAAGAAGAGAGAATGGTTACATGGGGGTGGGGGACAAGAGTCTTGAAGATAGGGATCTCTCTGAAATTTGTCCCCATGTCTGTGTCCCTATCACATCCTTTCCTCTCCCAAACCAAGTAGCCAACCATCTATCCAACAGGCTTCTGCATAGGGAGAACATTCAGGGGAGGAACTCTTTCATCCTAGCTAGCATATCTCTAGAATTCAGCAAGCAGTCAGGCATGTGAAAAATGCACAATACACATTTGTTGGAAAAAAACAAACAGATAAAAATAATGATCTCCACAACACATATCAGCCAACACTGGTGGTATAACATGATTTGAGCCAGGCACTGTCTCCACCTTCAAAAAATAGGAAGATCCGCCCAGAAGGTCAGCAGATCCTGTCAACCTGTAATGGGTTCTCACTCTAGACCTGATACTGCAGTAATGTCAAGGGCTAAAACGGCCAAATTTCCATACCAAGATTATGAGATCAAAATGGTAACTGTTTAAGAAAGGTACATAGAATCTTTAAATAAATATTCTTCCTTATCTACTTTTTTTAAAAAACTATTTTCCCCCACTCTTATAAAAAATGTAGCTAAATTAGGGGAATATGTGCACACATGTGCACACACACACACTCCAGTTTTCATATCCCCATTCCCACTCTCCTCATAGGCCAACTTTACAGTCACTTCTGTCTAGAAGAGAAAAGATCTGGATTCCATTTTCATCTAGCACTGACCATGTGGAAAGCCTTGAACATCTCCAAATCTCTAACCTGCTTATTCATCTGTGGAATCAGCTCAACAATTTCATCCTTACCCACCTTATCAGAATGATCAGTGTACCCATGGACATGACAAATATGAAGTCATCCAGGCGGAAATAATATCTTATCTGAACAAAAGGAGTTATTTTACAAATGCATTATTTGGGAGGATTCCTAAGCAAAGCATGTTTTGCAACAGGGTCATGTATGGATTCAAAAGGGCTTGATCATGGGGCACCTGGGTGGCCCAGTCAGTGAAGTGGCTGACTCTTGATTTCGGCTCAGGTCATGATCTCAGGAGTGTGGGATCAAGCCCTGCATCAGGCTCCATGCTCAGCGTGGGGTCTGCTTGGGATTCTCTCTCTCCCTCTGCACCTCCCCCTGCTCACTTGCTCTCTAATTAGTTAAGTAATTAAAATCCTTAAAACCACTTCATCACACTTTTAGTGGTGTCAAGGAGCCAGATGTGTCCTGGGTATCCATTATTTGGTAGGGAGATAAGTCAAGTAGGTACTGGGGGATGGAATACAACATAGGAGTTTGAAATAAAGAACTCTAGTAATCCAGCAACACAGAGAGACTTCCGAATCCTAGTGTTGAGGAAAGCAAGTTAGAAGCAGAATCAGATTCACCCAACAATATCATGATGCAAATTTAAAAACAAACGCACAGGAAACAACACTATTCTAGTTGAAGGACGCGTGCTATGCATGTATAAACAAATGGAAGGTGAATGGGAAGGATGTGTATTTAAGACATTAGCACGGACATCTCTAGAGAAAGGGCGTGTGGGACTGGAGATGCAAAATGTTGCAGAAAATAAGAAAAAGTACAGTAAAAATGAAACTATTTTTCAGATAGGACAGATGATAATATGCCACAAACTGAGGAATAAGAGTGAATGTCTACCTGTTGTACAAATATTTTTTCTCAGGAAGGAAAGAAAAGTGCTTGCATTGGTTTGCTCAGGCTGCCATAATAAAGTATCATAACTTAAATGGTTGAAACAACAGGAATTTCTTGTCTCGCAGGTCTGGAGGGTAGAAGTCTGATGTTAAAACATAGGCAGGGTTGGTTCTTTCTGAGGGCTGTGAGGAAGGGATCTATTCCAGGTCTCTCGCCTCGGCCCAAAGGTAGCCATCTTGATGTTCACACACTTTCTTCTACTATGCTTGTCTATCTCCAAATGTCACCTTTCAATAAGGACACCAGTCATATTGGATTAGAGCACACCCTAATGACCTACTTTTAACTTGATTACCTCTATTAAGACCCTATTTCCAAATAAGGGCACATTCTGAGGTAGTGGAGGTTAGGATATGAATTTGAGCTGGAAACACAATTCAACCCCTAATGGTGCTATATCTTGAACAACTTGGACAGGAGCAAATAGGATGATCTAAAAAGTATTAGACATCTTAGACTATGGTTATGGAGATAATTAAAGACTGAAGTGAAGATTAAAGGAAGAGTTAGAATAAATATCTTGAAGTATGCATATAAAACATGATACTTCTAAGTAGTTGTATTATTTTACAAATTCATGATTTTAAATATGCACATCTAATTAGACTAAGAACATGAGTACAATAAGGTATTGACTATTTCTAAATAATTCTAAAAGTTCATCAATTTAAGCGAGCCATCCAACTATTTTAATCTTCTCACTAGAAAAGTAAAGGATCACCACGTTGTCAGCTTCCTTCATACTCAAACATACATGTAGGGGCTAAAGCTAAAAAATGCATGCTTACCCCCTTCCAGTTAGATTACTCAGGTGTCTTCTCTATGAAGGGCCTATTTACTAGCCTGTTAAGAATTAATCACTCTCTCTTCTGGATAACAATTTCTTCATTTATTCTATTGTTGTATGTTGCAATTTTTTTTTTTTTAAGTATGTCTTCAGCATTAGAATGGAACTTTTTTTGAGAGAGAGAGAGAGCGTGGGTGAGCACGTGGGGGTGGTGGGGCAGAGGGAGAGAGAGAATCTTACACAGGTTCCACATTCAGCTCGGAGTCTGACATGAGGCTTGATCACACAACCCTGAGATCATGACCTGACCTCGAAACCAAGAGTCGGTCGCTTAACCCACTGAATTAGCCAGCTGCCCCCTAGAGTGTGACTTTTTTAAGGGCAGGGACTGTGTTTCATTCACCCTGGATGCACACCTGGCTCATTTTTTTTTCTAGAAAATTAATAAATATCGTGGAACTCGACTCACCTATGATTGCCTTTGTTTCAAGTTTTTATTTTCCTTTCTTTAAATGGGCAATACATGCTTCTTATAAAAAATTTAAACAACACAGCTTTTTTTTTTTTAATGTTGTCTGGAAAAAAAGTGTTCTAACTAAACACTAACCATATAATGCAATGTCTGTCCCTCTCAATGGTATATTTTGTATAATAAATAGCTTTCTTCATTATCATGTTTCATGGCTCCATGCTGTCCCATTGAATAGATGTTATAATTTATATAGCTTAAATGCCCAAAACGAAGGGGTGTATACTTTCAAGTTTTCCATGCTAGAGATCCAAGTAGAAATAAATAGAAACCAATAATAAAAGACTTTAACAGACCAATCCCAGTGGTCAAGTAGACCTAAAGTAAGTCATGATATAAGAGATTTGAACAGCGTAAGCATAAGGAAGATCAGATCTTGAGGGTAAACATTGAAATGTACACCCCAATAAGGGAGAATTTTCTTTCAAGAGCACAATGAATCATTCATGACAACTGAAGATACACTGTTTCACAGAAGAAGCCATAATAGATTCTATAAAATAAGAAGATACAAATAACATTCTCAGATCTTTTCCTAATAAAACAAGAAATTAACAATAAAGTAAAAATAAGTCCTTGGCTCTGAAATTTAAAAACACCTCTCTTCCCATAGTCAGGTGAAAGCTGAAAAATAAACCAAAATTTCTTTCTAAAAGAAAGTTACTGAACATATTACATGTCAGAATCTCTTGTGGGGTATCAGGAAAGGGGTGACCTGAGGAAAATTCAGGGCCTTAAATATTTATAACAATAAAGTGATGCCATAAAAAAAAATAAAATAAAATAATTAAGGGATGCCATGAAAACAAAGTCCCACATCAAAAAAGCAGGAACAAAGCCAAATAAAAAGAAAACAGAAGAATAGAAATCGTAAAGGTAAAAGCATAATTAAGATAAACCCCTGAAATGCAGTTAAATCAATACATAAATCAAAGTATTGTTTCCTTTAAAAAAAAAAAATCAACAGGCAAACTACTCAACAATCTAATCAGAACAAAGAAGCCCAGGGGACACAGAGGGATCGGGGGAGGAGATGGGGAGGACACAAATATATAAAATAAGAAATGACAAGTGGGAAATAATGAGCTAGTCCTGGGCATGTGGCTGTCACATTCTTGGTGAAGAGTCTGGGAAACAGTGGCCAAGCGGGTCTGTAGCTCAATAGAGAAGTCCAGGCTGGAAAGAGCGAGTCACCAGCCGACAGAAGGAAGTAAGAGCCCCCGTGTGAGTGGGGACACTAGTGGCTGGCTGTTTCCTCTTCCATCTTAGGTCCAGTCCCTGCCTCTCCTTGCTGGTTGTAGTGTGTTCCCAGGTGTCATGGCTTCTGAAGGAGATGGGGGCCGGGTGGTGGGGGTGGAGGGGTGGGGCTCAGGGGTGCAGAGAAGGGAAAGCCAAGGTATTAGCTGTCTTCACTTCTTACTTCCTTCCTTCCTTTCTTTTTTTGTTAGATTTAGATGAAGATAAGTAGATATTGCTTATTTACTTGAGAGAAAGGGAAAGAGAGTGAGAAGAGAGAGAGAGAGAAGCAGGCTAAGTGGGGGGAACCCAACATGGGTTGCAGGACCCTCAGATCATAACCTGAGCCAAAGGCAGACGCTTATCCTGACGGAGCCACCAGGTGCCCTGCTGCCTCTACTTGTATTAATGATTCTCGGGCATGGCTTGCCTCTCCATCCGTGGCTCCAGCTCCCAGGTGGGCAGCCTCTGCAGTGGCTCCCACGTCCATGAGCAACCTTGGCTTTTTCGGGTCAGGTACAGCCCCCAGTTCCCATTACTCCTCCTGCCCTAGCAGTGGTGTGGGGGTGGTTCTATCATTGCTACTCTGAGTTGCCTCGTCTTCCTCCCTGTGGCTTCACAGCTCTCCTAGACCTGATGAATGTCCTTGACAGACCTCTATTTTCTGAGTGGACCTCTAGTTTCAGCTTCTCACTGCTCACCAGGAAGGGAGGAATTAATGCAAATTGGGGAGCCCCTACATCCAAGATTTAGATAGAAGACAAGGATCTCTAGAAGGACATGGGGAAGGAGCCATCAACAAGGCAGGAAGAAAAAGAGGAAACTCCATTCTGTCATTCCTGTGGTTCTTCCTCCGTCCCCCATAACGAATTTATATTTTAATTTATGTCTCCAGGAAATGTAATGTTGAGGGCTGAAGCAGCACATGGCGGCGGAAATTGGGGTGGGGGGGTGGGAAATGTCTCTCAAACTCCGGAAACACTCGGGTCTGCCAGCACCCAAGGCACAAGCTAGCTGCCTCTTGGAAAAGGAACCCTCAGCCAAGATATATTTTATTCAGTGGCTGGGCCGGGTTGTGTTTATAATCTTAATAACACCCCAGCCTAATCAAGTCAGCCCTACTACCTTAGCTATCATTTAATTGCCTGTGGTTTATATTTTGCATATTCAGTGCCTGTGTGATTGAAAAGGTAACGATTGAGCCACTTAAGAAAAAAAAAGAAGACAAATATTAACACGCATTGCATGAGAAACTCAGATTAAATGGGGTAATTTTACATTTCATCAGATTTCCTTTTTCCAAACTACTGAGTAAAGCTGGGGCATACACACAGGGGGAAAAAATTCTTTCTAGCCAGAGCTTAACTGTGCTTTTTTCCCCCTTCTTCTTCTTCTTCTTCCCATCAATAGATCTGCATAGCAGTGCTTCTGAAATCATCTAACTAAATGTGCCTCATTAACCTATATTTATCCATGTTGAGTGCCTGGTGATCCCTGATGTTTCTGGAATTGATTATCTCCCTCCAGGTGATTTTCAAAGAACCCAGAGCTTGGGAGGGTTTAATGGCTCTGTTGACATTTTCAAAAGATTTTAAATTTCAGTCCCCCTTCCCTGACCACTAGTCCTTGTCCATTTTACTTGTTCCTGTGAGTTTCCAGTCGTTTTCTCTTTGGCCCCAAGCAGAAACCCTGACCTGACAGGCTCTCTGACTTCCTCAGAGCTGGCCCAGAACTTTCTGCAGCCCACCAGGGTGGTACGGTGGTGGTCTCAATGACAGATGACACTTCCCCTGCAGTCAGGAAGTGGTAAAAAGTAATTGTGCTTTACGGAACCATGCCACGTGGTCACAGAAGAATAAGGAGTGGCCCATTAAAGCCAGAGCCCAGGGGCCCCCACTGGCTCTGTTCACATCTGCCCCAGCTTCCTGGGCAGTGCGGACAGCTGGTTAGAAGACAGATGCTCCCTGAGGGCAGGGGTGCCTTCTGCTTCTGTGCTTCCAGACCCTGGTCCATAAAGAGGGCTCAAAAATTATTCCTTCAGTGATGGAATTCGTGAACGTTGAGCAGCATGAATTGAACATATTTAGAACAGCAAACCCAGAAACAAATTTCCAAATCTGAAGAGATCTCGAGATTATCTGGGTTCCTGCTTTCCCTTCAGAGGCAAATGCAGCATCAAAGCCAGGCTCTGGAATCAGATAAGCACTCCACATATAAAAAGTAGGACTCTGAGAGATCACACTCCTCTAAGACTCAGTTTCCCCATCTGGGAAGTGGAGATAACAATGGTAGGTACAGGTGCGTGGGGGATGGGTGAAATAGATGAAGGGGATTAACAGGATTAACAGTGCACTTTTCATGATGAGCACTGAGTAATACACAGAACTATGGAACCTCTCTATCATACACCTGTAACTAAACAATACTGTATGTTAATTATACTTGAATTAAAAACAATAATGTTAGGTACATTATAGGGTTATGGTAAGACTTAGAAGATATAATACTTGCAATATACTTAGAAGAGTGGCCAGCCCTCAAAATATGTTAACCACCGTTACTTAGGTCAGGGAATTTGGTTTAGTTTAGTTTCAATTAAAAAAAAGTGCTCCATATCACTCAGCATCAGGGAAATACAAATCAAAACCACAATGAGATATCACCTCACACCAGTCAGAATGGCTAAAATTAACAAGTCAGGAAATGACAGATGCTGGCAAGGATGCGGAGAAAGGGAAACCCTCCTACACTGTTGGTGGGAATGCAAGCTGGTGCAACCACTCTGGAAAACAGCATGGAGGTTCCTCAAAATGTTGAAAATAGAACTATCCTATGACCCAGCAATTGCACTACTGGGTATTTACCCCAAAGATACAAACGTAGTGATCCAAAGGGGCACGTGCACCCGAATGTATATAGCAGCAATGTCCACAATAGCCAAACTATGGAAAGAACCTAGATGTCCATCAACAGATGAATGGACCAAGAAGATGTGGTATATATACACAATGGAATACTATGCAGCCTTCAAAAGAAATGAAATCTTGCCATTTGCGATGATGTGGATGGAACTAGGGGGTATCATGCTTAGTGAAATAAGTCAGTTGGAGAAAGACAACTATGATATGATCTCCATGATATGAGGAAGTGGAGATGCAACATGGGGGGTTATGGGGGTAGGAGAAGAATAAATGAAACAAGATGGGAGTGGGAGGGAGGCAAACCATAAGAGACTCTTAGTCTCACAAAACAAACTGAGGGTTGCTGGGGGAAGGGGGTTGAGAGAAGGGGGGTGGGGTCATGGACATTGGGGAGGGGATGTGCTATGGTGAGTGCTGTGAAGTGTGTAAACCTGGTGGTTCACAGACCTGTACCCCTGGGGATAAAAATATATTATATGTTTATAAAAAATAAAAATTAAACAAAAATAATAACATAAAAATTTAAAAAACAGAAAAAAAAATGGAACTTTTTCCCCCCCAGAAAAAGTCTTGATTGAGACTTCATGAATATAAAACAGATTGAAGCAGAATTATCCTGGTAGATACTGGGGCAGGTGGAAGGGCCTTCTTGTCTGTGTTCCTCTTGTCCCAGGAAATAGCATCTCCAGAAAACCCAAGACCTCCAGAGAAACAGAAATTTCTGGAGCAAACTCTGATGCTATATTTACCTGGATCATTCCTCATTCCACAGACAATGACACCGAAGCCCAGAGACAGGAAGTAACTAACTTAGGGTCACACAGCAAGTATCTGATGCCACTTTCTTGGATGTTCTTCTCTCCTTTGCTATTGATTGCAGGATCTCAGATTGGCAGGGTCCTTGAGAATAAAATAACCCAGTCCTCTCCTTCTGTAATATCTCTTGGTGATGGTGGACTGCCTTTCTTAGATGTCTCCATCAACATAAGGAATTCTAATGCTGGAGAATTCTGGTCAAAATTGCCTGCCCGCAGCATCCACTTACATGTAGTTATTATTGTGAGTAGAGTATACCCAATAACCTCCCGATGTACATAAAGACAGGGAATACTATTCGCTTGGCGTTGCGGACACATCCGGGTCTTCTGGCTCGTGACATGTGCCCCATGATGGTAGAGCAGGGGAGGAAGACAGATCCTTAGCACATCTTCATGAAAGAGCCCCAGGCCCCAAAGACCGCCACCATCCTTCGCCACTTCCTGCCAGACGAGAGCGATCAACACTGGGGGGCTAGCTGAACCCATCCTCACTGCCTGAGCTGGGGCCATCTTCCTGACTGTGCCTCTCACATTCTCTCTCCATTTGAATAAGAAACTATTCAACCTTTCAACACGTCTTTGTAGTCATGAAAATAAATCAGAAGGTCAAGTCTCCCTTCCCCATCCCCATGACTGTGCTGCACAATAGGGGGAAAAATGCACCTGTCTATCTCACCACAAATCGCCTACACTTCTCTCTGTGACCGCGATGGGGGGTTGGATGAGATGGATAATGGATAATGGAGTAACCGTTCCACATAGTCTGACCACTGGGCATTGTGCCAAGTCAGGAACCCATAAGAAGTGATGAACAGCAGGAGCCCAATCCACTCCCACACCATCAGAAGGGCAGTGCCCGGCCCACAGATTCTCCCAAAGCAAGCAGTGGGGCGTCTCTCTTCTCCCTCACGGGTATAAGGGTTGTTGCCATTTCTGAGCCCCTCAGTATGCAGGGGTTAGAACTGCATGGACTAGTCACCCCTTTCTCAGTGTTTACCACACTGTGGCCACCTCTCCAGAAACACCACCAGCACCCAGCTCCCGCTGAACCTCTCTAGAAGAGCGTAGTCTAATTAAACACCTTCCCTGCTCTCTGAGTCTTGGCGATCCTTCAGCGATCTCATGTAATCTAACCTCATCCAGGAAGCCCTTCTGCATTAATCAGAGAAGAGAGGAGGAGAGGGAGGGGAGAGGAGGGGAGAGGAGGGGAGAGGAGGGGAGGCCATCTAATGGGCATTCAAACTGCTCCTTATCCCAAGGTACAATAATGCATCAGTTGAGTAAAAAAAAAGTTGTGCCATATCCAAGGATAAAATATGACCAAGACAATATTTCTGCCTCTAAGGAGGCAAGTTAGAAAGAGAAGCAGAACAATAATTTGTTCCCAAATAAGGGATTTAAAACAAGACAAGGACGCTCAGAGAACCAAGGAAGTCGAACCTGATTGCTCTGACCTTTGAAGAGAGGTGAACGATGGGACATCACAATCATGTCTTATTGGCTCAGTGGTGATCACAGAGTGGGAACTTCATCAGTAATTGTTTATTATTTATTCTACTCTCTTGATTTTTTTAAAAAGATTTTATTTGTCAGACACAGCGAGAGGGACAGCACAAATAGGTGGAGCGGCAGGCAGAGGGAGAAGCAGACTCCCTGCTGAGCAAGGAGCCCATTACAGGACTTGATCCCAGGACTCGATTCCAGGACCCTGGGATCACGACCTGAACAGAAGGCAGACACTTAACCAACTGGGCCACCCAAGGCGTCCCTATTCTGCTATCTTAAAAGTAATTCTGAAATCTGCTAGGTGATACCCTCCCCTTAATGAGGCTTCCTTTTCAAAAATTTAAAGGGCTGTTCTTTTATGTTTATTCCTCCCAATAATGTTTAATATCAACTTGAATTTCCCCTCCCCACAAAGATACCCACAAAAAGATCTTACTGGCATTTTCATCGAAATTGCATGCAGTGTATGCATTGATGTGGCGGAAATTAAAACATATCGATTCTTCTCATTATAGAGTAAGGTATGCTATTCCATTTAGATCCAGATCTTTCCTAAGCTATAAAGTTGCTATGCTATGAAATTTTACAGTTTTTCTGTAGAGCTTTTGCATTTTGTGACAGTGGTTTAAAAAAAATCCTTTAATAAAATTTTTTAAAAATGGATATTCAAGAATACTTTTCTCAGCTTGAATTGTTTTTCTTTTCTACCCACAAAACAATACAAAATTATCGGCACCCACACACATATACACTTAAAACTCTAGTGACATTCTCTACACAGAACTACATTAGATTGAGTTTAAATTGCTGAAAAATCAAGACAATTTCAAAAAGTAGTACAGGAATTTTTTTTTCCTTCTAAAACAGCTGACCAACAGTACAGCAATTTAGATACAATTATTTTCTGTGGTTGTCAAAAGTTTCATGAAGACCGCATTTCAACCAATATAATTTATTACATCTATTTTTAGTGTTTATATTCTTATTAATGTGGATTATTGTTGTTATTTTTAGCTCATTGCTTCTGAAATTTAGGAAAGTGCTCTTTCTCTACTAGTCTGATACTCTTATTGAACTCTGTTATTGGTCTTTGCAGTTTTTCATTTGATTTATTTTTGAGGCTGTATATGGAGACAATCATGTCCTATAAAAATGATGACTGTATTCTTTCCAATATTTTATCTCTCATTTTCTAGTTCATGCCTTGTTTTATTGGTGAAGACCCCAAAATGTTAAATAATAGCGGTGATTGTCAACATTTTTATCTTACTCTCTATTTTATTGGTATAATCTAGTGTTTTATTGTTGAATTTGTCATTATTTGTTTCCAATAACTATCGTTACATTTTCCGGTTAAAATGGTAGATTAAAAGCTTCCTATGACTTGAATATATCTATATTACTCAGTTTCTTTAAAAGAATGATGTGTAGACCTTTAAGACCCCAGGTTTTCTACAGGGGACTTAAGTTATGGTGTTTCCCTGGACTTGCTAAGGTGAAGGAAATAATATGTGCCCTTTATCAAACCTTTAAAAATAAAAGGTTAAAGTGCAAAAGGATTTTTTTCAAATGATCCTTACTTGATTCAGAAAGTAAAAGTATACAGAATTAGCCAATTGCTAAGTCTTCCAAAGAGGAAAAAGATTGTGTCCATAAGCAAATGATCCTGATTCTCTGAACCATATTTTCACCGTTGAAAATGAGGACTATTACTATCCTTTGTGATTGTTTTAAGATTGAGACATATGATATCTGGTATAATTCCTGACACATACCAAGCACTCAATACATCTGAATTTTTTCAATTCCTTTAGCCAAACTCCAAATACATAATAATCACTTTATGGATATATAGAGAAGAAAATAGAATTTGTCATTCAATACATTTATCCTTTTCCTGGATAATATTTGACTATTCACCATCCATTTTTTCTTCTACAAGAGACTCAGCTTCTAGCACTTTCTTTTTGAACAGCTGTTACATTCCAAGCACTGTGCTACTCAATTTTACATGCGTTCATCAATTGAATGACCACAGTAGATTTTGGATTCTACAATTAGAAAGGTCTACACAGTTCTTTTTGTACATTTTTCAGCACTGCCCCATTTGCATTAAGAACTCAAGAATGTCTTTTGGATGGTAATCATTACATGGAAGTCTCAGAGAATCTCAGTGTGGGAAGGGATAATGAAAAAAAAAAAACTGGAGAGAAGGAGAGTTGCTTTCCCTATTTATCATGATCCATGTGGATGTTAACAAATGGGTATTTTTTTTTCATTCAAAAAGCATTTATTAAACACCTGTCATTTATTACATACCTGGGAATGTCTAGGCACTGGGCATGCACCATAGTCAAGAATGGCAAGGTTGCCCCTCTGCAACTTACGGTTTCTGATACCTGAAAGTCCCTTCTCTCAGACACCTGCATGGCTCCCGCTTTGGCCTCCATTAGATCTCCATCCCAGACTACAGTGTCAAAGAGATTTTCCCCATTAGCTTGCCTAACGGCCTAGATGTTTTAGTCTGGTCCTAGTCATTGGTCTAAATTTTCCTTACACACTACTGATACATATTAAACCTATGGACGACCAGCGTCATTATCCATAGGAAGGACTTACCTAGTCCGTTTCAGTCCTCCACTCTGAGTTGGGGCGGGGGTGGGGGGCAAAAGTAAAGTTAATGCAGATCCCTGTGACCTTGAGTGAGGCCTGCCCATTGCTACTTCGACATCTTCATTCTTTCACCTAGCCCACTAGGCTTTCCTCCAAGCCAACTAGTGGCCGCAGAGAGGATCAGAACAAGTTCTCCTCTCTTCCAGGTCATTAAATATGTGGAACGGGGTAGAACAATGGCGGAATCCTGGGTTAATCCACACTCCTCAGAGGCAGATTTTTCAATGGAAAGATGAAATCACCGACTTTAAATACCATCTATTTGCCAAAGAGTCCCAAATCTACATCGCCAAAGAGTCCCAAATCTACCTTAAAAGCTTGGCTTCCCCTGTAGATTCCAGATTTGGTGACCAAGCTCTCTATTTGGTATTTCCACTTGGATATGCAGGAGACATCTCAGACTTAGCATGTTCCCAAACCTCCCACCTTCTCCATCTCAGTAAAAGGTACTCCTGCCATTTTCCCAGGCCAAAAAACAAGAAGTCACCCTTGAGCCCTATCCTTTCCTAATCGAATTCAATCCATTAGTAAGACCAGGGAGATTCTGCCCACAACGTGTCTCACAAATTCAACTCATCTACCACCACTCTAGCCCCAAATTGGCATCTTCCTTTCCTTGGAAGAGCACCCTCCTCATATCTCTTCCTTTAGCCCCACTCCAATCCATTCTCAACAGAGCTCCCAGTGTGATTAATACAAAACAGGACAAGAAAACAAACAAAAACCATATGGTTATGTCACTTCCTTGACTCAAATCCTTCAATGGTTTCCCATCTGCAAGTAGATTAAAATCCAAATCTTTACCTTGGCTTCACAGCCTAACCTCACCTGAACTCTGCCTCCTTCCCTGCCCTCCTCTCCTTTTTCCACTTCCCCATTTGTCATTGTTCATTTTGGTTTTGGTTTTGGTTTTATTGTTGTTGTTGTGGGTTTTGGTTTTTTTTATTGTTTTTGTTTGTTTTTTGAGAGAGGGAGGGGGAAAGGGACGGGGAGGGAATCTTCAGCAGGCCCCA
Source organism: Mustela nigripes (assembly GCF_022355385.1). Taxonomy (NCBI): domain Eukaryota; kingdom Metazoa; phylum Chordata; class Mammalia; order Carnivora; family Mustelidae; genus Mustela; species Mustela nigripes. Next base: position 29,365,291 of record NC_081573.1, read on the forward strand.
CACCGATCATGGAGCCTGAAACGGGGCTGCATCTCACAACTCTGAGATCATGACCTGAGCCCAAATCAAGAGTCAGACGTGAACCCATTGAGCTATGCAGGACCCCCTCCCTTCTCCACTTTGCTCTTTATCCTGCACCCTCCTTGATTTCCATGCTATTCCTCAAGTCCACTGTGCTCATTCCCTACTTCTGGCCCTTGTAGCACTTGGGCCCACTATGTAGATTTCCTCCTGTTTTCCACTGGGGTGGTTCTTCTTACCCCTCAGATCTCAGCTTAAAAGTGATTTTTTTGGAGGCACCTGGGTGGCTCAGTTGGTTAAGCAGCTGACTCTTGGTTCCAGCTCAGTGTCCTGGGATTGAGCCCAACAGGGAGAACCCCATTCAGCCAGAAGCCTGTTATCTCCTTTTTCGGTCCCTCTCCCTGCTCACATGTGCTCTCTCTCTCTCTCTCTCTCTAAAATAAAAAATAAAATCTTTTTAAACAAGTGATTTTGTTTTTCTTCCAGACTTAACTGGTATCCAATTAGTATCCACTCAGTATCCAATTCATTGCTCTCCATCTCATTCTCTACTTTAATCCCTTCAGAGGAGATGGCTTATTGATGAGTAATTATTCATTTATATAGTGACTGTCCCCTCCAGTTAGAATGGAAGATATTTGGGGACAAGGATCTTGTCTGACTTGTTTGGTGTTGTATTCCAGATCCTAGAAGAGTGCCTGGTATATAATAGGTTCTTAATAAATACCAGAAGATGATCAAACAGTTCTCAGCCTTCAGGTCTCCAACTTGTCCAAAAGGGCAACACAAGAAACCAGGCTAAGGGATGTTAAGATACACCATTGTACTGTATTCCCTTGAACTATGAGTATAATAATCGTATTTTTAAAAAAGAGGAAAAAAGAAATGAAATTAGTTCTGCATTACTTGTTAGCTCCTGGATCATTGCATTCTTTACTCAATGCTCACAAACTAGCTGGCTAATAATATATGTTTTCCTTTATTGGCTTTCTTAAATTACAAAAGCAGTGCATGCTCCTTAAAAGAAATTCTAAGAACACAGAAATGTATACAGAAAAAGAGGCAATATCTATCCTCTACTCCCATCTCACTTGCCAGATGTAACCTCTGTTACTACTTGATGTATGTCTTTCTTTTCTCTATGCATATAAACATATAGAGAGATATACATATGTAGCTTTAAGACAAACATAGGATGTGTGTGTATGTATATGTATTTTCTAATTTACTATATGGTAGACATTTTTCTATGCCCATACAGATTGATCCACTCTATATTTAATGGTTACATAGAATTCCACTGTATTCATTACTTTTTCAAAATATGCTTAATTATTTTATGAGCAAAGAAATAAAAATGTGGGATTGTAGATAAACAAGAATGGCAAGATATTGACAATTATTACAGCCTGGTGATAGCACATGGAGCTTATAATACTATTCTTTCTATCTTTGATGTAGAATTTTAAAAGAAATACTTAACAGACTTCTTTCTAATGGTGAATTGCTGAATACTTTTCTCTGATACTATAAACAAAATATGGATACTCAGTATCACTTCTCCTGAACATGATAATGAGGGGTCTGGGCAGCATAAGTTGCCAAGAAAATAAAAGGGATATGAGATAAAAAGGAAAAAGTAAAAGTCATTATTTACAGTTGATATAACTTCATATAAAGAAAGTGCAAAAGAATCTACAAAGTCTTAAAATCAATTAGTGAATCTAGCAAGGTCTCTGTTCACAGGTTGACACACAACTCAATCATGTTACTAGCTACCAGCAACAAGGAAAAAGAGTTTTTAAAAATCTACTGAAAACATCAAGTACTTTGGGATAAATCTAATGAAATATGTAAGACTTCGTTGGTGACAACTATATGATATGGAGAGAAATTAAAGATAATCTGAAACAATTACTTAACAAAACTTTGGTGTTCTATGCCACACATTCTGGCCAGCTGAGGATACACTGTGAAGTAAAAAGAAGCACAATCCTTGTATTCTTGAACTTGCAGGCTGGTGGGGTAACCAATACCCATTAGGTAACCATGAAAATTAATGTCATATTGCAAATGTGGGAAGGGTTCCAGAGAAAGGTACACAGCTTTGTGAGAGCTTTAGAGATTGGATTTGAGCTGATCAAAAAAACCAGGAAGCAGTCTCAAACTGCATTCCAAATAAAAAGGAGAGCATAATCAAAGACTTTGTGCAAAGAGTAAAGTATGAACCCTAATTAAATCAGCCATTCTTGGCACTGATGGTTATTTAGGTTATGGGGTAGACTTTTGGATAAAGAGGCTGCAAGGTTTCCCTTCCCTTGGGTGGTATGCTACTCTCTGGACTCTGCGGGGAGACCACGTGGCTTCCCTTGGCCGATGGGATTATATCAAATGTTGATTCAAGTAGATACTTAAAGATATCATACCCTGGGACCTTCTCTCTCTTGTGGCACTTCGAATCTTGGGAATGTCACGTGATCGAGCTCAGGCTAACCCACTGGAGGGTAAGAGACACAGGGAGCAGAGAGTGGCTCTCCCAGCTGACCATCCAGCTGTAAGCCCAAACCCTGCCAGACACCAGGGAGACAAAAGCAGATCCGCCAAGTCAGCCAAGACCAAAAACCCACGTGGTCAACTCAGAATCATGAGCTGAATAAAATGGCTATTGTTTTCCACCCCTACCTTTTGGAGTAGGTGTTAGGCAGCAAAAGCTAACCAATACAGGGTGACTGAAGTTTTCTTACAAACGTGATTTAAGAAATGACTTTGCATTTGCATCTTGCTGCGCCGGGCACACATCAAGGTCCTGGGGATGGGTACTTTTACTGTTACCAAGACAAATTAGGAAGTTACCCAAATGAGGAAACTGAGATACAGCTAAATGAAACTTCAATACCAACCTTATGGTTGGAGAAGGAGATATTTGGGATTAGTGGCCAGGACTTCAAATCCCAATGCAGCAGTCATTCAAATCCATCATTGTCTTATCTCGCTAGTGGAGAAAAGCGACACATTTTTCAAAGCCAAAAATCAAAGAAGTTTAGGACCAGTTCACTGGCTTACAACCCATCTATATTAAAAAAAAAAAAAAATTAAAAAAAAAAATCCTGTGCCTTTTAATCCTGACAACAAACCTGAGTTTCTCAGGCTTTAAGGAAGGGTGATCCTACAATAAAGACCACTGGGAAGACTGACCCCAGTTTCAACAGAAAAAGATTGCTGTCCCCTGGGAAGGAAATACAGCAGACAAGCATTTTCCCTGACCCGGTTGGTCCAATAGTAGCCACAAATCATGAAGGGTTAAACAAAGATTATAAAGTCTCCTCAGAAGGGAGTGGTAAAGTTTTTTTTTTTTTTTTAATCCAGTCTAGAGAATTACAAAAATATTATTTTCCTGGAACTTGGAAGGAGAGTTCAGCAGACAATATGAATTTCAGGAAAATATTTTTGCCATTAATTATGTCATAAGCAAAAGAGTAAAATAAACTGTTTATTATCACATATAAAATGCTTTTGATCAGTCAACTGAAAAACTAATTTCATTTTCTCATTACCCTGCCTCAGGCATCCTTTAACGTCAATTTTTATTATAGCAAAAGCAAGGAAATTAAAATGATCAGTTATGGTGCATAGAGAAACATTTGCTTCACAATTTTTAAAAGTAAAAATAATAAAGTACTGAACCTCTTTATCATTCATAATAATCACAACTCATCTGGCAAGGGAGGAATTTGGCTCCAGGGGGACCATGCCACCATAACCCTCTCCTGGAGTCCCTGGGAACCGATAACGTTGGTCAGCAGTGAGAGATGCTAGCGGCCCTGTTCACATACCTAGTGGAGATTGGATTGAATTTCCATTCCAAGTGGCTCAACGTTCCACAGATGGAACAGGGTAGGAGGGAGCTCTGTAGCCACCCAGAGGAGCTAAAGAAGAAAGCTTTGTGGACGATTAGGGGATCATGAGCTTGGTCTCCATCTTTTGGCCCAGGAGCCGATGTTGTGGAAAGAGAAGTGATTTTATGGCGATGTGTTTTCTAAACGTGCTCCTGCCTTTTGCAAACTTCTTGATTGCGGGCGCCATTCACGGACCAAGGGTCCTGACTCAACACAGCATTATAAAAACATTAACGACCTATATATGTGAAAGTGAAAGCACTTTGTAAAGCAGTCATCAAGGTCCATTTTATAGTGGTTTTTAAGACAACCATGCCCTGGCTCAGGTGACCCTAGGACTTGGTTGTGTCCACTGGGGGCACCCTGGCTATGAACAGACCTCTTGTTTTCTGGCTAGAGGAAGAGGAAGTGATTCGGGGGGTAGAGAGTGATGGGAAGAAGGGAAAGAAGTCTTGGTAACAGAGTGATGACAGAGCGTTTGACCCTTGTCAGCCTGAATGGTCTGACGGAGGGCCCCATGGAAAGAGAAATAGGGAGAAACTAAATGAGCCATGACTCCATGATTCTTGGGTGAACGTCCCGACCCGAAGCCTAGAAGACAAGGTTGTTGAGGGACCATGTTCTCTCTGACCTGCTTCTCCACGCTCACAGAGCAGCACTGGCAGTCACTTTAGGAAGCAGAGGTGGTGACGTAATTCTTCACAAGATGGCAGAGGCAGAAGGAAGTAGGAGACCTACTCACCTAACCCTTCCTGCCCTCTGCCTCTTCCCTTCAATCCTGGGAATCCCTAAAGAAGCTCCAGCAGCATTCCTTCCCTGTGTCTGTTAGGGCTGGGTAAGAGAGAAGAATCTTAGCCAAAGGCAAGCAAACTGTCCCCTCTGGGTTCCCCACAGGAACCACAAAGAAGCCACTGTCCTCTGAGATTTGCATAAACATCCCCATTCCCCCGAGTCCTCCCGGCAGAGATGAATCTTGAGGCTGGACTCTTTCAGCAGCTCTGTAGGCTGGGGAGAGACAACACAAGCCCGCAGAAGACCCTGCCCTCAAAGGTAAGTCAGTCTGCTGGGGAGTCAAAAGTCAGACACAAAGTGACCCCAAGGGCAAATCACAAACAACCTATAACTGGTCCAGCTAGGAGAGATGGGCCAGGTGGAGTTGAGGAGGCTGTCTTTTCAGAGAAGGATAAAGCCCACCCCAGTATATAAGGCTCCCCCAGCTCACTGTTGTCCCCCTGGCCTCTGAGAAATGTACGTGGGCTGTCCTCCCACTGTCCACTCCAAGGATGGACCTGCTGATGGGGCCAGCGTCCAGATGCCAAACAACACAGGTGACTTATCTCTGGGCTTTGCTTTCCTTAACACCAGCCCCATTCCCAGGCGTACTCTCCTACATGCCAGGCCTTTGGGCTTTCCAATCTTACATCCTGCCAGCATGGACAGAAAGAGGGCTTTGGATGCAAGTTCTAGAACAGGGTCTCTTTGACGCAGGATGGCCTTGGTGAGGGACCCTCAAAAGCCTGACCAATGCCATAATCTGATTGGCTACCTTTGGGTCACATGACCCTCCCCAGGGTGGAGAGAACAGGGTCCTTCTTCAAGGAAAAGGCTGTCAGGGAGGCAAAACTCACAGATGGCTCTGTAAGTACCAATGACTAGGCTCACCTTTTCCAAGCTTTCATTAGGGCTTGGCTTGGAGCAGGAAGATCTGAGGACAGATTCTAGATCCCCTCATGCCTGTGGCATTTCGACAGGCACATGCAGGTATGGGGCAAGTCCCGGGCAACCCTGTTTTTCTCCAGCCAAGATCGCCCAGCCTGATGAAAAGCACGATTAATCCAGCGGCCTCTCGGTAATCCAGCAGCCCATTTGCTAACCATCTGTATGCCTCATTCCGTGGGGCAGCCCAAATGAAAGAGGCCCGTATTTGTTTTTTTGGAAAATGTTATGATTTTTCAAGTAAACAATAGAAACTTTGCAAAGCCATGAGATTTATTGAAACTGCCAGGCTGTCTGGACTTGATCACACTGGTTTATGCAGGTTTAAATGCAGGTTTCCATTCTCTCGGTTTTATCATCATAAACAACAATTTGTATTTATTTGTACAGGATCATAACTTCTCTTCGTGTTTCTCACATATTATTTCACTGACTCCCCACCAAATCCATATTTGAAACAAGGGCAAAGACTATTCTGGGGCCTGTTTGATGGAGAGGGACGCTGGTGTACCAAACGGTAAAAGGATTCTGGAATTCACCTTGGTACAATCTTGGGCGGGTGGAGGGGGGCGTTGGAGCCTCACTCTTCGGATTGAAAACCGTGTTTCTTCTGGTGTGGCTTGTCGTGTCTTGACTCAGTTTACAACCGTTACATCCCTCACATGGCCTCTGGCCTCATTCTGCACCAGTCAGACTACTCAAAAGAAAATAAAATTAAATGAAAGAAGCCTTTGCTCATTATCCATACCTGAGATTTGTGCTATTTCTTTTTTTTTTTTTTTAAGATTTTTATTTATTTATTTGACAGGCAGAGAGGCAGGCAGAGAGAGAGAGAGAAGAGGAAGCAAGCTCCCTGTTGGCAGAGAGCCTGATGCGGGGCTCGATCCCGGGACCCTGAGATCATGACCTGAGCCGAAGGCAGAGGCTTTAACCCACTGAGCCACCCAGGTGCCCGATTTGTGCTATTTCTGACCTAGAGAGCCAAGGCCATTCTATTCCATTTTATTCAATCAGCAGACTTAGTGTTTGTATGGAAGAAGCATTGTTCTAAACACCCTGGTAAATGGACACAGAGGAAGGAGCAGTCTTACTCATCTCCTAAAAAGCATGATGCCTAGTTGTGGATACAGGACAAACAGGAGGAAAAAAAATGCTGTGCGCTTTTGCAAATTTTATAAAAATGATAATTTTATAATAATGTTTTAAAAGAGATTTTATTTATTTATTTGCCAGAGAGAGAGAGAGAGAGAGAGAGAAAGTGTGCAAGCAGGCAGAGGCGGAGAGAGAAGCAGGCTCCCCACCGAACAAGGAGCCTGATGCGGGATTCGATCCCAGGATCTTGGGATCATGACCCAAGCCAAAGGCAGCAGCTTAAGCAACTGAGCCACCCAGGTGTCCCTATAATAATATTTTTTTTAAGTTTATGGATAAATTTACTTACTTAAGTAATCTCTCCATCCACTGTGGGGCTCAAACTCACAACCCTGGGATCAGGAGTCACACACTCTTCCGAATGAGCTAGCAGGGTGCCCCAATTATAAATTGTATACAATGTAGATAGAATGATAGATACACAGATAAAAGAGCTCGAGACAAAGTGGATGAGCAGGTGGCCGTCACAATGTGAGGTAAAATACCACACAAATTGTACAGAGGACAAATGGAGAAACGCTTCAAAGAAAAGATGGCATCTTTAAGCCCTTGTTGCTGAATCACACCTGTCAGATGATAGCAAATCGCCTGAAGTTCAGGGTTTTCCCAAGACTAGGTCAAGACCCGGATCCTCCTAAAAGCATCGTAGTTGCTACCCTGTAGGCTGTGTATGAACAATTAGATGCTTTTTTTTTTTTTAATGGCAATTAGAGACAACTGTTCTCAAATTTGGAAATGCTTGGGCTTGCCTTGTCTTTATTAGTGAATCATAAGCCTCCGGAGGACATAAAACTTGTTTTCTACCTTTTCTTCCTCTCCTCACCTTCCCTAGCAAGAGTTTGCCTCCAGAGCAAAAGCTAAGTCCTATAAAACTGGTATTGAAATAAATCTAATTTAGCTAATGAGCTCTAAGTACCCAGCTGCTTTAACCACGCAATGTTTAGGGAAAACATTCCCTGAGAGGCTGGCATAACTTAGACGGGGGTCCTGAGAGCAACTAGGGAAACAAAGCGCCATAAATTCAGCCTGCTGCCAATCGCACCTGGACTTTCCCACCTACTGCACCATGAGTCACCCCAAAAGAAGGGAGAGGAGAGTAACTTGGTTGACCAGAGGCTTAATCCAGATTCTTAAGGCTGGGCATGTCTCCCAGGGGACTCATCTCTATCCTTAGTGACCTTTCCTTCATGGTCATCTGAACCAAGGAGGGACCTAGCTCCTGTGAACAGACCATTCATGACAGAACTGAACACCGGAGACCATGGGAAGATACATCTGATGGAAATCAGTACATGACATACATGAAATATCTGGAATCATTTGATGAAATCCTATGCTTCATGTCCTTGGGTTTTTTTTTTTTTTTCTCCTCCTCTACCCTGTTAAATGTTCCCACTTGTGCTTGCAAGATCTGTACTGAAACCGCCTTAATACATTATTTCTCTTCCGAGCAATGAGTTGATCGAGTCTTGTTTGGTACATCTGTTATAACACATCACAGCCTCCCATAATTGCTCTTTTATTTAATTCTACACATTCTGATTAGCTGTGTCTGTTCCGGGCGAGCGCTAGGAGTGTGCTGAGTGTCCTTCATTCTAAAAGAGTTCTCCAGAACAGTATGAAGTGAAATTAAAGTAATTATTAAGTCATAGAAACTAAACACAGTTCCATAATTGGCAGATAGCTCGCACCCCGCAGGAAGAAGGGATCAGAGCGTCCTTCTGAAAGAATCCCTAAGTTCTGGTTCTTGGGAATGGCATGCACTGAGTGAAGAGGCAGGAGAACAGAGTCGCGAACTGCTTGAGGATGGAAAAGGAGCCCTCTCTCAAACACGGATGAGGATCTGGAGAAGCAGCAGCCGCGGAGAAGTGGTGTGTGTGATCCTGAGGCCGGCCAGGCTTGTCCTCTGGAGCTCATCTGCTTAGTTCTCATGAATATTCTGTGAGCCCAGAGGCTTTTAGTAGAGAAGAGACAATTAAATGCAAGCTTTTCACCATTGTATCTCTTGCACCAGAGAGAGTAATAGGGCACAGGGCAATAGACTGAAATTACATTGTAGCAGAACATGTGTACTGACCTTTCCTCTGAGCAGATCTATTTACTTGATGCGGCAGATCAACTTGTAGGAACTGATGTACTCCTAGCTGGAGTAAAGGTTAAAAACTGTGTGCATCTTAATTCATCTGGATTTCAGCTCTGCTCGATTCCTCTGCTTACTCTACAGACCCGCATGGATTGGCATCAACGCAAGTGAGGAGGCGACATTGTTTTGAAGTTAGCAATACATTGGCTCTTCCCTCCCTGAGCTCATGGGTCCTCCAAGTGTGGTCTTCGGCAGCAGTGTCTGGGTTACCTGGTATCTCCTTAGAAATGCAAATATTGAGGCTCTGTGCCCAGCCTGGTGAGTCAGAAACTGTGTTGTTCGACAAGCCCTACAAGGGAATCTGTTGAACGCTAATATTTGAGAACCATGTTTGTGCACGCATGTGAGTGCACTCAGTTTGTGAGGCGATCCCCTTAGACTGCTTTAACTATGCAGCCACCAATGTAGTACATCGTTCCCTAAAATGTGGCACGCAGCAGATAGGACCAGCCATGTATGAATACGAAGTGGTAGATGACTCACTTTGGGTGGTCTGGAGAAAGTGATTTTAAGTGGCACTGGAATGCACTTTTAAATCATACTGAATCTTGTAGCAAGAAAGTTAATCCTTTTCAACCCTTCTCACTTCTCAAGAAGACTCAGTTGAGTACTAATAGACTTTCCACCATCTCTCTAACTTGTGATAATCTCCCTTTGAAGTAAAGACAGATCAGGATCCAAGCTTAGAACCTTCAGCATTCAACAGTATCAAAATAGAATACGATTAATATCATTCAGTTTTTATCTGGGTTATCCCTCTGGGTTGTTTTCTGTTTATCCCAAATGACATCAGTTTTCATACTATGACAGTGAGATACATTTTCTTTTTAATTAATTTTTCCTAAAAAGAAGGGAAACCAATTTAAAAAGAAATCTGAGATCATTCAACTAATAGATTATGAATGACTCTGAGGGACTCATAAACAGGCCAGGGCAGGAAGGCAATTTCCAGGGCAGTACCCAGTCAGTGTAGATTAAGTTTAATTTCCAACACCAGCTTGGCCTGTATCTCCAGGCCTTGACCTTCAGAAAAATGACCTGAAGTCTGAGACATTTGCCATCAGTAAAGAAAAATTCCATTCCGGTTACCACACAATTTAAAAGAGAGAAAAATGACTCATACATTTCCGAACGACTTCTAATCACAACCTTTTGAAATCAAAAGGGTTCTGAGGTGCTCAAAAATTAAAATATCAAAAATAGTCCATTACTCAAAATTCAGATTCATTGAATTTGGGTTGGTCATGGGGAAAAATCTTACATTTCCTAACTTTTATAAGAGTAACAAGTTTTCTAATATAACATTTGAAGAAAAAAAGAACCAAAAGGAAAAAAAAAAATCACACCATCTATATTTAGGTCCCTAAAAGGGACTTATTAAGATTTTGGTCCGTTTTCTTCTAGTCTTTTTTTCTGCATGATAGTAAAAATTTTCCTTTTTATTTTAATGGGGATTTTATTGTGTGTGTAATACAGGAATAAATAGATGATTTATAATAAGTTTCCAGGTCCATATTTTCAGTATAAAAAGCATACCTTAGGGATGCCTGGGTGGCTCAGTGTGTTAAAGCCACTGCCTTCGGCTCAGGTCATGATCTCAGGGTCCTGGGATCGAGTCCCGCATCGGGCTCTCTGCTCAGCAGGGAGCCTGCTTCCTCCTCTCTCTGCCTGCCTCTCTGCCTACTTGTGATCTCCGTCTGTCAAATAAATAAATAAAATCTTAAGAAAAAAAAAAGCATACCTTAGGATGCTTTTGGTGGCAAATAGCAGAAAACCCAACTGGCATGGACTAAAACCACAAAGATATTCATCATGCCGCTTAACAGAAGGCCCAGAGTAAAGTACACTGCAGGACTTAGTCTGATGATGACGTGAAGGATCTAGGTTCTCACGTCTTCCCAGAATAGTCTGGGGAAGAAGAATAGTCCCTTTCTAGGGAAAGAGATCCCTTTCCACAGAAATTCCTCCAACAGACTTTTCAGCCTTTGGGATATGGGCTGGATCCCATGCCCACCTCTGACCCAGTCACAGGACAGGGTGGCCTGGTTGGTTTACACCAAACTCCTCAAGAGGACAATCATGCTGGTGTGTCAACTGCCTTTTGCTCCAAAAAGGAAAACAGATTGGCGGTTTTTGTAACACATCAGCCTGGCAAGTAATGTCTGCAGTGCTTGAAGATAGATTTAATATCTCTCGATGGCTGGTTGCTTTCACATACTGCATGGAATCTAGCTCTAGATAACTTCTAGTCCTTTGATGTTTTGGTCCACTCTGCTTCTCCAGCTTCATTTTCTCACCATTTCTGAGAAAATTTTACATTCTTGTCAGTCTTTATTCTCCCTTCTTCCTTCCAAGAACAAAGCATTTTCCCCTCATGATGTCCTTCTGATTAAGGTTCACTTCAGCTCCCACTCCATGACCAACCTCCATACTCCCTTATGTTTGTAGGACATTTTTTTTCTATAAAGATTTTATTTATTTGACAGAGAGAGAGAAATCACAAGTAGGCAGAGAGGCAGGCAGAGAGAGAGAGGGGAGGAAGCAGGCTCCCTGCGGAGCAGAGAGCTGGACGCGGGGCTCGATCCCAGGACCCCGGGACCATGACCTGAGCCGAAGGCAGAGGCTTTAACCCACTGAGCCACCCAGGCGCCCCATAGGACATTTTTTTAAAGAGCATTTCCCCCTCCCCACATTTGTCAGTTTCCCTCTTATAGCCATGTCTTAGATTTGTCGGTCTAACACCTATTCGCCCACTCATCTGCAGACGGCACCCCAAATTTCCAGGAAGAAACACCCCTCCCATTTGCAATCCACATGACTCTACCTTCTGCTTAATAGGACAAGACAGCCACGATGTCTATTTCAGGGATGGACATATGACCCAATCAGAGCCCATGAGGCTGAATTCCAAGACTTTGGGAACTGTTTAGCAGAACAAATTTGCTTTTTGTTGGGGTTGCTGATGGGATTTAAATCTGGACATCCTGGCAGACCTCTTGCTACCAAAGAGACAGCCTGCCTGGGAATGAAGCCAGCATAAGGTAAAGCAGATATAAATCAAGAGACAGAGAGATAAGACCAAACTCAGAGAACCCCACCAGGCTCCCTGGATCCAGCTATGTCTGAACAGTATTCCCTCCGGGGTTTTCAGATGTGAACAAAGGCATTCCCTTTTTTATTTACAGCAGTTTGAATTTGATTTTGTCCCTTGCAACCAAGAGAACCATGGCTTATGCGGCTCCTCCATTATTCTAACTCTGTTCATCCTTAAAGGCTCGGTGCTTTCTCTTCCAAGAAGTCTTCCCCATCTGCCATAGTCTTCACTTTTTTCCCTCTCTTAGCACCCAAAGCATAGGCAGTTTCATCTATTTATGGCCTATTGTCCTTTTTTTTTTTTTAATGAATTTTAACTCAAAGTGCACTATTGCAAGCAAAGGCCACGTTTCATGGATCTTTTGTATTTATATCAAGAACTGAAACAGAACTTAATGCATAATAGGGACTCCCTAATTTATCGTATGAAACAGGTCTCAAGAAGAAAAAAAAAATTAGAGATGCTTATTATGCAGAGGGTACTCAAAAAGGGACCAAGATGGGCGCCTGGGTGGCTCAATGGGTTAAAGCCTCTGCCTTCGACTCAGGTCATGTTCCCGGGGTCCTGGGATCGAGCCCCAAATCGGGCTCTCTGCTCAGCAGGGAGCCTGCTTCCCTTCCTCTCTCTGCCTGCCTCTCTGCCTACTTGTCATCTCTCTCTGTCAAATAAACAAATAAAAATCTTTAAAAAAAGGACCAAGATGTTGGGGCAGCTGGGTGGCTCAGTGCATTAAAGCCTCTGCCTTCAGCTTGGGTCATGATTCCAGAGTCTTGGGATCAAGCCCCACATCAGGTTCTCTGCCCAGCAGGGATCCTGCTTCCTCCTCTCTCTCTCTCTGCCTGCCTCTCTGCCTACTTGTGATCTGTATCTGTCAAATACATAAAATCTTAAAAAAAAAAAAAAAAAAAAAGAAGAAGAAGGGACCAAGACGCAATTGGACTTTTCAAATACAATGCTATGAGTTTCTGTCATTTTCCCACTATGACCCAAGGAGTCACACCCTATTCCATTCTCTGAGGGAGGTCCTTGAAAACAAAGCCCCCCCCCCCCAACCAGAGCTGGCTTCGATGTCCGTTGAAGAAACAAAGAAAAAAGGTGAAGGCCAAAGCCAACTGAGTACATTAATAGGAATCAAGGTGGAAGACGAGCTGTACTGATACCATACTAATAGCACCTCAGGTAGAGTTAATGACCTAGTCTCAGCAGCACTGGGCCAGAGAAGCTTCCCCCAGAGCGAAAGGGGGAAGCGGAGATATCATGATCCTTGTGGACAGCTCACTCCCTGAAGAATAAAGGTCCGATCTGAGTCTCCCATACTCAGTCATTCCTCTCCTACAATCAAGTCGGTCCACTCTAACTCCCCACGAAAAGGAGAAGGAGAAGGAAACTAGGAGTTACCACATCTGAGGCCTCCCCTCCACCTCAGAGGGAATGTTAAGGACAGGGAGGTAGTACCTCCGTCCCTTAACACATGCTCTAGCCACGTGCCTTTGTCAAACCTTAGCACATGATTGATGGCGGCAAACACTCTCCTCTTACACGCCTAGTGACAGAAAAGAATTCCCAAAAAGACTTTGTGGAAAGAGTCTGAGAGAGCGATACCCTTGAGGAAAAGAAGACACAGTGTCTCTTCAGAGGAACATTTTCTTTCTTTCTCTCTCTTTTAAATTCTTATTTCAGGCCTGGCTTTCCCTCCTTCTAAGTTTGCTTTCTAAATCTTTCTTTTCCATGTTTTTGGATCTATGCTGAAGAGGAATTTTATGCTTCAAGAAGAGAGTTGATGAATCATGGAAAGTATAATCGACAAAGAATTGGCATGTTTTTCAACTCTTCTTTTTTCTGCATCAACTGAATAAGATTAGTGTCTTACATGGATTATTTTTTCAATAATAGAGAAGGCTATGTTGGCAACAAAAATTGCAAAACAGCAACATCATAAGCTTGCCTAACCATCCAGTGGCAGAGAATTTTCAACTTGAAAAATACTCTTGGTCCAGCAAACCAAGGACTAGAGTAACAATTACAACTGAAATCATTAAACATTTGCCTTTTCTCCTACTGAGAAATTGGATCCTCTAGGATTCTTAGAGAGAAAAGCAGAAAACATGAGGGGGAAGACCTTACATAATAACCTTTCTGTAAAGCTTGGATGGCATAAATGATTTTGTGAGACATTCAAGTCACATGTCATTAATCAGAAATGACAGTCTTTATTCACATATATTTGACTGAAGTCGCATAATTTTAGACTCCAATAGGTCTAGATAAATGACCCTAAGTATTGTACTTTTTCAAATTGACAATGATTGATGATGGAGGGGGGAGAAAAATGCATACTGAAAAGGGACCCTGAAGTAAACATTGAAAATCAGTTGCAGCACTTTGGGAAAAAAACGAGTTTGGGGATTTTTTTCTTTAAGACTTTCCCTCTTTCTGAGCATCTCTCACTCTTTAATTTTCAGTTTAATCAGGTGGGCATTGCAAAACTCTCCATATGATCTCAATGAAAATCTGAGACTTTCTTAGTTATGTTTGTTCACATAGGCAGAAAGGGAAAACAATGACTAATTAAAATTTATCCCACTGCACAACTATTTCCTGGGGCCGTTATGTTCCGGGTGATATTCTACATACTAGGGCTTCAGTAGAAACTAAAACAAATATAGTTTAAGTTTTGGGGGAGCTCACATTTTAGGGGAAGGAGATAGGCAGTATCCAAGAGAATAAATAAATGAATGGGGTCCTTTCAGAAAGTGCTAAGTTGCATGAAGGGAAAAAAAAAAAAAAAAACAAACAAAACAGACCGGAGGGAGGAGCAAGATGGCGGACGAGTAGGCGATCTAAATTTCCTCGGTTTTTAGGAGTTCACCTAGATAGTTACCAAACCATTCTGAACACCTACAGACTCAACAGGAGGTCGAAGAGAGGAAGAGCAGCCATTCTAGCAACAGGAAAGCAACCACTTTTTGCAAGGTAGGACGTGTGGAGAAGTGAATCCAAGGTGGTATTTGGGAGGACAGAGTAGGAGGGTGGGGGAGGAGCCTCTGTGAGCCACTTAGGGGCAGGTGACAGAGCAGCAGGGCACAAAATCGGAACATTCAGAAGTCTGCTCCACGGACGTCGCTCCAGTGGCTAAGTGGGGCGTGGAATCCTCATAGGGACAGTGTGGTCTCAGGGCCCGTGGCGTCACAGAAAGCCCCGGGGGTGTCTGAGTGCTGCAGAGCTCCCAGGTATGGGAATGGGGACCCTGGCTGCTGAGACAGAGCTGAGGAGGGGCTCTCAGCTTGGGGTTGCTATAAACTATGATCCAAAGCACAGTCTGGCCACTGCTTTTCGAGCAGGAGCCCCATAAGTGGCAGTCGGGGAAGACCCTTCCCCCTTCCTCCACTGGGAGAAGCAGCGCAGGAGCACGTGACAAGAATATGTTGGGTTTGGAGACTCCAAACAGGGCAGTGCACCTGAGATAACAACGCTCAGTCACAGGCCTGGTGAGCACGGAGCGCAGCCGAAAACCACGGAGTTGGGAGGCTGCTTTTCTCCAAGGTGCACTGAGGAGTGGGGACCCCAGCTCTCCATCCCTCCAGGCTGGAGATTGGGAAGCCGCCATCTTCATTCCCGTCCTCCAGAGCTCTACGGAAAGCATTCAGGAAAAAAAAGTTCCTAAAGCAAACCTGAGCAGATTACTTAGCCTGACCCCTGGCAAGGGCCATGCAATACACGTCGGGCAAAGACACTTGAGAATCACGGCAACAGGCCGCTCCCCGAGAAGATCAGCAAGAATATCTAGCCAAGACCAAATTTACTGATCTATGAGAACTGAAAAATACCAGTGTTAGGGGAATAAGCTAATAGAATTCATGGCTTTTTTTCCCCATGATCCTTTAGTCTTTCAAAGTTGAATTTTTAAAATTTTCATTATTTTTTTCTTTTTCTTTTTTTGAATTTTTCCTCTTTCCTATTTTAACTTACTCTATTTTATCTTATCGATACCTTTTTTAAAATCTTTTTTTAATTTTCATTTTTATAGTCATTCTATCCCTCCATTGTACTTAACCTTATTTTTTGTACACATATAAGTTTTATCTTCTTTAAAATTTTGGAGTATAGTTTCTTCTAACAGACCAAAGTACACCCAAAATCCAGTGTGTGGCTCTGTTCTATTCACCAGCCTGATCATACTTTTTTTTTTTCCCTTGCTTCTTCCCCTGGTTTCAGGTCTCTTGTGATTTTGGTTAGTGTATATTTTTCTGCGGTCATTGTTATTCTTTCAGCATTTTGTTCTCTCATTCAACTACTCTGGACAAAATGACAAAACAAAAAAACTCACCTCGAAAAAAAGAACAAAAGGCAGAACTGACTGTTAGGGAACTAATCAATATGGACATTAGTAAGATGTCAGAACTGAGTTCAGAATGACAATTATAAAGATGCTAGCTGCACTTGAAAAAAAACATAGAAGAAACTAGGGAATCCCTTTCTGGAGAAATAAAAGAACTAAAATCTCACCAAGTCAAAATAAAAAAAAAAAAAGCTATTAATGAGGTGCAATAAAAATAAAATGGAGGCTACTGCTAGGATAAATGAGACAGCAGAGAGAATTAGTGATATAGAAGACCAAATGATGGAGAATAAGGAAGCTGAGAAAAAGAGAGATAAACTATTGGATCATGAGGGGAAAGTTGGAGACATAAGTGATACCATAAAGTGAAATAATATTAGAATAATTGGGATCCCAGAAGAAGAAGAGAGAGAGGGACAGAAGGTATAGTGGAGGGGTGCCTGTGTGATTCAGTGGGTTAAGTCTCTGCCTTCGGCTCAGGTCATGATCCCAGGGTCCTGGGATTGAGCCCCGCATTGGGCTCTCTGCTCAGCGGGGAGCCTGCTTCCTCCTCTCTCTCTGTCTGCCTGCCTCTCTGCCTACTTGTGATCTCTCTCTGTCAAATAAATAAACAAAATCTTAAAAAAAAAAAAAAAGGAAGTATACTGGAGCAAATTATAGGAAGAACTTTTCTAATCTGGGGAAGGAAATAGGCATCAGAATCCAGGAGGCATAAAGAATCCCCCTCAAAATCAGTAAAAATAAGTCAACACCCTGACATCTAATAGTAAAACTAACAAGTCTCAGAGACAAAGAACAAATCCTGAGAGCAGCTCGGAACAAGAGGTCTGTAACCTACAATGGCACAACTGGGTCAAGAGGCCTCAATCATGTCCCCACACTCAGGTTTGCTCTTGCATCATCTTCACCTTCCTCTGTTGGATGCCATTTTCAGTGATGGGAGTGTATCTCCTAGAGCTGGTTACGATAACCTTCCATTTACTTCTGAACAAGCTAACGACAGAGATTTTCCCTTCCCTAGAGATTTAGACTGTGGCTGTGTCCAGTCTTAGAGACCATGCGGGTCTCTAAGTCTATTCTTGTGGCCCATGAGATGTGATGCTCTAATTGGCTGGGCCTGGTTCGTATGTCCAAGTTTGGGCCAAGAGAAGAGGACTAGATACTAAGCAATCAAACACCTCTGCAAATTCTACTTCACTATGAACATGGGGAGGAGTAGAAGATGGACCCCAAAATTCAGGCTAGCCTTGTCCATCAGTGAAATCATTACATAACACATAAGCAATAGGTAAGTCTCAACAAACTCTAAGGCACACGACAACCTTGTCAATGAAACCTCGAAACTGGGGGAGGCTGAAAGCACAGATCTAAAGATAGTCTCACTGCAGCAGAGGAGGCATGAAAGAAGGTTTAAAGCTTTTCAGAATTCATAGCGTCAATTCCACTCTGGTATCTTGTGAGCAACCTTAACTGATACACTTTTATGGGGAGTAGGGTAGGGACTCAAAATAAGATGGCACTTCGTCCTGACGGTGGGCTCCTACAGCTGATATCAGATCCCGAGTTGCAAGGCCAAAATAGGAACACTAAATACTGCTCCCCTGGAATGTTCTTTCCCAATTCCTCATTACCCAGGGGACGTAATATTAGATGAGTGAACTAAAGCTGCCACAGAGCTGATGGGCCCTGGTGAGGAACTGCTAACAAGATGTGAACATGCTTAATAAAATGACCAACTCTTGCTGATATATAGCCAACTAATTACCTGCCAAATATCGAGGCTGTGTTCTCCCAGCTGGAATTGATAGCAGGCTGTCAGTGTGAGGGGACAAAAAGGCAGCTCAAGATTGAGAAATAAGAAGAAGGGTTTGATGTATTATAGTGGACACTGTTACTCTGTATATCAAATTATCTTGGGCTGCCCAGGGTCACACTGTCAGACAAGTCTAACCCAGTACTGTTAGGGAAATCTAGAGTGACTTAGAGTCCCATCTATGAACCAAATTTTGGGGAAGGGGTGATGAAAGATATTTGTAGGGTATGGCTCTCAGGAACAGGGGAAAGAGACAGTACACTAGTACAGTAGAACTCAAAAAATAGATGTCTTCTTTGCACATATCCCCCACTCTGGGACTGTAAAATATGCATGCATACATCCTCATAAAAATACCTTCCTTCTTATGAAGAACACCCACTTTGGAAACTTCTGCTTCTTGCATTGCTATTAATTTGGAGAGCCTGAGCTGCAAATCTAGTGCTTAAGACTAAAGTTTAGCTAGAGATTTCTGGCTAAGTAAACAACTAGCCACGTAACATGACTGCTAGAATCTGGCCCTTTGGCAAGAACACCCACATGCATTTAACAGGCTCACCTTGCTTAAGTGGTTAGAAGCTTCTATCTGGGAATTAAGAGACTTTATATGGAAATAGAAGAACTCACTATGTGCTCAAGGAAAAAGCATTTGGTCTACTGGCCTTTCTTGATCCAGCTGTCAAGTGGTGCATCATGGTGCTTTTCCAATTTAGCCATGTGTTTATCTCATATATCAACAAAGGGGATATTGACCAGGAAAGCCTGGGGGTGTTGGCACTTTCTGAAAATACAATGATAGGAAGCAAAAGAAGGCATCAGACATCTAATAGTAGGTCACAGAGGGCTCCAAAAGCAAGAGCTACAGTTTGTTCATTTGCCCAAAGGGTTAGATTCCCTCATTTACCACGTTTTTCTCTTTCCCAGGACAAATGGCTGTAGGGCATACCATAGTATGGAATTGTCTTCAACCGGCTAGCATCGTGATTTAATTAGCTCATCAACTTCTTCCATATTCATCTGTAGCTCCTGGTTTCAACATGTAATGCCCTTTGACTGGTCCCTCGAGACATGGTATATTTCCAAATTAGTAGTCTTTCCTTGTAAGCAAGAGAAGCTAATTTTAGCCAATTTAAAAGACAAAAGAGAATGTGTTAAGTTTCTTTATAAAGAGTTGAGCCCTTTCAAGAACTTGGGAAGGAAGAACCAACATACCATTGAGAACCCTGAACGGAAGTTCCTAGACTTCCAGCAAGTTATTTTCCAAATCAGCGTGAAGATAAGAAACACCTAGGAGGGCTTGCTAAAACTGGTTTCTGCTTCCAATCCAAACTTACTGAATCAGTTTTGCAGGGAGTAGCCTGGAATCTGCATACTTAACAGAAAAGACTGAGAATATTAGCGAAGTGCTAACATTAATTCCACTCCATTGGCCCTCAGGCTCTGCTCCAATTGGCAAGTTCTGGGAGGGGTTGATCTGATTGGCTCACTGAAACACAGGTGTCCCTGGTCCATCAACTCTGGCCAGAAAGGCTATGTCGGAGGACCCCGTCCAATGTATCAGGAAACAGTGCCAGACAAGAAAAAATCACAAAGAGCAGGGAAACCATCACTAAGTGGTGCCTATTACCAATAAAATAAGCCAACGCTTTGTGGAATTCATTATCAGCTCTTCATAATTCATTTAGAGTTCTGAAATACCATATAAACAGTTTTTAAAATTAGGAAACATAGCTGTACTGAAAAACTAGAGGCAACGTCCCCACTGGCAAATCCAATCTGGATCGGGAGTTTGCATGAAGTGGAAAGATGTCAAGATACAGAGTCTTCCAGTGACAAATGCAACCTCCAGGATATCACTTAGGCTGTGGAGGTCCAAGGATGCGTCCCAGCTCCCAGGCCGGCACCCTGAATGTCCTCAAATTGGAGTCCATCCCAGTCGTGCTGAATGTAAAGCATACAGTCAGTGTAAGAGCTTGGGCAGGGGTCACCTACCATGTCTTCTTCTCCTCTTCCCACGGGAGGCCCCACAGAGAGGGCTTTTGCCAAATGATGGCAGCTTTACAGACAGCCTTCTTTGTCCATGAGGTCTTAGTCACAGCAAACGTTCAATAGATGGTTTAGCTGCAGGCACACTTTGAAATGCCAGAAAAGCATCTG
Source organism: Mustela nigripes (assembly GCF_022355385.1). Lineage (NCBI taxonomy): Eukaryota > Metazoa > Chordata > Mammalia > Carnivora > Mustelidae > Mustela > Mustela nigripes. The sequence continues at coordinate 29,385,622 of NC_081573.1, forward strand.
ACAGTGTTGGATGTTTGCAGGGCTATTGTTAGGAAGATAAGTGCTGTCTCATGTTCAATCATTTATTCAACAGTCACACAGGGGAGCTCAAGAGGGGAGGCAAGTGAGCTCGGATGTTTTGGTAGGTTTTGCAGAGAAGACTCTCTCTCCTTATTTTATATACATAAAACCACGCACGGGGATTCTGAACAATAGGCGGGTCATACGGCCTCAATTTTCCAGGATGGACTATATGGGTTGACTCCAGGCAATGTCCTCACTTAAAAGGCAGTCTGAGAGCAAGAGCGAACCCATCCCCAAAGCCACAAAACTAATTATGTTGGCACACACCAAAGGCAAGTTTATCCTTTTCCCAGACTCCTGTTAGATGCTTTGAAGCAGCCAGCTCTATGAGAGGACTTTCCTTTGCAGAAAGTGTGTTACTTGCACTGTTAATGCCTCCTAGAATCCACTTGTTCTTCTTCTAGTGACAATTCCCTAATTTTCCAGAAGGGAACAACCTCTCCCTGTTCTTACTCCGTGTACTTCTAGGGGAGCGAAATCCATCCTCTCCAGGGATGAACAAGTGGCTTGAGCCTAACCAATCAGAGTGGTACATTATCCTAGACCACTGTGATTGGTTCTGCTGGAGCCCAAGACCCAATCAGAACCAACCTAACTCAGTGAGATTTTACTGGGTTAGGGAGAGAGTACATTCTCCTTCCTCCTGGGAATGCCAGCGGTGAGGGTATTATTGTAAACCAGTACTTCCAGAAGTCAAGGAGTGGAACCTGAGGATGAAGATAACACAGTAGAGGACAGAAAAAATGAGTCCTAATGACTTGTCTGTGCTCTTGGTACCAGCTGTGCCTGCAGCCAGTTCTATCCCTGGACTTTTCAGTTACATGAGCAGATAAATTCCCTTATTTCCCCTAAGCCAATTTGATTTGGATTTTTAATCTCCCACAATTGAGAGTCCTAATTAAAACAGGAATGAACACAATAATCCATTTTGTTAATTCCATTTCTTTAAACACTATCTCTTGAGCACCTGCTGTGGGGCTTCCAAAGAAGTAGAAGGCATCGTCCTTCCACCAAAAGTTGCTTATTGCCAAAGAAAGAGACAATGTTCATGCAGCCTGAGGTATAGAATCACTTCTACTTAAAAAATTTAAAAGGGCTAAGTTTTATGGATCAAATGATACACAAAAAGCTTGAGGTGATGCAAAGGGAAAGATCAATGTCGAAGGCAGAAGTCCTATTTTCTTGGAGGTGAGATAAGCTAGCGCAATGTCAATTTGGAATTTCTTCCCTCTTAGCCAGATAGGCCTGGACTAAATGGCTTGAGCTTGAGATAACACTAAGAGTCATGGTCAAATTTGGGATCTTCTTAGGGGCCACGGGAAAAATCCAACCAATTCAACTTCTCCTTCTCATGTGCTCCTTGTGAAGCTGGATTCTGGGGACCATCCCAGTGCTCCAGAGGCTGGGACAGATCATTTGAAGTCCTCTTGCCATCCCCCTGCACTAACTGTTATTAACATGCTACTCTTAAACTAAAGAATTATTAATAAAGTAAATGTTGATTAAAAGTTAAGAACTCTTATTTAAAATCAATAAAGTCCTCTTCTTGATTTCACATGAAAATTATCTGAAAAATCAGTCAATCCACATATTTAAGCATCCACTGTGGACCCAGCACTTTCCTTGGTGATGAGGGACTGCGAAAGATTCAATGTAAGACCCTGCGTGCCATGAGCTTTAAAATAGGTAGCAACCTATCCAACAAAGAAGATAATCATTAAGTGCTTATTTGTTGGTTAACTCAAGTGCTCCATGAGCAAAAGCACCACATAAATATTTGTGAACAGATGCATGAATGAATGAGAATACTATTATTAATATTATGCCTACACTTGAGCCAAAAAGATAATGGGATAAGGCATAAGAAGTCAAGTCCATTGATACTCCATTTCATAAAGCTTAGAGAAAAATCAAAACATTTGTAAACATGAAAAGGTGAGAATAATTAATTGGTAGCACATTCACAGTGAGCCATTAACAGAAACTAGGGTCTTGGAAATAAAATCCTAAACTCCGAGACTAACACCAGAAGGAACAATTGTGGGACGCCTGGGTGGCTCAGTTGGTTAAGAATCCACTTTGGCTCAGGTCATGGTCCCAGAATGCTGGAATCAAGTCCCGCATCAGGCTCCTTGTTCAGCAGAGAGTCTGCTTCTCCCTCTGCCTGCCACTCCCCCAGCTTGTGCTCTCTCTCTTTCTCTCTCTCTGACCAATCAATCAATCTTAAAGAAAAAAAAAAAAAAAAGACAATGATTCTCTTTCATTAACAGTCCCTTGGGCTGCTTGCTGCTTAAACTGTAGAATTAAGCCAGGTTGATTAAAAGGGGTGACATATAGTCAAATAAACCAAACAGTTGTGATATATTGGTTAAGCTTAGTAGTCCATAAATGCATATGCATGTTTATCTGATCTATTAAAAAAAATAGGGTGTGTCAGTGCAGGTCCAAGGAGGGAAAATCCTGAGCACCCTTGCTTACTGAATATTCATATTCTCTTTTGCAAGAGAACCTGATCCCAGAGTTGATTATACATGCTGCTGCACTCATGGAGTCAGGAGCGTTCTTGGCCATCTTCCAGGTGCAGGAAACAGCAAGACAGTTTAGAATCTCTGGAAGGCTGGAGCCATCCACATACCCAGGCGTAATGCAGCAGGGTACCAAAGCCATGCTTCACTGCGTCCCTCCTCCAGGGCCAAGGAGGACAACCAGGAGCAGGTCTCCTTTTCAGAAACCATGCCTAAAACAGGTCGTTTCAATCTAGGCTTGGAACATTTAGTTTTGGCCTCCATCATAACAAGGGAGCTAACTCTCACTCGTCCTGGCTGCTAAGGCAGAAGACATCATGTTTGTTGTCACCTGGCAGATAAATATTCAAGGGCAAGGTCCTCGGAGCCACAAGGAGTGAGCTTATGTGAGTAATAGTCTCCAGCCTGGCGCTCACTCCTCTGCATTAGGAATCGCCGACCTTAGAGAGGGGTCCAGAGGGTAAAGATGCTTCTCCCTTCTTGATGATAACACAGGAACGTTGAAAACCCCCGATAACGCTGTAATAAAGACTCCAGTCATCAGAGTGCAATAATTACCCTCAAGAATCAGGCAAAAGTTCAGCAGTGGATGCCATCCATGAGCAGGGGGGGGGGGGGGGCGCGGAGCACTGCAGAGAGCTGCATTGATTTCAGTGTCCATTACACATGCATTGGAAAACAAGACTCTCACTGAAGTCATTTGTTCTGAAATTTACTTCCCATGCTCTACTGTTCCCAGTGAGAAGAGCTGCTGCGCTCATGGACACAGACCTGCTTTGTAAATGCAATTAAAAGGAAATGAAGTTTCGCTTAAAACGCTAATGAATTTTCTTTGTGCTGGTTTTGTCGCTTGGGGGTGATAGGGACATAGGCTCATCTTTTCTTCCTATTAGAAGACATAAGAGTTTATGTGTAGAAGGATCTGATGTCTGTAGATTCACTAATTCCATCCAGAAACATTAAAATAAGCATTATGCCGACGTACCAGTTGTCACAATGTGGCGTAACAGAACTTTGCTTGGAAAAAAACTGAAGAATTGGGTGCTTTCAGCAGCACAGACCCATTTTTTCCTTTTTTTTTTTAACTGCTAAAATATTGATATATCCACAACTATCCATTCATTTCAGTGGCCTACAGCAGTTGGCTCCTCAAGTCCCAGGTGGCTTGCTACTGGAAGCAAATAAAGGGCCACTGGTTTTCCCAGGAATGCCAAGAAGGAGAACCTGGGCGTTTTATATTTGCAACTTTGCCAAACCTTGCAGAAGTTTGTAAACACCATAAAATATGTTATGATGTTTACAGCATATGTCTCTTATTGTTAAGAACTATTATGAAAGTATGAACAGAGTCTACTTCTTAAAATATTTTTTATATAATAGTTATGGCATCCAATTATACAATAGTAATTGTGAATAATTATACCAAACCCCAGTCTGTTTTATGACTACTTCTCACGCTGAGCTCGTATACTCCACATAAACACCATCTGTATCAAACATAAAACTCTTAGTTGTTCTAAGAATACAGGCTTACAAAATGCAGCTTATTAGTTCTGGGGCCAAGCAGTTTCAGGGCTGTTCCCCGGGCCCCCAGAAACCACAGGAATCCAATCATCTCCTCCTTCCTGGGGCTGCGTTCTCTTTCATTGACGTAGTTCCTACTTACCTGTCAGCTCAGGCCTGTTGCAGGAATCGCGGCCAACGTGTGCAGACCCCTGACACACTTCTGCAGAGTTTTTGTGTAGTGCCGAGCATGCGTAATATGCTCTGGAGAGTTGTGTTCATTTCCTGCAGGAGTGACAGTGATGTCGGCACTTGAAATTGACCAAATGGTGTTTTGTGAATTTCCCCCCGGGGGAAGTGCTGGTGAGGTCTTGGGAGTGCCAGCCTTTGCATCCAGAAATCCCCAAAGGAATTTGTAAAAATTTTTAGCAACTACAGAGAACAACTTTTAAAAAACGTGACTCTGATCTTGAAGCAGTTTTGATTCAAGCATTTATTTTTTTAAAGACTTTTTTCATTTAGTTGTCAGAGAGAGAGAGAGAGAGCGCACAAGCAGGGGCAGTGGTAGGCAAAGGGAGAAGTGGGGTCCCTGCTGAGCAGGGAGCCCGATGTGGGACTTGATCCCAGGACCCTGGGATCATGACCTGAGCTGAAGGCAGACAACCCACTGAGCCACCCAGGTGCCCTTTGGATCAAGCCCTGAATCGGGCTCAGTGCGAAGCCTGCTTCCCCCTCTCTCTCTGCCCCGTGGCTTGTGCTCTCTCTCTTTCTCTCTCTCTCTGTTAAAAAAAAAAAAAAAAAAAAAAAAACTTAATAAAAGAAAAAAGAATTTAAACCTCTGTAGAAAGTTACCTTCTCAAGAGTCTGACTTCCCTATTTTGTTCAAAATATGAACAAAGCACATATTTTATCCCCAATAAATAATATGTTCTTCAGCAATAAACAAACTTCAGGCACAACCTGCAAATAAATGTCTTCAGAGAAGTTAACCCAATGCAAAAAAGATCGTTTGCACCCATTCTGAAAGTCATTCTGGCTGCTTGTGTCTACTAGTCGACTGAGGGCCAAGCAGGGCTCTCAATGACCTAGAAGCAAGATGGCTAGTAGAAGCCACCTTTTCTTGGCGTATTTCAATCCTGAAATTTTTTCCTGCCAATCATCCCAATCTCCTTACTAACTCGGATTTTAGGATTTAAACTGTGAGAAAACACACTTTTTTGGCGGGGGGCGGGGCGGTGGTAAGACGTTTCTACCTCCAAATAACTTAAGCAACAATTTTATTTTCTGCCTATGAAAGGCTAGCACATTTCCCCCACGGAATTACGTTCTGCTTTGAAAAGAACGATCGCTCTCCTCACATTCGTTGGCTAACACATTTTGAACATCATTAAAAAGTCCCATGCTAGGTATGCCAGCATTTGGACACAATTTATAAAAATGTTATTATGGAGAAAATGGTGCCAGTCCTTCCAGGTAACTGTCCAAACATCCAAAGATGGATGTCTTAATTTGGCATCCAAAAAAGCACACCCGAGGTCGGGCTACATGTAGGTAATTTCCTCAGATGCTATTATTTGTCCCCTGGGATTCTACATACTCAATAGCAATTACGGAAGAGAGGATTAAGAATGAGCGGAGAGGGCGGGGGTGGAACAGCAGGCCTGAATGATTTGGACTAAGATCTTGTATCAAATTTGCAAATTACCAATTAAGACAGGTTTAGAACACGGCATCATTTTCTCTCCTTGTGACAAAGTGAAAATTAAGACTCTCTCTGCATGTCAGAGGCATGACATGTAACAAGGACTGGTATCAGAAAGAATATTACCGGGTAACAATAGATCCGTAGATGTGAGGTGACGTGACTAGAAAGAAAAAGTGGGCCAAAAATCTGAAGGTAAGCGTCTCAAAATAACCAGGATGTGCGTCTCAAAATAACCAGGACTCTGTGGACTCCGTAGAAGTCACTCACTTTGCAAATGAAAGCCCCTCCTGCGCCCCCCCCCCCCCCCAAATATTCATTTACCAGAATGCTCACGCCTGGTGTTCTGGGTTTTAGAATAGTTTTTCATTTTTTCTTTTTTTAAGATTTTATTTATTTATTTATTTGACACACAGAGAGAGAGATCACAAGCAGGCCGAGAAGCAGGCAGAGAGAGGGGTAAGCAGGCTCCATGCTGAGCAGAGAGCCCGATGCGGGGCTCGATCCCAGGACCCTGAGATCATGACCTGAGCTGAAAGCAGAGGCTTAACCCACTGAGCCACCCAGGCGCCCCTAGAATTGTCATTCATTTCTATTTGATTTTAGCAAGGAACTGTCTGTGAGATTGCTTTAGAGCTCCGTTCATGTAAAGTTGTGGCAATAACAAAATCTTGCAGACAGGGGACAAAGGATTAGCGAGGTCCTCACCTATGTATTTCCTTTAACAAGTGGTGGGCCGGGGTAGAGCCCACCTCGCTCAGCTGCGGAGGAAGGGGCTGTGGTTGCAGAGATGGAGCGGTCACTCACAAAACAGTAGGCAGGGTCGCTACCGCATAATCCCTAAGGAGATGCCTTTCCTATACAGGCATTGATTTCCCTTGCTCAATATTGATTCACGGGATGCCCTAAATAATGCATAACGACCCACATCTACCTGATGTTCACCCATCCCAATTTCCTTCAAACCCGATTTTTTCCTTCTTTTTTGCACAGGTGGTACAGTGTCATGCTTTGGCATTTCTGGGCTAACTCTGGTCCTAACACTCAAACGCCACAGGTCAAAGCTGTTTGCCTGAATACGAAATAATTACAGAGAGACCCTGGTAGAGAAAACAATCTGACTGGAAAGTATTCACGCTCAAAAACCTGCCATGTGGCATGACGCCCCTTGGAGAACACAGACGAGGCGGCGTTCACTCTGGTTTAAGGTCTGTCCAGCCATAAGGAAAACATGGGTTACTATTCTCTTTTGTATTGATGGATTTCTGTCATCTATGCAAGTATCTATCTGTCATCTGTTATCTCTATATCTATCATCTATTCACACACATATCTATTTGCCTATCTTGTATACCAATATAAAACAGATATAAGTATGTATCTTAGATATGCCATTCCTATGCAAGTATTAGAAGATGAAATCACAGGAAAGCTACAATGAGGATATTTCCATTCCAGTTCCAACTGTGCCTCTTCTAAGCAGAGCTACTGGAACACGTTACAACTCTCTCTGTGCCTCAGTTTCCTAATTTGTTACAGAAGCTTAACACCTGCCTAACTAGAAAGGGAACTGCTTTGAAAAGGGCAGAGCACTATACACATGCTCGGGATAATGAGATGTTTTACAGAAAAGCATTATTCCTCTGCTAAGAAGTGTACATCCACGTTCACATTTTCTATCTGTGAAGGTTCGTCTTTGAAATTAAATTGAGACCATAACCAACCTCCCTCCCAGTGCTGCCTGCCCGAGGTTTTACTCAGCAACAAAGCACGGGCTTCTTTTCATCATTCATCACATTTGAGTTCAAGCACCGAGAGGTACTTCTTACAGTGGTGAAAATAGCTTTCTTTTCACAGCAGAAACACAGAAAAATGATCTCCCTCTCGATGCTAATGTAGGGATAAGGCTTATTCTACAGTCGTCGCCGCAAATGCCTTCCTTTGGCTGTGTCGTTGGTGTGTTCTTGCACCAGGAAGGCTGACGTGGGGTGAGGTGAGGCGACATGAATTGACAGATGTATTGAGGCATGTGAGTCATTAGAATATTGTGGTACATTTTCAAGGGGCAATCTTGTTCCCTTTTTCTTTCTGCTTCAATGCCAACTGGATACCCTCTTCTTAGAAGTCTGTTGATAACCCTGCATGCATTTTATCAATCTTGATCATAGCTTGCTCATTTGGACTTCAGAGCCTTTTGAGTTAAGCCCAAGTCCCTTGCCGGCCTTACCCAGACCTTTGACAAATCTACCTCCTAATTTCCTTTCTAGTACATTCTCCTGCTCCCCTTCCCAGAAGCACTGTGTGTCCGGTTTGCTATACTGTCTACTGCTGTTTTGATGGGGCTGGTGCTATCAACCTACCTGAATGGCTTTTCTCCTGCTCCGCTTGTCCTGGTATCACTTCCATCCTGGCCCACTGAAATCCCACCTAAACTTCAAGATACATCTTAAATGCCAATGATCCCATGCAGCCTTCCCTAATACCCCTAACGAATTGTGACCTCTTCCCTTTCTCAATAAATGTTCAATTTCTTAGATTACCAAAGAAAAACCCAAAACCCAAAAACCAAAAAAACCCCCACCCAGAACAATGTGCTATATGTCTCTTGTTGGCACACTCATCATTCTATCTGGGGGGTACGTTTCTTTGCCATCATAAGCAAAATGTTCCTGATGTTGAAGATGGTTTATTATTATTATTTTTTAATTTTTAAAATCTTTATTATGGAAAGTTCAAACATATACAAAGTAAACAGAAGGTCTTGTTTATTTTTGCGTCTCCTTTGGGACCCATCACAGTGTTTTGCATGTAGCAGAAGTAAATTTAAGTAATTAGGGCAGTAGGCAAATGGAGTGTCTGTCTGCCTATCTCACTTCGTGATTTGTGGGTGGTTAAGCTTCCCCCCCCACCCCCCGCAACACGCTGGCACACACATAGCCTTCACACCTGTAGGATCACAATCAACATGGGTTGGACAGTTCACTGACTTTAAAATTCAGGGAAAGTGTTTAATCCTGAAGGTTACTTCAGATAGTTGGCAAGCTAACTATATTTGAGGGGTGAAAACCATCTAGGAATATTTTCTAAGAGAATACTAATCTGGTTGTGCATCTGTGTGATTTTTCCCAGTTAGGCATTTTTTTTTTTTTTTTTTTTTTTTACAAATTTGCAATATTTCATGGGTAACTAACAACTAGGAGGGCTGTCTGTCTGAACACATCCGGATCAGAGCTTTTCTTTACCTTGCACTGTTAGCTGACACAAGCCACAAGCATCCTCACGAGATATCCTTCCCTGCCCTACACCTCAACCTTGGGACTCCTGTCTATAATTTTAGACATCTTTTTTTTTTTTTTAACTTGTGTCTACTTAGCCTGTTAATTTCTGCTATTACTCCGTGTGTGTGTGTGTGTGCAATGAAATCCTGAAAGCGAACCAGAATTCTAGAGTGATAGATTACACGCCCATGCTGTGTCATATCCAATTAACTCAAATTGACTGTATAGTGCATTATTCTGTGAGTGCATGGAAGATCAATAAATATGGGGACTGTCCACCCCAGCGCCCCACTTTCCCATCCGATTCTCGTAGATCGGTGGCAGATCACGCTACTGTGATGTGGACGCCACAGCCCAGGCAGGCAGGTGGTGCACAGACACCATTCAAACTTGGCCTATTCAATCTCAACGCCTCTAACTCGCCATTCATGCATAGCAAAACACCATCTGGTCCTATTTTGCCTCCAGCAATCACAGCTGACCAAAACCGATAATAACAGCTGTTGCAAAACAAAAGCCAAACAAAGGGGGGGGGGGGGGGGGGGGGGGGAGGAAAGGTTAGATTGAAGTCCAGTGCTGAAATATGCTCCATGAAGTGAGTTACGGGAAAGAAATCATTCAGAGGTCTGAAGCCCGCTGAATGGACACAGCGGAGGACTTCTCCTTAAACTTGAGATATTAATCCATCTGTCTAGAACGCCTTCAAACCTCCGTCAGGTGGTAATAATATATGGCAGAAATTATGCTGCACGGAGGCATTTAAGCTTTTGTTCTTTGAGTTGAGAACTAATGACCCCGTGTCAGCTAAAAATGAGAACCCCCTTATGTTCCTCCATCGTACGGTGGTGTGGGTTAATGCGAAAAAGGAAACGTGTTTAGCAGGAGTAACCTGGCAGGGGGAGAGAAAAGGTGTGCGTGATGGAGATTGGGGGGGGGGTTGTGTGGTGGGGGGTGCGTGATGGGGGGTGGGTAGTGCGCAGGAGCCTCCTTAATGCCCGAGACCACTTAGGAGGGAAGGCAGTTAGACCATTTAGAAATCCCACTCATCAGTTACCAACATTTCTCGCGCCTTATTTTTCATTGCCCTGATTTATTTCTGACCTGTAACCAAAGCAGCACAGCAAGTACTTACTGACGTTTCAGGACTAGGAACCAGTCACATGTATAAACTGAAATACAGGTTGATCCATAATATGCTTTAGCGAATCCTGAGAAAAATAATCGGGTGACAAGGTTGGAGAAGTCTTTTCATGATTCAAGCCTTTTGACATTTTAAACATACAGTTTTGCCTGATGATTAATTTTCCTAAACTGTAGTCATTAAACTATTTTTTTCCCCTTGAAATGGACCGTCAGTGGCTTAGCAGCATTTAATCAAATGTGATAAAACCCAAGATTTATAAAATCATTTAATAGATGTTGCAACACCTGCTTCTAACTGCAAACAGTTGAAAACAGACTTCGCTTGCAATTAAGTCTTATCACTAGTGACATTTTTTTCCCAAGCAATACTTCATGGGTTTTCAAAATGACAATGACAGAACTAATACACAATTACTGTCACATGTAGTTTAGCAATTAATTTTGAAGACATTTGTCTAAAGGTTTCACAACAGAATATAAAATGGTTCTTATTGTTATGTAATGTTAGTTTCAATTCACAGAAAATCTCTTACCATCAGCTCTGCTTCTGATGGGTTGGAGGCAGATCATTTCTTTGTGGAACACAATTGCCTCCTTGTAGATGTGATTAGGCATCGTTCTAAGACTGTTTGAACACTGATACCTGTCAACTAATACATCTTATGAAAAGCTTCAATTTAGACATAAATTTTCCTACAGCAAGAAATCTATAAATTTATAATTAGAATCTCTTGCTGTTCAATATTTGTACATAATACAGAGTACAAGAGGATTATGAAATATTGAAAGCTGAATTCATTATTCATAGCCCACAACATACAGTAAATATTCTTTGAAATACAACAACAACTTTGAGGAATCCATATCCCGTTCTCTCTGAATGTCTCACACACAGGAACTATGGACACCATAACCCACACCCTCATTTTTACCAGATTAGGATTCTGGTCAGGGTTGACACTTTCTGTTTTTAATTTTCATTTTATCATAAGCAGTTTAAGACTGTTGCCAGTGGTAATTTGCAATTTTTATCAAGACCTCTTCATTATAGCTTCTGACAGGACAGATGCTGTAATTAATCATGCAAGACAACTGGGGATAGTGGTTCACACTGTTCTCAAAGAGGAGCCACTACAGAGCAAGAAAAGGGGGGAAGAAATGAACACTGAAATAATTATTTTCACCATCCTTTTTAATAGCAATAACACAATGCCATAAGTTCTAGCCCCAGACAGAGGACAAACGCTCTTTCCTCTACACTTACCTTGCCACTTGCATCTTAACAAAATGATAAAAATGATAAAAAAAAATTTTTCGATTTTCTTAAAAGGTCCTGGATCTAGACCATATGATCCAAATTCCTAGCAATGAATATCCTGTTTCCAACTGAACACAGAAGATGACGCTTTGGCTCAAATAAATGTTGGTATGTCGCGTCCTTTCCCATCATATACGTATTCAAGGAACCGAAAGTGAAATTTGACATATCATTTTATTTGAAAAGTGAACATTTTCCTGGTTGTTGCATCAAAATACAGTCCACAGTTTTTACTGAAATGTGTTTATTCTATAGCAAGATAAAAGCATTTTTGTTTTAGTTAAGCAAAATACAAACAACTTAATTGCTGCTATCATAACTCATAAAAAAGTATAAAACAGCATAAAAACACAATAAGCAACGTAGCAATGAATGGTTTATGTCACCAGTGTTTACGTTAAAGCCTTGTTTATGAAAACTTTACAACACATGATATGAAAACTTACAACTTTGAAAGAAAATATTTACATTGATTATTCAGATGTGGTGCGTTTTTTAAATATTCTACCGGTATCACATCATAATAAAAACTCTTGCATTTTTTTTTTAAATCTTAACTTTTTGTAATAACTGTTTTCATTTAAGTGCATTTCCCTTTTTAAAAATACAGTGTTTTTATTTTTCGAAACTTGTCACTCAAAACACAGAATATAATATTCACATTCTTTTCTTCTAATTGGAATGAGTATAATGGGCTAACAGTGGCCATAGATATCGTTACAACATATACTGTGGTCTGATTTGGAGAAGTCATGGGTTAAAAAAGTGGAAATGAGTCAATAATGGAATCTAATCACTTGCATTTTTTTTTTCTTTTCTGGAGAGATTTAGGAAAAAAAAATAAGAGCTTTGGCAAAAGTCTGTGATTTACATTATTTTTTTTCATGACAAAAAATGCCATCAACGATTCACGTCATACAAATGTTTGTATGAAACCGGATCTTCATATTTCAGGTAATTAGGACTGTGCTTTTTTATTATTTTAGGGCTCTGGAAGTTCAAATAGCCTCGAAGTGTGGTTTATTCACTTCTGGGAGGGAAATAAGGCCATTTTCTATGACTCAGAGAGAGGCCGGTCTACAGTCATCAGTATGTCCCAGGGTTCGTTAAACTGTTTGATTCACATATTGTAGGTATATAGCCTGAATAAATAAAAAAAGGCATCACATAAAAGAGCACAGCTTCTCTTGTTTAAAAACAAAGTGATTTATAGTCAGCTAGAAGATGATACTCAGCTACACTGTGTTCTTATTGCCTATCTAATAGACACTTGAGAGGACCATGTGATCTGTTACACGTTTCCGCGTCACGGACAGCAACTTAACGAGCTGCGGCCGCGGGCGCGCGGCGGACCCTCCTTCCGGGCGCCCACCCCCGAGCGCACCTGCCTCTGCCGCGGGCGTCTTCAGAAAATACTGACCTGCGACAGTACTTGAGTCTGTGTCTGAGCCTGTATTTGCGACTGGTGCTGCTGGGAGGCCGGCTGGGGGCTCCCGATGGCGGGGAGGGGCGACGTCATCTGGGAGGCGGCGGGGGAGTGCTGCCGGGGGGAGGGCTGGGACGGGTGCTGCATGTGCTGCAGCTGCTGCTGCAGCTGCATGTGCTGCTGCAGCTGCTGCTGCAGCTGCTGCTGGCTGATCTGCTGCTGGAGGTGCTGTTGCTGCTGCTGCTGCAGGTGCTGCTGCATGTGGTGCTGGAAATGCTGCTGCTGCATCTGCTGCTGGATCTGCTGATGCATTTGGTGCTGCTGCAGTTGCTGCTGCTGCATCTGCTGCATCTGCTGCTGCTGTTGCTGCTGCTGCTGTAGCTGCTGCTGCATCTGCTGCTGTTGGGTTTGCACGGAAGGGCTCACTTGGGTGGAAGAGGCGGAGCCCACCAGGGTCGCTCCCATGGAGCTTATCAGCGGGGCCCCAATGTTCGATGGCATGTTGGCTGCAATGGTGACCGACGCCACGATCTGGTTCATGGGGAGTCTCATGGTTAGGGGCTTAGGGGCAATTGACCGAGGGAGCGATTGTTGGAGAGTCTGAGGGGAGGCCGACACGGTTGCGTGTTGCGACAGCGGAGGGTTGAGAAGGAGCGAGGATGTCAGATTGGTGGACGCCAGGGTCTGCTGAACGGAGCGGATGGTCTGGGCTTCTGCTGATTCAGCAGCAGCCTGCATGGTGGGGGAGAAAAGTCCCCAAATATTAAGATAGCCAGAGACTGACAGATTGAACTGTTTTTAAGTACTGTAAATGGATTTTTTAAATAAATATTTTATTTATTTATTTGAGAGAGAGAGACAAAGAGAGAGAAAGCATGAGAGGGGAGAAGGTCAGAGGGAGAATCAGACTCCCTGTGGAGCTGGAGCCTGATGTGGGACTTGATCCTGGAACTCCAGGATCATGACCTGAGCCAAAGGCAGTGGCTTAACCAACTGGCCACCCAGGTACCCCTGTAAATGGATTTTTAAAACATGACCGCCATTACTCATTCTTCCCTAGACCCAAGTCTCTGGTCATGTGACTTTTTAGCTTCCCCTCCCCAGAGGGAGAGTGAAATCCCCCACCCCTGGGATCCTGGCCGAGCCTGGTCCCTTCTAATCGCTCTGGGAATCCGCCATCACCATGTATATGGTAAGGGACATACGGCCCTGTCACCACTCAGAAGTCAGCCAGCCAACTGCCGTGTACGTGAATGAGCCCAGGCCCTGCCAACCTCCAGGCTGACTGCAGACTGAGAAGCAGGACCAGCAGATCCTGCAGGGCCGAGACTGCATAACTAGCCAGTTCTCTGGTACCCTCTGAGATAAAGACTCCTCTGTTTTGGGAGTCTTTGGGGCTGGTTGTTACACAGCACGATGTAGCAAAAGGTGGCTGATACACTTCTTCAGTAGTTAAGTCTGAGCTGACCTGCATCCCTAAGAAGCATATTGAAAGACAACAGAGTATCGACTGCCTGTGTTCCAGTCATGCTCTACTACTTAACAACTTCGTGACTTTGGACAACTTAAGTTCCATACTTTCCTTACCTACAAAATGGGGTTCTATGGCATTTACCTTACACAGAGGTTTTGAGCATTAAACTGGCTCATATTTGTTAAGCATTTAGAATAGGGCCTGGCCTACAGAAGCATTTAGCATATGTTAGTAATTTTTTATGAATTAACAGTTACTATTGCCAGAAAACCATGACTTGAAAACACCAGGGCTCTGCACGGGCACAGCAGCGTGGGACCGTGCTCATGTGAATGTAAGAAAAATGTAACTCAATTCTGCAGAGATACTAAATGGAAGTATTTTACAACCTAAGAAATTGTTGTAGTTGACCTGGTATTTTCAAAGATCTCCACAATTTATCACAGGAGTCCTAGATGAGGGGAGAATGTTCAGTACTCAGGTGACTCCATAACCTCTCACAGGATAAGAACAAGTGATCTGATGTGAGGCTCAACGACAGAGAGAAATGACCTATTACATTCTGCGCTGAACATACACAAATACAGTGACAAAAATAAATACTTTTACTCATGCAACAGTGATGGACATAACTGTGCTTACTATTTTTTCTTATTCATCACAGAATTAGGTGTTTCTGGAGGCATTGAGCTGATATCCAGTCTCTTCAGTGATATGGAATGCTTACTTCCAGATTTGTATTACTCACATTTTAAAAATCTACCATGAGAAGGAACCTGAGAGGTGATCTTATATTGGAAATCACTCAGTGTGGGAGAAGCCATGGCTAATGGCTTCTGTTTGAACACATTATCATTGTAAAGCACCATGGATCCGTGGACAGCTCTCTGGTTTCGTGCAGAGGCTTGGTGGCCTTGCATGTCTACTGGAGGGGCACATTCTAAACCCTTAGGGTAAGAAGAAACCTGCAAAGACTCATTCACCATCTAAAAAAACCGTTAAATCACCCATAAGGTAAAATACACACAGTGTGGTACATATTCACAAGAAAATAATTCTTATATACTCTAATGTTTAAAAATCACCCAGCTAGTCTTAGTATGAAACTACAAGGGAATCTATATTTAGACACCTGGGCAATCATACCCGTGTGCCTTTCAGATGCCACCCTGGGGGCGAATAGAAATGAGTAGATGAAAGAGGTCTTGCTTGCCTGCCAGGTTTACTCCCTTATGTTTTACTATTAGGCTCCTATTAATTTTTGTTGGCTGTTGGGAAGATTAAAAGTAATATAGTACGGTGGTGCGTGGGTGGCTCAGTGGGTTAAAGCCTTTCCCTTCGGCTCAGGTCATGATCTCAGGGTCCTGGGATCGAGCCCCGCATCGGGCTCTCTGCTCAGGGGAGCCTGCTTCCCTCTCTCTCTCTGCCTCCCTCTCTGCCTACTTGTGATCTCTCCCTCTTGTGTCAAATAAATAAAGTCTTAAAAAAAAGTAATATAGTACAGACACATCTTAAGAGAGGGGGCCCAGGCTCTGAATGTAGGGGCAAATGTTAAATGCATTTAACGCTACTCACGATTTCTAATGAACATTGAATTTTTGCTGCCTGTGACCTCACTCCCTCGATGAGGTCTTCTATCTGGGGCACAGAGTTCAAACTTGGGCTTCCCACATGATGGCCTTTAACTTGAGGATCAAGATCACATGTCCCCAAGTCCTTGCCCCCATGATTCTTTCAATTATTTGAATATAGTCTGATTTTCAGTCCTTACCATCGTAGAGGCAACCCTCCAGAAGGGCTTTCAGCTGGTTACCATTCCTTTTTAAATTGTAGGGGCCAAAAGAGAACAAATTCTTCAGATGTGGTCTCATCACCACGCTGTACAACGGATACTGCTTCATGTGGGCTCACCACTTTGGACGCTATCTCATACGTTAGGTTCAGACTGAAATTATTCGGAACATCTACCTCAAGGACTATTTGAGTTCCTGCTAGGGCTCTGAATATAAATTAAGGATGCTCTCAAACTGCACTAACTTAATGAAAAGCAAAACAAAACAAAACAAAGAAATCCCAACAAACACTATTTTAGATTTTTTTTCCTTTTAAATTCCATCATACTGGTTTTCGGGAATCGTGGACTTCCATTCGGAGCTACTTCTGAATCCTGATTCTGGAACCCATATGTAACTTTCACAGTACCCCTTCCACTTCAGTGACAGACTCGATGAGTCCAATCGTGGTTGCTGTTCCCTGAATGCCTTTTGAGATATCCGCTCTTGGCTGAAATCCATGTGTGGTCAATTATTCATGCTCTAATGCACAAAGATCACCTATTCCTGCTTCTGGGTAAATGAATGAATAAATGATCCACTTAGGAAGTACATGTACACTGTTCCTATTCACGTCACCCCATCTCATTAGCCAACTATATACCTCCCTTCTTAACATCTGTAGCCCACACATTCGGCTGTTGTCTGCCAATATGCAAATCTGAGGCCAGGACTGGTACATCTTACACGATGGGTCTTGCAGCGCCTCAGAAAAAGGTTTTACTATTGACCTGATGAATGTTTTCTCTTTCTAATGAAGTGGAAGGTGTCCTAACAGTTGGCAGTGGAACTGGATCAGGACCTCTCCTGATCTGATTTGAGCAGCTGCCAATGGTGCATCTTAATATAAAGAAGAGACAGCTCAGGTGAGGAAGAGAAAAAAAGGAATGACATCCTTTCTAAATGGCTACACAGGCAACACCTACCATGCCTTGTAGCCCTACATGGAACCCGAGGCCATGCGCAAGACCATGGAATGGAATGCCCGATTGCCAGAGGAAATACATCAAGAGCAAAAACATTAGTTCCAATTAGTCTCCCCAAAGCCTCTCTAAATTCTAGGAAGGCCAAAGACAAAGTTAATTAAATGTTAAAATATAACCTAATAGCTCATGCTCCTTTTGGATCAAGGTAATAATAATCTAGACTGACATTTGCTTTGGGATATGGGTGCATTTTATAATACATCAAGGTCCATTTTATACTCTATGTATAATATATATACATGTCTTTTTTTTGTTAAGTACTTGGAGCATAATTTTATTTTAAATAATCATGAGGTTTATTTATTTATCTGATGGGGAACAGTTTGGTCAAAAATGCGATACCCCCATTACAATAATATAACCATTGGAGAATTTACTTTAGGATGTCCCAAATATGACCAAAACACCACCTGTTTAAACAGAGGACATTCGCATAGATCTCAGTCCCTGACAAAAAGCAAAGATAAAGAGGCTATTAAAAACCTGTCTACCCTATTTGTGTCTGTTAAATAGTTTCAACACACAGAAAGAAAGACCACAGAATCTTCTGGAAACAACTCAGATTCAGCAGCTTCCATTAACTCCTACTTTTCGGGCCATCACTGTGGTCATCTCTCATGGAAATGAGTTTATGAGTTGTCCAAGATGCCTTTTTTTTGGTCAACTCTAAGGGGAGCTGCCTTGATGTTTTCAACGCCCAGTGGGTGTTCTCAACGCCAGGACTCAGAGACCCGCCATCCCCGCACAGGCTTACCTTAGAAACAAGGCTGGCCCGGTATGCGGCCAAGGCCTTCAGGTACTCCTTTTTGGCAGCTTCTGTTTTCCTTTTATACACCTATTAAAAAAAGACCACAATTAGCACCACCTTTAGCATACAGTTTCTCAGCCACAAAATCACAGCCGTGCAAATGAGGTCACAACCGAACTCACTGAAAAAGTTGGTCTGTGTGGCTTTGATTTTCAAATGTGAACACACACACACATGCGCGCGCGCACACACACACACACACACACACAGACATATTAAAACAAAACCCTGCCATGCTCATCAGAGCACAGTCTTGATGTTTCCGATGATAAATGGAAACAAGATTTCCAGTTGTAGCACAGATGCTTTGAGAGAAACAGCGGAAGGCCTCACTCTAGGGCCCAGATAAGGTGCAAGAAGAGTCAAATTGGCTACAAACGTTCAAATTACAGAAAATCGCAAGTTTCTCTATCAGTGCCTCCTTTCCCTCACACACATTTCTAACCCGCACCAAATCAGAGGATTTAAAGACCAACCACAAAAGGTACGTGTTGTGAAGGCACAAGAGAAAAGATGAAACCACCTTGGGTTTCTTTGGAAGGAAAAAAAAACCGCCAGGAATGAGAAATTTCTGTTAGTGAGGCCAGTGAGTTACATAAACAAGTCCCAATATAGTAAACGTGATGGGCGCTTCCTTTTCGTAACGGTGTCTGATGGCCGTCTGTTAGACCAAAGTGCAACCATCTTTCCAGAGATAAAAGAGGTAGGAGCCTGCCAGTCCCCTTAGGATTACATTTCGGGGACAGAAAATCAGTGTGCCACATACAACAATAAATGGTCAAATTCTACAGCTGCACTGCACCATCCCAAGCTAGCAGGAATGAGGTCATGATTTGTAAAAAAAAAAAAAAAAAAAATCAAGGATTTTCCCCCCATGTTCATTTCTGAGATGGTGATTCTATTTTATTACTAAGAGAGGTCCAGTCATCTGAGGACATGGAACGTCCATTCCTACTAATGGTCATTGGGAGTTTCACACAAGGAGCAAGGAAGCCATTCTCCCTCTCTGTTTGTGGCGGAGATGCTGTAAGGGGAGGCCCAGGAGTCCAGACCCTAAAGAAGTATCTCCTGCCAGCTTGGCTAATCACTCAATACCTCTCATATGGCCGAGTTTTTCAATGACCTTGGAATAAAATTTCAAATGCCCGGTGATGGTAGTGAGACTCGCGGAGGTGGGTTCAAAGTTTGGAGACCCACCAGGACGGCATATAGGTTTGGACAGATGATCAAAGACAAGGCAAGCGGGATGGACCTAATCCCTTTGTAGTGCCCTTTCTGAACAAAGGGGGCAAACTTCACGTTGCTTAAAATGAAAAGATGAGGGCGCCTGGGTGGCTCAGTGGGTTAAGCCGCTGCCTTTGGCTCAGGTCATGATCTCAGGGTCCTGGGATCGAGTCCCGCATCGGGCTCTCTGCTCAGCGGGGAGCCTGCTTCCTCCTCTCTCTCTCTGCCTGCCTCTCTGCCTACTTGTCATCTCTCTCTGTCAAATAAATAAATAAAATCTTTAAAAAAAAAAATGAAAAGATGATCATCAAAATTTAGGTGTGCAGGATGCCACCTGAATTTCCCCATTTCTCCTCTGAATGGGTTCTGAACACGCACCCTTAAGGGGGACCGAGAAATCCATATAACTGGGGAGGGGTTTGGATTTACTTAACTGTGTTTCTAAATTCCATAGCTTAGAAAGGCCTTGATGAGAAACAGTCATATTAAGTGAACGTTCATGCAGGAAAGATGTAAGAGGGGCGCCTGGGTGGCTCAGGCTGAAGTTAAGCATCTGCCTTTGGCTCAGGTCATGATCCCGAGGTCTTAGGATCAAGTCCACATGGGGCTTCCTGATCAGTGGGGAGTCTGCTTCTCCCTCTCCCCTTTGCTCCCTCTGCCCCCCGTTCATGCTCTCTTTCTCTCTCAAATAAATAAATAAATAAAATCTTAGAAAGAAAGAAAGAAAGAATGGAAGGAAGAAAAGGAAAGGAAAGGGAAGGAAAAAAGTCCAGGAAATACTCTGGTGACTTTTTCCTATATGGCCGTGCTGGGTCTTTACCTCACCTGCTTTTGTTCTTCGCCAAGGCTGTCCCACATGGATGCCACAATTTTTGAGACCTCTCCAAAAGTGGCATTGGGGTTTTGCCCTTTAATTGCAGCCTGTGTGTCCCTGAAAAACAGGGCATATGCTGATACCGGCTTCTGGGGCTCGTTGGGATCTTTCTTTTTCTTTTTCTTTGGAGTCTTGGGCTTCTTGCCAGAATCTGGAGCAGCTCTTTTCTCTCCAATGGCCTGCAAAGCAGGAAGAAAATTCACTGCTTAGAATGTCCTTGCAGAGAAGGTGGCAAGACCTACCCAGGTCTGCAACTGTACTGTGAAGGTTTTGTTCAGCTGATTCATCAATCGAGGAATCCCCAGCAAAAGCAGGGGAGGGGTGAGTTTTCTTAGAGTTAACTGGACAGCAGAGATTAGCATTTAGAACATTGATTAATGAGACCCAGAAGTATCTTCAATACATTCACAACATATGCTCTAAATAGCAATTATGAGTAATGAGAAACAGAGCAGTCTCTGCACCAGGCAAAGACGTGCATGTGTATATGTGCACGTGTGTGTGTGTGTGCATTCCATGTGTACACATACAATATTTTACATTTTCAGAGGCTTTAGAAATAACTGTAAGTAATTCAGGATGTTGATCTTATCCAGATATTTTAAATGAGGTCCCTGGCCATAGTCACGTGAATCGACTTTCGCAAAGTTTCATTTTTTTATGTTACCTTGCTCAAGGGTCTCCAGAAACTAGCGGAAATTAGCTACAATCCCCGAGCTTGCACAATAAAAGAAAAGTCATCTCTATTTCCTTAAGTCATGATAACGTTCGAAACAATAGGCTAACAAGAACTATAAAAAATGTCAAAATTCCTTTAAGTGGAGATAGAGAAGAAATTTTCTTCATTAAAATTAAAAACCTCTAAGAGTGCGATGATTGTTCAAATCACCAAGGCTGAAAAGAAGATCGATAAGGAAATAGTCCCACGGAAAGTAGCTCTGTTCAGAAGCCGACTGCCACAGGGACAGTAAGTGCCTCACACATCATTACCATCGTACACTCTGAGACCAAGGCCACAGAAATGACCTGGGTATAACTCCCCACGTTCATATACCATGGAGCTCCAATATTCACCTGCTACTCCCCTCATCTAATTTCAGTGATCACATATTATACTTATTAGAGAGGCAGGAGGAAAAATTGATCAGCCTTGCATTCTCTCCCTAGATTACAACAGGACTGAACTGAAGATCATCTTGTAGCTAACTTCATCGGGGAAACGGAAAAATGTGACAAAATTGGTTTTAAAAGCCAGCCGTGGGGAAGATCAAGAGAGATAGACTCAAGTCACTAACAGATTGGTTTTTAATGGCCTTAAGTCTCGGATCCTAAATTCAAATTTTCCGAGAGTATCATTACCTCCTGAATGAGAGTCATTTGGAACTTAATCCGATTACTAAAATTCTTAGAGAGAAGACTGTGAAGTAACTTGTCTCTGAGAGCCCTGAACCCTCAAGATGGGGGAGGGAGCCACAAGTCTACTTCTCTGTGGACCCCCTCAAGTCGTAACAACTGTGTACTTCACACAAGTAGTTTACATATCTCCAATGGTGGTAAGCCACATCTCAACTCTCCTCCAAAATGCCATCTTTCATAACTCACGATTAATGCAATCATTTTCAATAATGGTCTTTTTGTTTTTCCTCTAGATTCTCAGGATAAATGAGTCTTGTTTATTTCTAGTTAATGAATCTGAACTTTTAAGAGACTCGGATGCTTTTCAGTTGGAGGTTCAGCAGGGGCAAAGTTTTCCTTCAGTGAAAAATATCACTTTAGCCCCACAGGAAAAGAAAAAAAAAAAATATATATATATGGAGAGAGAGACACAGATTTTTCTAATTGAGTCCAACAACTATACTGTTTTCCTGGAAGAAAAGTTGATACTGTTGGCACCATCAATGCCCCAACCAATGGCAAGGTGAGAGTAATTTCCGGGGCAGCCTTTCCAAAAGAAAAACAGCTCGATCTCTCGCTCTGTAAACCAGCATTCCATGGTGACAACCTTTGGTATTTCCCTTGGATAACCATGACTTGCCCTAATCATCATTACCTTTGAAGAATAAACCTAAAATGAAGAATCTCACAGTTTAAACAAAAGCTCGGAATTAATTCTCCAAAGGAAACCTGAGCGTTCGGGAAGGGGGAAGGTGGAGTTTATCCTCAATGATGATTTTAATCTTTCTTTCTCAGCTCAGGTGCTTGGAAGACAACCAGTTGGATTCTGTGCCTTTATACAAAACCTAGACCCTTGCTTACAACGGAGTAAGGCGAGGAGTTGTGGATAAGATTCTCCTTAGCCAGGACAATTTCAGAGTGGTACAAAAGTGAGTAGATCGGGCGCCTGGGGGGCTCAGTGGGTTAAGCCGCTGCCTTCGGCTCAGGTCATGATCTCAGGGTCCTGGGATCGAGTCCCGCATCGGGCTCTCTGCTCAGCAGGGAGCCTGCTTCCCTTCCTCTCTCTCTGCCTGCCTCTCTGTCTACTTGTGATCTCTCTCTGTCAAATAAATAAATAAAATATTAAAAAAAAAAAAAGTGAGTAGATCATCTGTGGCAATGTGAGTGAAATGAAAAGAATCCATGTGAATTGTGTCCTGGCCAGCTGTAACTTGGCGGGGCCTTTTTCACATCTCTTGAGTTTCTTTATAATCATTGTTCTCAGGTCACCTTCACAGAAACCTGTGAGCAGAGACTGTTAATGCGTTAATGTGTTGACCCCATCTGTGTCCAGCAGGGTGCTAACATGTCCAGTGAGGAGCTAACATGTCCAGGGGGTGCTAATGTGTCAGGACAGATCAAACCCTTCTTCTTCCAATCCCTGCAATATATTCTTACCTCCCTTCCCTCCTCTTCCTCACTCTCAACCCTCTCTAGTTCCTCTTCTTCCATTTGCTACTTAAAAATAAATGATGCCCAGGGCTCTGGCCTTGACTTGTTCCTTACACACACTGAGAAATCCCAATACTTTTCCCTATCTTCACACCTAGGTGCTGATGGTCCCCAAATGTGTAGTTCCCTCCCCCGCCCCCATGACCTGAGTTCTACACTCAAACATGCTGCTTTGACTTCAACCCAGACCATGGCAAACTCTCATCTTCTCCATGGGAGAAAAAGTAACACTCCTCTTTCTGGGCCGATTCTCTCACTCCCTGATAATCCATGCTGGCTCTCATACTAAAATCCCACTTATCTTCCATGCCTTCAGATCCCAGTGGATTACCAACACCTCATGATCCTCCCTCTTACTTACAATTCTCGCTCATCTGGTACCTCCTGTCCATTCCCTCCTTGGCTAAAAGGAAACACTTCATAGCAACTGTTGATCATTTCCCTTTCCTCCAGTCCCTCCCTCTGTAACACATTCTCTACACAGCCAAAGCCATCTTTCTAAAGCATGAGTTGCTTATGCCCCTCCTCTATGCAAATAATTAATCAGCTCTCAACTACCTGCAGGAGAAAGGCTACCACATTTCAGCGATGGCTTTCTTCAATTCCTATTTCTTTCTTCCCCACATCAAACTGTTCATGATACTCATAAATTGACGTGTACTTCCACTGCTCCCTCGACCAGAATGCTGGCCTCTCTCTTCTGCCTCACAAACTTTTATGTATCCTCTTAGACCTAATTCAAATATCACCTTCTCAATAACGTCTTCCTCAAATCACTCTCCCAAGCAGAATCGATTACATTCTTAGCACATCAAGATACATCAATTATACCTCTAATCACCTCTGGAGCTAGTATTAAACATTGCTTTTCATCCCCAGTGGGGAGTCCCCCAGGTAGTAATTCTCTTATAAATCTTTATATCACCAGAACCAAGTAAAAGGCCAAGCACAGAGTAGGTGTACAAAATATGATGAAAAAGGAAAGGACCTAGGACAGGTAACGTTAATGAAACAGAATACCTTTCTAAGCATTCAGAAAAGTCCTCCCTGAAATTAAGTTTTGATTTCAAACCATGTATATTTGAATTACCATCCTCCATAACAAAAGCAGAGATGTGGAACGATTAGAACTTACTAAGTGATCAACATAGAAGGTGTCAAATATGATGACAGTGGCTCAGCCAACTAACTGGATGAAACTTATCCACATGAACAGTAACTTAGAAGCAGAGCACTTCAGAACTTCTGGGGAATCTAGTGGAAGTCCTCCCTTTTGCAGAATGGGAAAATCATGCCTACAAGAGTTAAGTGACATTTCAATGCCTTATAACCAGTAGGAGAAGCTAGATCTCCCAATTTCCAGTGGAATATGCTTTTTCACAAAAACAAGTAAGTAAAAGAGAGAAGAAAAAAATTAAACTGTCACGAATGTAAATGCTAGCCAAATGCAGAAAGGGGGTTCATACCGTGAGGGAAATTCGAAGACATAGCATGGGCTGATTCCAAATTCTTAGGTAGTGACATAACGAAGGCAGTCAGTCAACTTACTCTGTTGGATTCATCAGCATCCTCTTCATTGATGGAGCTGGAAGGGGAAGGGGTTGCAGACTTGCTCGCTGGTGGTGAAGGAGACGTGTGTGGCATACTGGCCCCTCCCAAATTCAGCCCCAACTGGGCGCTGAGCTGAGACTGGTTGATGGTAGTGAGCTGAGTGGGAGGCATGATCCCAGAGCGAGCAGCGTCAGTCATGTGGACGATGGACCTCATGATCAAGGAGTGATCCTGACGGTACTGGGGCACTTGTGTGTGGCTCTGGTCCTAAAAAGACAACAGACAATGGTTGTGGGGGGGGGGGGGAGGAGGGGAAGATCTTAGTCTTCCCAAATATCAACAAGCTGAAAATGTTAGCACTGGTTCCTCAGACAGGTCTGACCTACTCCAGGATGATGGTCCCTGTTCATTAACTCTAAGGACTCATGCCCTAAAAGTTGAAAGGTCAAAAGCACAAAGCCCAAATGGTCCAGCCTCATTAGTCTATTTCACTCTAAAACTGTCACTGGATGACTTTTAGAGAAAATAATAAAAGACCTGGCAGTGAAAGAAAACTTCCAACTCTTATGGAGGAAATGGGTAAGAAAGGGTTGAAGCGGAGGCTCGGGCCTTTCTGGCTCAGCAGTTGCTCTAGTCCTCCATCCTTCTCACACACACTTTCTAGCTCCATTCCCCTTGACCCAGCTCTGTGAGGGAAGGTGAATCCAGTCTTTATTTTATCCTTCTGGGAATGCATTTGACATGTAGAGAGGACGGGCTTAGGGAAGCAGAGAGCCAACATCTGTTTGCTTCAGGGCACCCTTTGTATAAAACCCTCTGTGGTTAACCAGAGGGTCATTCCAATTCTGAATTACATTGTCAGAGGCATCTGGAAGTCATTCAATGTCTTTGGAATTGGATATCACTTTCTTCTTCTTAAACCTGCCTTGTTTTCTTTCCTTCAACCCGACATGATTTAATGGGCTAATAGATTTTAAAAATATGTATAAGGAGGAGGTAGAGATCATCAGAATTAACTTCTCTGAAAATTACTGCAGTCCCTTCAAAAGTAGCCTTCTGTTTTTGGCAGTCATGTAAAAGGCTGTAGAGCTGTTGCCGCTGCTCCTTTTTTTAATTCCAAAGAATCAAAAAAATGAAGACGTGCTTTTAAACAACTTACTTTAAGACTTGTCATTTAGTGTGAGTCTGTGATTTTTACTGAAACCAAATTCTCTTGACTCACAGTGACCCAGAATCCAATTTTATACACAAGCCTACAAATAAAATTTTAAGTGTTCTTCTTTTGAGTCTTTCCAGTATCTTATTTTTGCTTTTTAAAGAAGCAACAAAATGAGTTGTAAATATCTAAATTGGAACATTTGGTTTCTTAATATTAAATATATAAACGCCACTAAGTAAGAAGCCATCAATAGGAAACTAGTTGAATAAATTATGATCTACCGTACTACAAAGTATTATGAGGCTTTTTAAAATAATGAATTAGATTTATGTGTATTGACTTAGAACAGAGTTTCCAATCTTGGTTCTATTGACATTTTGAACCAGATAATTCTTTGTTGTGGGGCTGTCCTTTGCCTTGCGGGATGTTGACCGCAACCAGCCTCTATTAGATGCCAGCAGCAACTTCTCCCTCCCCACCAGTCATGGCAATCACAAGTATCTCCAGACGTTTCCCTTGAGGAACAAAATTCTCTCACCTGAGAACCACTGACCTAGAGTGATATCCCAGCTATCATAATTGAAAAAAATGAGTTGTAAAATAATTATAGAGTATAGCCCCTCTTTTTTGTTTGTTTGTTTGTTTGTTTGTTTAAAGAAGTATCTAGGGGCACCTGGGTGGCTCAGTGGGTTAAGCCTCTGCTTTTGGCTCAGGTCATGATCTCAGGGTCCTGGGATCGAGCCCGGCATTGGCATCGGGCTCTCTGCTCAGCAGGGGGGCCTGCTTCCCTCCCTCTCTCTGCCTGCCTCTGCCTACTTGTGATCTCTCTCTCTCTCTGTGTCAAATAAATAAATAAAATCTTAAAATTAAAAAAAGGACTGTCTAAACTTTGAGCAATGGTTATATTTTAAGGGGTAGAACTGGAGGGTGAGGAGAAGAGCATCTTAAATGCTTCCATTTATAAAAACACAAAATGAGTTTAAAAACCTAAAATCCTTGAGTCAAGAAAAGCTTAAAACAGAATAGCTAATTGCTTGGGTTACATCTTAAATATATAAACTTCCCATTCCTAAACAGTTTGAGTTATTAAATTGCTGTGCCATCCCAGGAGAAACGTGTCACATGTACTAGAACAATCACACTCTTTTCTGGTTCACTGACAGTATCGATATCCTCTTCCACTGTTCCTAAAATACCACATTCTATTGGCAGGTGTTCCTCTGCAGACTTGTATCACAGAAGTGGATTTTACATTATCCGTTTGTCCTTTTTTTTTTTTGGATTAGCATTCTACTACTCGTTCAGCTTTTTCTCCTCCTCAAAAATTTGAGCTGTCTATACTCTTCCATGTTCTTCTCAAAAAAAATTTTTTTTAAGATTTTATTTATTTATTTGAAAGACAGAGATCACAGGTAGGCAGAGAGACAGGCAGAGGGAGAGGAAGGAAAGCAGGCTCCCTGCTAAGCAAAGAGTCCAATGCGGGGCTCGATCCCAGGACCCTGAGATCATGACCCAAGCCAAAGGCAGACGCTTAACCCACTGAGCCACTCAGGCCATCCTTACTCTTCCCTGTTCTGTTGAAGTTCCACCATTGCTTGCTTACATCACTTCCACCCTCCAACTACTGGCAATTAAGCTACCCTCTTCTTTTTATTTTTTTTCTAAGTTTTACTATTATTTTTTTAAGTAGGCCCCATGCCCAACATGGGGCTTGAACTTACAACCCCAATATCAAGAGTCACATGCTTTACTGACCGAGACAGCCAGGCACCCCCGAAGCTATCTTACTCTTCATTCTACACTCTCTATATGTTCTTCAGAATGCACTTTAAAAGTCCTTTCAGACTTATTTAAATCTAGATGTTTTAAGTGTTTACAAGCAACTTCCAGAGTCCATTTGAACTAAGTATTTTAATTTGGACTGTAAAACAGTAAATTAGCCGACTGGCATGACCAGGAGATACGATGATCTGATTTATGCAACTTTCTCATTAACGTAGAAGTTGCTTTGCTCCAAAACCTATGAAAATCAGCACGTACAGATACTTGTGACTTGTCCCACATCTACAGCTTTCCAGATGAATCTCATCATCAAACAGAAGGCCAGGAAGTAAGTTTCCTTGGCTTCATCAGCTCTTTCTAGCCTCTATGGAGCTAGGGTGATGGGAAAACTGTGCTCTAGGGAGCCATGGCCCACCAGTGGAGGCACATGTTGACAGAGAGAGATGAATGGGGCCCCAAGCTCTCTACCACTATCACCACCCCACCCTGCCCTTCAATGAAAGCACTCTGTATTCATTTATTTTAGAAGTTGAGCACGCTCGAAACACTTCACTTTAAAAAAAGAGAGCGAGAAATAATGGGGATGTTCTGCAGTGGGGACAGGGGAACACTACTCAAGAAACATACTGGTGGTGAGGCCCAGGCCTGACACAGCTTAGAACCTTCACATCTGCAAACATGTAGGCCCCATCTTTCCGACCTCCTATGGGACAACACACCAAGAGCCTCTGAAGTCTTTTCAAGGAATCCCTGACCACATCACTGATGCGTCAAAATGTGCTAGCTTTTGCCATGGTCCACAGCTGTCCCATAATAACTTCCTATGCGTGAGGGTTAGATTAATGGTAAAAGGGTCTTTTTAGAAATTCAAGTTCCTTTAGGGCTGCCAATTATTCACAACTACCTTGGGGAAGTTGGTGACTCTAAACAGTTCCAATCGTTTTCCATAAAAAAGGGTAACCTTTGAAAGACACTTCCTTTGATCTTAGGATTCCCACTTAAAGAAAGATGTCAGCACAGTTCAAAGGTACTTACTGAGCACCTGTTATGTGCCAGGCCAGAGAAACCAATAGACCAATTGCTCAAATCCTTGAAAACTAGAAAACCAGCATGTGGTTCTTTTAAACACTACCCAAGTAAAACACAATTTAGAATGGATTAATAGACTGACAAAGCATAGGCAAGAAGAATTCATATCTACTCCTCAAAAATAGCTTGCGATTTCTCCTAGTAGTCATAACACAATAAGGAAATATATAACCATCGATAAAGCCCTAAGAGATTTAATGAATTTTTTGAAAATCATTACCTCTCCCCCATTAGAATTCAGTCTTAAAAGACTTACCCATGATCACTGAAAGGCAAAGCAACTAGTGGGTTCTAAGAGATTGCCACGATCATGTCCGATGTAAGAGCTGAACGCTAGCTTTCACAATTACATTTTCTATCTAGAGTTCTCTTATATCATTTCCTAAACTGTTCATCCTTTGGGGAAAAACTCCTTCTTTCCTTGGTCTCACTCTGTCCTCTGATTGTTATAAGATAAGGATTTCCCAACCTCAGCAGGATTGACACTGTGGTCTGGATAATACTTCATTGGTGGAGGAGTATCTTGGGCACAATAGACTGCTTAGCACCATCTCTGCCTCCTACACACTAGATGGCAGAAGCCTCCCCTCTCCAACCTGGTTGTGACAATCAAAATGTCTCTGGACATTGGCAATTGTCCCCCTGAGGATGGGGGCAAAATGCCCCTTGTTTGAGAACTACTTTATTAAGCCATTATAATGTAAACATCTTGGGTGTGGAGGAAGAGGGGAGCCAACCAGGAAAGGAGGGTAAATAAATCATGTTCCAGGCAGAGGGAACAGCATGTGCAAAGTCTGAGGTAGGAGAAAGCTTGGCATGCCTGAGAAATGGAAAGGTGGCGGGTACAGGTGGGAGCAGGGTGGGCCAGGTGAAGAGGGCAATGCAATGGACGGAGAAGTGGGAACGAGCCATTCCCAGATGACCCCATCGTGCAAGGTGGGGTCATCTGGGAATGCTTCCTGAGGAGGTGACCCACTAGAGTCAAGGTGCAAAAGGAGCATAGAAGCTACTTAGCTAGAAAAGAGGGAAGAGCATCCAAGGTAGAGAAGAGTATGTGCAAAGGCCCGGCGCATGGAGAAGTAAAGGAGAGGCCAGTGTCACCGGGCCAGGAAAAGCAGGACTAGCTATGAAACTGGAGAGGTAAGGAATGGCCATAAAATGACAGGGTATCCTAGGAAGTCTGCATATTATTCAGAGTGTAGAAGGATGTCATGGTAAGCATAAAGGGTGGTTATCTATCTAGCAGGGTTACTTATTCCAATAGATATTAATTGATCGCCCCTCCAGGGCAACCCATCTAAATCAATGGTAGGCTACTGGATTATAATATAAGTAATATAAATATATATCCCAACACTTTAACCTACATTCTGAAGAGGACCAAGTCTTTCTGAACGGGCAGGCCATGGACTTCACAAGATAAGAGGAGGCACACTGCTTTCTAGTTGCCCATAAGCACAATTCAACAGAGCTTTGATGGTCTGCACACATCTTGGTGCGGGGAGTGCCCAGATGCCATGCCCTTCTCTCTCCACCTGGTAAGAGCCTCTCTGTCTTTTCTTCTTAAAACAGGAAACCGTGGAATGGATATTTCTGGTAGTGGCCCCTCCTTTTCTTAAATTGTCTGAGATCCAGTTTATTCCTGAACCTTAATTATTTGAGTCAACTGTTAAAATCCGAATAATGTTATGTGAAAAGGGAAAACTTTGGATCACTAGTATAAATTAAAACCCAGGGACACGTGGACCAATGGAATGCCAAATAAACACCCAGAAAAGGAAACAACACGGTTGTAGTCTGTCTAAATACAGGGCCTGCCTAAGGCTCTGAGCCAGAACTCTGCTTTCTCTTATTTAAAAAGGATAAAAGAGGTGTGGGACTTATTAGCCCCACACTGAGACTTTCTCCTGGACTTCAACAAGACTGAAAGCAATTGGCAAGGTGAAAAGTGTCCTCACTAAATTACAGTGGGGTATTACCCTTGGACATGAATCATACAAAGATATGTCGGGATTCTGGGGGTGGGAGGGGGCTGGGTGGGAAATGGGCAGTTTGCTCTTACCTTCTCAGCCAACAAAACTCTACCTCCTCTACATATTAAATCTGTTCTTTCTCATTCTACCAGGCCTGGAGCAAGGGCCAGTCCTCCATGGCATTTCCTTGGTGCACGGGTGAAACCCCTTTCCCTCTTGCATTGGCATTTATTATAATATCTGTGTGTTGCACGCTTAGTAGTGTATAATTACATATCCTCAAGTACTGGGTTCGGGTTTCTTTGGCAAATGCGAGACGGAGGCTTTCGAATTGATACCTTATTTGAGGTATCACACATGATTACTCTATTTTATTTATATTTTTCTCATGGCGGTGTCACTTACTTCCTTCTGGGTTGATTTTTGCCATAAAAGATTTTTAAACATCTAATGTGCATCTTCTGTGCACGTGTACAAATAAATATTTTCTGTAACGATCCAATGTTAGGTTTTCATAACAGAAGACAGCATCTAATTAAGAAGCAAATAACCCAAATATATTAGCGAGTGTGACTAAACACATTTGCACTGGGGTGGTTTTTTAAATCAATATTTCTTGAGAAATGGAGCAATTAAACAATTATCAGTAATAAAAATTGCTTTGTATTAATAAAGATCAGAGAACTACAGATATGAAATTCAGGTCAGTAATTTTACGCTCAATTATTTAAGTTACTGCGTCCTATAGCGATGTTAAAAACTTTGTCTCCAAATGAACAACAATCAACCGTCACGGCCAGCTAGTGTATTCCTGACCCCAGTAAATCCTGAAATAAACACCGTTATGACAAATGCATACCAAGGATAATTACAGACCGACATACCACAAACCTTAACTTCATCAAAATATGTGCCCTGAAATAGATAATTTTTCCTTAATAGCTACCCTCAGGGTTATAATCAAACATACCTACACATGAGTGTTTTGTGAAAAACAGCCTTCCTAAAAGTTAATTAATAGTTTCTTAGCAAAATAAAATTTCCAAGAGTTTGCCATAAAACGCTTAATGGTATTGCACCTGTAGACCCCGTCACTCCTTTCTTTTACCAAGGAGTCGGCTCCTTGTTGATTTCTTTCAGCCCCAAGGAAAAGTTCAAGGAGCAATTCCATGTTTACAGCTGTTTATACCTCAAATGGCCTCTTTCATTTTTACTTAATAATCAAGTTATGCTCTTAATAGCAAATACGCAGTCTGTCTTCCATTCATTCTTATATGCAACAGATAAAACACTTATTGAGCGCCTAGTGTATTTTAGCTCAGACACCGTTCCAGGTGTGAGCCTGCCTGCTGCCCATGAGACAGGCAAGAGGAGGGGACAGGCTGTGTATGGGCAAAGGAGGCCACTTCAAAGAGTGACAGGTGCCATGATTAAAGGAAATGGGGCAACAGCACGGAGTACAACCTTCATACCTCTACAAAAGAAGTCTGAGCCCTCACGCCAGTTTTATTCGGCAATCTGAGCGTTGTAAAAAATGCTGTCTCTCCTGTCCCTGACCCACTGGGAGGTGCTGGCGGTATCACCATATAGTAGGTGACTATAGGTTATATAGGCTAAAAGCAAGATCCAGGGCAATAAATCAGGACATGACTTTCTAACAATTCTTTTTCTTGAGTGTTACCAATTAGGCAAGTGATCACGTGCCACGCTTTGCACACACGCGAACCGGGGTTAGCAGAAGTTTGGAACACGCTCCACCTTTTAATGGATGACTGTGAAGTTAACTCAATTTTAAAGACAGAATAAAGAACATTTATGTTAGGGGCACCTGGGTGGCTCAGTGGGTTAAAGCCTCTGCCTTCGGCTCAGGTCATAATCCCAGGGTCCTGGGATTGAACCCTGCATCGGGCTCTCTGCTCAGCAGGGAGCCTGCTTCCCTGCCTGCCTCTCTGCCTACTTGTGATCTCAGTTTGTCAAATAAATAAATAAATAAACTTTAAAAAGAAAAAAAGAACATTTATTTTAAGCTATGCCTGGGCCAAGGCTATTTGCTCTACAGAGAAAGGCAGATCATAAAAATGCCTGTGGCCTGTGTATTTGGGGCACACAATGGTCAAGGTATAGTAACTGCTAAGTTAAAAGTGTGGATGAGAAGCCCCTTTAAAGCAGTCATCAGACTCTGCAAGTTTTTGGATGGCCTGGAAGAGACGCTGCTATTTGAGAAAGCAACTTTGTACATAGGATAATCACTCTCTAATCATTGAGAACAATATATGGCACTCTAGTAGGTCTCAGCAAATACCTGCCAAAGGTGATACCATTTCAATGTGCTCACATTTGGACTTGAAACGGATAGGTCCCACTCCACTCAAAGTAGGTGTTCTGTTGAGGTCATTGGTGCCTTTTCTACTGTTGACTCAGAATAAAAATACTTTTTTTGACTAATCACTTGACCAAAAACATATCTAACTCGTCGTTATCATTCAATCTGTAATCATTCAATCTGTATGAGAGACTGTCGGTCCCTCCAATGGCTATGTGGTAATTATCCTGTGGCATGTAGCTGTGTAGACTCTGTTGACAATGGCAATGAACATGTGCATAACAATAATAAGGGCTTGTTTTAATAGAACGTTCCACGCGTTAAACACATTAATGACCCATGAAATAACTGTTTTATCTGTAACACATTAAGCAACATCGCTAAAACAATGTATTAATTGAAAGTCTGCTATTTCTCTAAATGTAAGATTTTTTCTTAAAGTATAAAAATGGCATGAAAGTCATTTTGTAAAAACGAAAATAATTCAACTTTGAAATCAGAGCCATAACAAACAATGATTGCGAGAAAAACTTTGAAAACAGGCCTGGTAGTTTTCGGTGTGTTATTCTGCTGGTAGCCCCATTTCTCTGCTTATAAGTGGTATCTGTCCAGAGTGTAACTTAAGAATCTTATGAATATTTTAAAAGCTTTTAATTTTCTTCTCTGCACGCATATCTTCTATAGGACTTTTATCACTCCTTTTCTTTTTCCTTAACAGGTACAGAGCCTTCCAAACTCCAATACGCCTCCCTTACTTCCTGCCTTTTCAACTTCCTAACACTATGTCTGATATGACCAGAGTAACGAGAGTAGCATTTTCTATAAATATGCGGTATCACAATTAAATCCAAAGCAATATCAAACAGAAAAATGTCAGTCCTCTAAACATGAAATATAATGTATGAAGGAAAAGTATGTGAATTATCAGTGTGTTTTATAAATTCCCTTTTGGGGGGCATACAAAATATCAGACTAGAGACAATTATTTTACTGTCTGTTTCTTGGATATCAAAGAGAATTTTGAAATTCATCAAAGCTAACCTTCTGTTATGTACAACAGGCTAAGCTGAAAAGAATGTTAACAAGTTCAATTTTCATTCAATCAGCACTACTGCTCTCTGAAATGTTTCATTGCAGGAAAGAAATAAAAATAATCTATATGGTAATTATGAGGATGAATCCCCCAGTAACTTTCAGCTACATGAAAGGTCAGTTCTATTCAAGATATTTTATCAGTCCCCTGCACATACTCCTGTCCTGTCATTTTAAATCTGAACAGCATTTTATTTTCCCATTTACAGCTACCTGCAGAATTAAGTACTTAAGCCAAATAAGAAAAAAAAAAAAAAAAAAAAAGAAAGAAATGTTGAACGCTGGCAAAGGCTATAATAGCACAGAGATAAATCGTTCAGCTGCTCTCTCAAGCCTCTAGGGCTGCTGATTTTTCTTCTCCTGGTGCACTGTGGGTATTCAAAACTTGTTCAACATGATTTCATTTCATTTCAGGCACTGCCTCAGAAAACTAAATTACAGAATCAATCATACAGAAGGTCAGAGTGAGACTTCATTACAAGTATTGCATGCTTGCATGAATATCTTTCATTTATGACTGACCCAATATGTCACAATAGCTGTCTAGTAAAAATAATCCACTTTCTGAAATTGATGTACTACTGATGTCAGTACTACTCAGCAGGCTGGGCAGATTATAGAGAGGTGTTAAAAAAAAAAAAAAAACACCATCAAACCCTTTGGAGCGCACGTTGTAGATTTTTAGAATTGCAATCTTTTGGAGATTAAAATAATTTCCAGATGGTCATCTGTACTGACAATAATGCTTAGAGGTAGAGATTTTTTTTTTTTAACCAGAATATACTGTTGGTTTTGACTGGCCAGCCATGTCCTGTTTCAAAATACACATATACCCCCCTCCCACACCCACACCCACGCAAATCAAGGTTGTTCTCTGAAGCCACAAACACATCCACGTTCAATTTTTCAACAATTTGCTTTCTACTAGGAGGGCATTCTTTGCATATGTTGCAAAATGAATGCTAATCACTGGGCTCTTTTTAATCCCTCCTGTTTTGTTCCCTGCTTTCTGTTTTTACATATAATGGCATAAAGATAAGGAAGATAAACAGGTTGTGTTTGTTGCCAACAAAAATGCGGCTCATCAGTCATGTGACGAAGCTGTCAGTCTTTCTAAAGGAAAACCGGTGAAGCTCTGAAGAGAAGCCAGTTGGATACAGCATAAACAAGCTGGCTTCTCTCCTTCTGGGATAGTCTTAATTCACCGCAGCAATCCTTAACAGACGGCCATATTCATTTGGATAATAAAACTTCTTACTTGGATAAGGTCTGAAATATCCTGAAATATCCAGCACACACTGGGAAACCGAATGCATGATGTATAAAGTATTATTTATTATTTTTCTGGTGACCTTCCTAAGGCAAATCTCCAAGGAGCTGCTGTGGAGTATTATGATGAAGCCAGCCAACTCGGTACCCGGAGGGAGATCTAGAAGAACCTTGACATAGCCTATTTTTAACCATGCCTCTGGCGATTCTGAATTCAAGTTTATAGGTGAACATGTCAGGTAGTACACAGAACAAAGCCAACGACACATTGTATTCATCATAATTCTGTCCAAGTACATTTTATTCTTTCCAACATTTGTGATTTAAAATCCCATGACATTTCTTCAAGGTGAAATCCGACTAGAATTTTCAATACAAGATTAGTTTGTTTCAAGCCAAAATAAATATCACTCAGGTTCAGCAAAACTTCAGAAAGGCACTCTGTAAATGTGATGAGGTCTATGTCCGTACCGTGACAACAGCTTGCACTTAGCTAAAGCACTTCTCCTTTTAAAAATCAATGAAATAATTCAACTGCTTTAGTGATTAGCAATACATTACAAAAGAAGCATTAAAAATTGAGTCCTCTCTCCCAAGGCCAGTCCGTGAAAGCATTGTTCTTTAAGTGTATGTGAATATCATAATTATTTTATGATTCCATCTTTAGTTCTTTCCAATATAGTAAATTCAATTGACCATGAAATGAAATTTCATAGTCAAAATGCCTCCTTTACACTTTTTTATAGCAGCAATAACAGTTTTAGAGCGTTAAGGCAAGGTAATTCATCAGATGTTTAATTTAAAGGCAGATTCTTATATTATTAATAAATATTTACCAATTTAATAAAATACACATTTTAGCATGCATTATATAGTCTTTTAACTATTTCTGCAACTGAAATGAGCCTCGCTGAGCATCTATGAATAATGGCAAACCCCGGTAAACTCCCCTGGTGACTAAACACCCTTTTTATTTTCATGAGTTTCTGGGCACAGCACTACAAGGCTGACTGTAGAAGAACAGAGGACAGAACCCTCCATTCCAGTGTCAAAGGGACAGCAATGTTAAGAAAGTCCACAGGAAACAATTATTTGCAATGGTGAGGGACGTTTATGAATACTTAATGACCATTTCCCGACTGTTCGCTGCCTTATTTTCTGACAAAAAAAAAAAGTAAAAATAACAGCCCTGATGTTCAGCTCAAACACAAAAGATCACAAGCAAAGAAAATTATGTTGCCGCAATCCTATTTGGGAAAGTAATCTTATATCTCAGAGAGCATGCTGAATCTTTGCACCGTTAATCCACTATATATTTTGCAATCATCTGTTGTTATCTGGGGAATTAACAATGAAACCAATAAACATCACTGGCATGGTCCTAATGTGCAGAGAAATATGTAAACAAGAAATAGGATTTGTTTTTTGTTATACCAACACATCTGTTTCATTTTAGCAGGGTTAAAAAAAAAAAAGCCTTATAAACCATTAATCTTGTTTTAAGACGTCTGCTTAGTACCTCACCTAGATAGACACAAATGTATTATATATAGTATGATGGAAGAAAAAACCAATCCCAGCAGAAGACTTTAAAATACTTAAGCAGATTTACTCTGGTGATTGCTGACTATAATTGCACACTAAGAAAAACAGAACCAAAATTATTGCATTAGTGATTTTGGCTCTCTGGAGTGCCTTAGTCCATGTTTATGACAATAAATAACACAATTAGGTATATTTCACACAATAACCGACTCTATGTTTTCCTCTGCTGGCTATGAGCAATTACTCTTTTTCCCTTTCTCTGTATCACAGTTTGATATTTCATTTGAAGTAGGAGCAAATCATGTAGCATAAACATTATGTTATGATCCAACGAATGCAAAAGGCCTAGGTACCCGGTAAGGGCCTCCATTTCTAAAATCTCTCCCGGGCAAACTTCTGACTCAAGTACATCTCTGTGTTAGACCAAAGCCAAGGGAAGACTGCTTACTTCCCAACCAATGGATCAGACTTGCTGAAAAATCATTTCAGATCAGAAGGATCTTGCTGGGTCATCCTCCTTCATGTGATCGTTAATAAACCCATAACCCTCTCGCCTCTGTTTAAATGGCACCGGGAAGAATAATCCTCAGGTCCTTTGGCAGATGGGCAGAAGCCCCTTTCAGAACGTGCATTCTCAGGTCTTTATCATGAGAAGTGTAAACAATTAAAAAAAACACTTTCAGGCAATAAAGGTAGCACCTACCATATGCAACCCACTGCTATGAAGCACGCCATCTTGTTCCACGAGATTTCTTGAGATTGTAATGGAAGGAAGATCCAGGCTTTGAGGGGGAAACTGGGGTGTGAACTCACTTCCCTGGGAAGGCAGTGGATCACTGAGGCCTTGAAAGGGTAGAAGAACATCGGGCATGCCCAGGGCGGGGTCTGACTCTGGAGGAGGCGTGATAGGGGGGATCTCAAACTCCTCATCCCCAAGGCTTGGCGTATGGAATGTCTGCTAAAAGGAAACAAAATAGAGACATCTTCATATTCTCTTCCTACGTCTTATTTCTCCTTAGAGGGAAAAAGAAAGATGTTGCATGATAACACTGCATAGCTAGGCCAAATATTTATTTCTCAAATGAAAACATCTTAAACACAGATTTCCATATATAAAGTTTTGCTGATCGTTCTGATTAAAGATTTAAGTCTCATTATCATATGGTTTTAATGGAGTATCAGTATTAACAGTTTTTTAATGCGTACTTAATTAGCAACATCTGTCTTTGTTGTTAGTGAGAGCATCAGCGACATTAGACTTGGCTATATAACAAATTGCCACTTTATTGATATGTTAGCGAAACAGCTCAAACCGCTTACATTATCCACATGCTTCATAAAATGCTGACGATTTTGTGGTGCGCACACACAACATTAATCTGGAAGTGAACATTACACATACTTACTTTCTGCCACAACATACAAAACACGTAATATTAAATTTGGGGTGTGCTTTTTTAATTTCCTTATTGGTCTACTTCCCAAGCGCAGTGAAGGCTTCTATGGAAATTGTTACGGTTTATAATACAAAATTTTATATAAGGATTATCGGAGCATATATTAGAAGGTCCCAGGGCTTTTATTTAAACTCTAAGGAGAGTTATTTTCTTTCATGATGATTTTAATATGTATCCATCAGAACACTTCTGGCAGTCTTCAACTTCGAAAGACTATCAATAGGAGTGCCTGGGGGGCACAGCTGGTTAATCATGAGTCTTGATCTCAGCTCAAGTCTTGATCTCGGGATTTTGAGTTCAAGCCCCATGTCGGGCTCCACTTAAAACAAAACAAACAAAAAGACAAAACCAAACCAAAAAAGACTAGAGAATGAGCACAGAAATACACTGATACAGACGTACTGAATCGACTGAGGTTGCTCACTTATTCAGAAAAGTGTTATTTCTCAAGACCTAAGGAAATAATAACATTACACTCTTCATTGCTCCTTCGAGTCTTAAAGATAGTGTTTGAAAACTGGGTATTTGGATGCAAACCAGGGCTGCCATGTTCTATCAAGCTAACCACCTTTCTTAAACTAGAACTTGGATTTGGTGGGGTTGGGGTGGAAGACTAATATCCAGGATATTCGTTTTGGCGGGGTGAAGGGGTCAGATATTTTATGTTCCTAGCTCAGAAGATCAAAGGTATCATCCATTATAAGTAGCATTTTTTTTTTTTTAAGAATTAACTGATGCAAGGTAATTTGAATCTGAGACAATTGGTTTAGAGAACTAATTAAGAGCTACAAACCATCACTCCTCAAACTATTAATGACACTATAACTTAATAATCACTTGTGAGAAAATAGAAACAAACTCAAGGAAAAAAAAACCAAAACCATCCCACATATAGGATCTGTCCACTGTTGGTTCTATCTTCCCAGAAATAAAGAGGTCACAAGCTATGGGAGGCTACGGTGGCACAAGTGAACATCTTGAGGTCCCTAGCAGATTTGCTATATATGCAAAACGTGAGAGCATAAAAAGATATTTGAAAGCTAGGATGGAGTATGAGATTCTTTGACATACTTATTCTAATCCTGACCCCCCCCAAAAGATATCAATGTCTGCCTGTGGTACCCCGAGTTCTCAAACACAAAGGGATAGATTGGCCACAAACGTGGTTGGCTAATGAACATAGCCCTATAGCTGGCATTTGCCGTTACTTTGGCACTAATGTGGTCTAGTAACAGATGCAACTGTAATTTGTGACTCATTTGCTACCCCATTACTGCTTAATGAAATCTAACATATCACATTAACAATACGGATAAACACTCATTCTTGATATGTGGCATTTGGCTGTTTTCATTACCACTGTAATTAACACTTGAAATATTATTTCAATAAATATTTAAAGTACTTTAAAAATGGTCAGAGTAATCATGACACAGACAGAAAACATAAAGCAAATGTGTGAATTTCCAACTCGGAGTATCTGAGTCCCCGTGGTGTTATCTACAGGGCAGTATCTATGGGAAGGGAATTGGTTTCAGGCACAATTTCGACTTTCCAGCATTCAAACCTAAAGTCTGCCTGAATTACTTTGCACTCATTAAAATGTTAAAAAACCAAATAAATTTAGTTTTAATGCAATGATTGGGAAATTAGGCACATGCTATAATGCGGTGCATTAACATTTACTTGGGCTTTCTTTTTTGTTCAAGAAAAGATGTACGGCAAAATCATTGTATAAGATTAGGTCTTAAACTCTAACGTAAAGCATGTCTTCTGCTAGGCGGTCAAAATTAAAGAGGCTTTTGTCTTTATTTTTGTTAAGGGACAGAGAGATGTCTTACGTGTAATACATCCCTGTGGGGTAATTTAAAAAAAAATTAATTTTAAGGAAGACTCGGGTCCATTACTAGAGCATAACCTAGCAAAACAATATAATAAAACGACATTAGCATAAATAACCAAAAAAATGCTAAGATCTTGAAACACTTTTAAAGAGAGGTAATATATGAACAATAAAGTTAAGCATTCCTTAGAGAAAAGAGAAGGTGCAAACACTGGGTATGTCTGAAAAGCTACAATAACTATGTATGGTCCCACCACCGACAAAAAAAGACAGACTTTTGCAGCCCTGCCGTATGACCGGTATCAGGTTCATCATCGAGAGCCAACATGATTCCTTCTCACAGATACGGACTCTTCAAGTGTTTACCTTGAACATGTTAAAATAGTATGTACATGGTTAAATACCATCTGTACTGAAATGTTCAAAACATTTGTTCCTTTTGATAAAAATGCAAATCCCGAGAACTGTTGTATCAACATATAACAGCCAATGTCTGACACGGTGAATTATCACAGCTGGAATTAAATTGTCTCTGAACAGCTGCTGGCAGTAGAGCTTTCATCAATGTTTGATTCAAATGTAGGGAAAAAAATCCTACAGAATGAAACATCATGTTGTCCTTACAGATGGGGTTTGTGTTCATTATCACAAACAACACAGCAGCTAGTGCCAGACAATATCCCTTATCTGGGCCGTCTTCTTGGTGAGAGAGAGGATGGTCACTGGAAAAAATGATTCATCTACGAATACCCTTAATTCTTGATTCCTCATTTTTTTCTACTAATTTCTCCAAGTTAATTTCTTTCATACCACTTGCTTCCCTGTACCGAGATCATTTACAAAGCCATTATGATTTTCATCCTCTGGGGTCAAGTTAGTTCAGTTTCCTATATTTGAGAATGTATTTGGGAAAATGAAGACTTTTTATTATAGGAACCCCAGGAGGAAATGTCCCATTTGGACCACTTTCACCTGTGTGTTCTTGTTTTAAAAATCTGATATCTCACGGTTTGCCTTTTTTTGGGAAACTGTTTTCTTGATCTCGTCAAGATGGAGGTTTTTCTGGAGGGCCAGCCAGTGAGCACAGAAAACAGCCGCAGGGCATGTAGTAAAAACAGCAACAAGAAGACGTTTGATCCCTTTGTTCCAGTATGTTCTAGACAGACCCAGAGTCTACGTGGTGCTGCCTCTCAAGTCTGGCACCCAGTTTTTCCCCCCATGGCCAAGTCTTGGAACATATCCTTTCATTCATTCATTCTATCTATATTCATTGAACACCTACTAAGTGCCAGGCACTGTAATAGGCTGTGGGGACTCTAACGAGAAAACAAAACACTCGCTTCATATCACTCCCCTGAAGACCCAAGTAACCATAATACTACCCTGCCACATCCTTTCCCCAACCAGGGTATCTTAATGAAATTATCTCCAGAGCTCAGCCAAGTTGAAGTATTTTCTATTGAACGTCACTTCCACCCTAAGTTTTAAAATCACCACTTGATTTGCTCAGATACCTATTTGAGAAGATAGATTTTATGTACTTTCTTATGTATTCACTTTCGTTTGCATGAGCATTTCTTTCCATCAAGAGATGTGTGTGAATTACTAACGTTGGTAACAGCCTCTGGACAACTGATAGACTTGTCAGGTCATTTTCTTTTCCAAAAGGTTTTTCTCGTTTCTCCTCCAGAGTCGTTACCTTGCACCACATAAGAGAGATAAATTCGATACTTTGCTTTTTCCCTGCAAGCCTTTTAAACCATCTAAATGACACACAAAACATGAACAGACATATGAAGGCAGACACCTACCTCACTGGCTGCAAAGAAAGCACTGTTTGCCTCAGCCATGTTCATGTAATTATTGTTACTCCCGAACTGAAAGAAAACAGATTGTCTTATGTTAATATGCAGAAAAATAAAGAATCCTGATGGTTTCCTTAATACTCAGATGGGATTTGGCAAGAATGGTGGTGTCAAAAGATTTAAGAGTGGTTTTCCTCAGACCAAATGGGGCCTGGGACAGAGGCTCTGTGCTATGTGCTGTCGGCTGCTTCTCTCAGGAAAGAGAGCACGGAGTTAAGCTAACTTGAAAATTCTAGAAAATGGTGTTCCTCATCAAGACGGGCAGTGAAGGGAGAGGATGGACAAACATTTGGCCAACTGGCCACGAGTGGGTGTGGCTTGCTGAACCGGCCTTTGTCAGAGAGTGGAAGGCAAAGTTCCCAAGAAAATCACCTTGACACATTTTTAGAGCATGTTGGGATTTCGCAGCGTACTTTTCAGGAACAGATGTCTCAAGTGTGAGGAGGTTAAAATGTGAAATAAAGGGAATAGAATTCAATTCTCGGGACTCAAATTCTATTTTCTTGTGAATGGGGTGTGGCATGAATATAAATAAATAATGAGACGAAAGAATTTTTTTTTTTTAATCTCCAAACAGAGTTGAAAACGATATCTGTGTCCATCAGAGCTGTTGAAAACAGTGATATTTAATCTCTCAATGTAACATTAAGTGCAAAGAGGTTTAAAAAATAAGCGGGATCCTATGAACACAGCAATTTTTATTTAATTCCCTAACACAATAGCCTATTCATACCATCACAAATAAGACTGTATCAGCATTTCAGACATAAGCTCTTTACTGCGACAGACCTGTTATCAAAATGTAAAACTTGGATTTTGCCAGAAATGTATTTTCAGGTTCAGATGGTGTAAGTAGGCACGTTTTGTTGCTTTAAACATTTCGTTATCAGTCTGGCAATATGGAAACTCTCCATGAGCATAATTATTTGTTGCTATATTATTTTCATCATCTTTCCATGATGGAAAAATGCCCTTCTTCTTTTTATTTATTTATTTATTTTTATGGCGCGTATTGTTTCCTGCCTTCGGTGCATCAAATAACACGCAGGTTTGGCCTCCAAAGGATGAAATGTATATGTCCATTCTCTAATGTAAACAGAGCTAGTTAATTACTTAAAGTAAAAGCGTAACTTTCCCAAGGAGGGAGAGGAGAAAGAGAGAGAGAAATGCAGATACATGGACAGGTAAATGCAGAGAATAAATATAGACACGGAAGACCCACATAATCCTCCTCTCAACAATTCTAGGGGACTCTCAGCCCCTGACTCAACCTGTAAGATCCGCGCACAGACGCGGGATTGACATGCTACACTTTATCATGTCAGGGATCCAAGAACTAAGCGGGATTTACACGAAAGGCTCTAATGGCTCCGGAATGCCACTCTGGTCTACGGAAGCAAAATCCCACCCTGGAAAACGACCCCTAAATACATACTCACACAATGAGCCCTCAGATTCATTTGGATAAACATCTTTATAAGGATTTCTGAAAGATGTATTTGTTAGCACTTAAGAAAGACCTTTATCTGGTTTCTCTGAAGGCATGTGATACCAAAAACATGAGGGGATGCTTTCACCCACGTCTACTTGTCTCCAGACTCACAAAGGCGTCTACATGAACTATGCACAGTTTGTTGTCTGTCCACTGTATTTCAACACAGGGGTTTAAAAACAATTTTAAGATTAAGAAAAGTACATATGGGAGCAGGTACCCGTGCACTGCCGCCCCCCCTCCCCACACACAGACATCTTTCCCCCATTTTTCCACAATGTTAGTTATATGCAAGAAAAAGCATAGGTTTCTGTCTTGGAATTTTCCATGAGTTAATGATGCTAGGATAAAATCTCAAGGCCTCCCTTCCGAACGTTCTTTTTGGGTATTTTCTGAGAACCTGGGTCATGACGTAAATTCCAGGCACCCATCCCGCTTTCCCAGATCGCCAGGCAGCCTGCATCCCAGCTTTAACGTTATTTAAATGTAGGTTTTGCTGGGGAATTAGAAATCCATTTAAGGAAAGCAGCTCATTATCAGAGAGTAATTTTTTTTTTTTTAAGATTAAACTCACTTATTATCTAATAGCACCTAAAACAACAAAGAAAAATAAAATGGCTATTAAACTAAGGGCCTAAACAATTCAAAAAACAAATTAAGCTTTGAGTGAAGTAAGAACTGGGTTAGAAATCCTCTTCTGAACAGTTAGTCTGCGAATGTAATTACTGAAGAAACTACAGCTAATCAGCTGTGAATTGTATCCATTAATTAGTATTTGCCCTGGAGAAATGAGAAAAATCAGTAACAACGCTGGCACCGCGGTGTGCTGATGAGCCACAGGCCCGCCGCGCTGCGTTTAGTCAAGCAGGTGGCTCCAGTGGTCCACGTAATTTGAAAAGCTCTCACCTGAAGTACGGGGCTGGAATTACAAAGCACTCCTTGCATATCTTTTGTATCTATATAAGGCCTTAATTAATGGCTTTTAATTTGGAAACCCTTGGCGATCAGGCAGGAACAGTTATAAATCATTTCAAATAGAAGCGAAGGTTTTCCGTTCAGTGTGGGGTTAAAAAAAAAAAAAACAAAAAACCTCCCCTACAAAGATGCCGCAAATATTGACTTAGGCGGGGAACGAACGGCTTCTCTCTCTCTCTTGCACAAGTGGCTGGGCCCCTGGTTCAGCGTGGTAGAGTAGCTTAACAGACAGAGGGTACCCAGTTAAATCTGGTTTTCAAATGAAGAACTTCAAGTGTAAGTATGTACCATGCACTATTTGGGATATACTTATACTAAAAAAAAAGTGTTCTCTATCTGCGATTCAACTGTAACAGGCCACTCCGTATTTTTACTTGCTGAATTTGGCCACTCTACAGTGTGGTTAAACTGATCAGGGTGAAAGGGATGCCACTTTCCATCTGATTTACCTTATCTGGTAACACTAGCTTAATTTAATTTGTTTCATTTTAAAATGTGACCTATGAGTCCTCCTCTACTCGTT
The DNA here is from genome assembly GCF_022355385.1 of Mustela nigripes. Lineage (NCBI taxonomy): Eukaryota > Metazoa > Chordata > Mammalia > Carnivora > Mustelidae > Mustela > Mustela nigripes. The sequence continues at coordinate 29,430,602 of NC_081573.1, forward strand.
TTGTGTATGAACAGATCTGATTCTGAGAGAAAAAGTGATCCTTTGGGGCAGATCTCTAATATAATGACCTCGGAACAATTAACTTTAACTGAATTGTGTACAATTAAATTTACTTTATGTTCTAAGAGACAGCGACATCGGTAAACACAATATATGACAAAAAACCCCTAGGTCCATGAGGGAAGGGGCTTTTACTGCATTCACTACTGTCTCCCCCCAAAATCAACAACAATGCCCAGCATATTATAAACATTCCAATGTTTGTTGGAAGGCTATTTAGAAAGATTGATCACAATTTTTTTTTTTTTTTTTACCTTCAGTGTCTCATAATCACACATCTTGACTGGAGCAATTTCATCATTTTTTTATGATGATATTGAGACAATAATGATAGTAATAATAATAATTACCATGAGAAACCCTCTACATACATTACTTCCTTTAACTTCCCCACATGTGACTAAATGCAATTTGTTTACCCCAGCACAAGTTAGGAAAAAAAAGTCATTATTATCCCTATTTAATAGGTAAACAGACTGAAGCTTCTAAAGGTCAATGGCCAAAATCATAGATGTAAGCATAGGAGTCTGGCATCCCTCTTGCCTCATAGTATGTATCACTTATGTTCCAAGGGCCACAAAACCTTGACTATTTCACTCAATCATCAATTCAAGGTTAAGACTCCATTTTCATCAGTTTTACTCAGGGCCAGAATTTCCTGGGAGGTACTTCCAGGCACCTCATTCTGGAAAAATGCTCCTGAAGGAAAGAGTTCCAAGGCTCTTAAGTTTGAGAAAGGCTGCAGACCACTGCCCCTCTTTGATGAGCCACAGTGTCCACCACACCAGGTTCAATGTTCTGAGAAGTCCTGCAGCTTATTCATTCAACAAACATTTACTTATGCACCTCCTGTGTGCAAGGCACTGGCCACAAAATGGTGAGGAAGGTGACAAAGTTCCTATCCGGATGAAGCTTATATTTTTCTTTAAGTGGGGGATGGTAAACCCTCCCCCTTTCCCCAAATTTGCCATGGGATGCTGCTTTTGCATTCCCCCACAACAGTCTGTGGGAACACTCTGTGAAACCTTGTTCCAAAGCCTTTACTGACAATACTCTTTTATTTTCCCTGAATCCTTACCAAAGCTAATATCCTCATTTTGTACCACGGTAAACTTCACGCATTTTGTGAATCACCTGAGTAAGAATTTCTAAAAATTATGCATTCCGGGTCATTTAATTGGCTGATTTCCAAACTTTCTAGATAGTAGCTGTTCAGGGATATTCCTTGGAAGATCTCTAACTCAACCAATATAAGGTTTTATAATGTGATTTCAGGAGTCAAAACAAAATATTTCAAATAAACTAAATGAACATCGGGTGAAACGGAGTTACCTGCGGCAAAGAGCATATAAAAACATTGTGAAAGAGAGTCCAATTCCAATGGTTTCCAAGGGCTTCTATATTGGGGGAAATGGTCACTACAAGGCAGGAGCATTTATGAAGTACACTGGGGATGATCGGTCCTTTCCACTTTGATAGGCTCTAATAGATGTGATCCCCAAAGATATAATCCCCAAAGATATAATTATAAAGCAGAACTAAATTACTCTGCCTGTCGAACTTCTGTATCTTAATAATTTCACAAAAGAACATCTTCATTGTACCTGGAGGTAGATTTGCTTTGGCTGCTTGATGAATAATTACAGCTTCGGCAAATACAATTTATGAAGGACATCAATTAAAAGGGAGCATTGCAGGATTTCTAAAAAAATTTATTAGAAACCATCGTGTTCATGGCCTGTCTCACCATGTGAAGTGCCAAAGTAAATTAATGGAGATTGTTAATTCTAGCTTGTCCAGCAAAAGGCCTGGAAGAAAGTAGAGCAGCACAGACAAAAACCCATCTGTAATCACAAGACAAAATACTCCAGCCCGATGAGTTCACACAGCATCATTTCCCCTGAAATTATTTTGATGCCCATGTGAAGAATTGTATGGGCTTCTAATAAAGCGGCATTAACTACCGGGTATCAAACAGCTAAATGGCACAAACGTAATCCTTTAAAAAAAAAAAAAAAAGATAATCCTTCGAATTCTCTTTTCTTTTTTCCCCATTACATCTGTTAGCAAACACCATCCAATGTGATGCCTCAGTAAGGATGTCGGTCAAGTTGCTTACCCAAACGAACTGTGCCATCGTGGCTCCAGCGGGCCAAGCACGGTCACGTGAAGGGAAGGACAGAATCCCGCTCACTCGCATAGTTCACGCACTCTCAAAAGCTCAGCTACCTACCCCCGCGGAAAAGAACTTCCCCCAGATAACCAAGTTTTCACCATTTCCAGCAGCGGTCGTCTGTCTCAAGGTAGACAGCCCAAAAGAGTGAACACAACAAGTCCAGTAGGACAGATGACAATAAATACCGGCGATTACTGGGTGCACCTGCAATCAAGACGGTCTACACCAAAGGTTATGGACGAGACCACAGCCTGGACACGAAACACTGCCAACAGTGGACCAGGAGGTATAATGAGTGGGTGACGATACACAGACGTGCACAAACACGTCTGCTAATTAAGTATATACAGTTAAATACAGAGAGAGGCTGATGTACACACATATGTATAATTATACATATGCATCCATATATTAACAGGTTCAAATATAAAGCAAGAATTTTTTAAGAAAATAAATTTTCAAAAATATTATTTGCCTTTTCCATATGCTAAAAACTCCTAGATAATTATCTCCCGAGTGCCAGACTCATCTATCCAACTGCCTATAGCATTTGCATTTGGATATCAATAGGCAGGCTCCATCCTATGCACGAAAAACTGAATTCCTCATCTTCTCCCCAAACCCGCTCCACCCACAGCCATCCCCATCTCCTCTGATGGGGAGATGACTCACTTCCGGTGACTCAGGCCACAATGCATCCTTGAATCCACTCTTTCTGCCTGCCCCCCATCAAATCATCAAAGATTCCGTTGGCTCATCTTTCCGGTTATGGCCCCACGGCTGGCCACTTTTGTCACCCAGGCCCAAGCCACCCACCCCCTCGTGGGCCACAGCAGTCACTTCCCAGCTGGTCCTGCCTTCTCTAACATGCTGCCCATCAGTGTATTCTCAGCACAGAGCCGAAGAGATCCCTTGAAAACCGAGGTCAGAGCCCATCTCTCCTCTGCACAGAATTTCCAATGGCTTCCTCCTCCCTCAGGGAAGTAGCTAAGACTTCACGAGGGCTCCCCGTTTCTTCTCTGACCCTTGGACAATGTTCTCCCCCTTGCTTATCCTACCTTAACCCTGTTGGCTTCCCTGTTGCTCCTGCAGGCCCCCAGACACATTCTGACTTCAGGGCCTTTGTACCAGCTGCTTCCTCTACCTGAGCCAGCATCCCCAGCAAGGTCCCCAGCAACGTCCTCATGCCTCTCTCCCTTCCCGTTTTTTGGAGGCTTTTCTCAGATGTCATACTCTGACTATGCTATCCAACGTCTTTGCAGCTCTCCTCCTCCACCACCACTTTCTATCCCTCTTTCCCGTCTTGTTCTTTTCTGCAACCCTTTTCCACGTCACATGTTTATTGTCTTTCTCCCCCAACAAGAAGTAAATGTAATGAGGATAACCACGTGTTGCACTGTTTGCGCGGAGGTCCCGGTGCCAAGGAGAGAGCTTGATAAATAGTAGGTGTTCAACAAATCTGCACTGAATGAACCAACAAAGAAATTAATTTCCAGATGGGAAATGCTGGCAGAACTGCTCTCCAGGCCCCCATCTAAGCACCTGAAATTCAAGCCAAAGGAGAAACCAGGCATCGATCCCCACAGGTTCCAGCAATAAGCACACCTAGGCGAAAAAAGGAGAAACAAGAAAGAGTTCTATATTCTAATAAAATTAATATTTTAAACAGTAGATATACTGAGCTTGAAAAAAAAATGCTTTGTTCTAGAAAATGCACCAACCCTTTTATAGAGAAGATATAGAGGCCTGGGTGGGTGGGGTTGGGGTGTGAAGTGGAGGTGGCTGAAAACACACTGCAGGGAATCACACTGATTTGGGTCTGCAGGCGGAGAATCCAGAGAAGAAAAAGCCAATAACCTAACATCAAAGGGGCAAGAATCTTCAGTATTAAATACTTAGTAATAAATAGGACAGTTGATTTTTTTTTTCTGATTTAAAATACTCTGTTTTTTAAAAAATGTTTGCTTTATTGGCTAGGTCAGAGTTTCTCAAACTCTGGGCACCAGGGAATGCCAACTGACCAGGCTGAGCAGATGCCTGTTAAAAATGGGGATTACTCAATTCCCCAAAGTTTACTCTAACAGCATCTCTAGGTGGCGGGGCCCCATGAATCTGTATGTTTAACCAGCTTCTCAAGAATTCTAGGACACACTAATATTTGAAAATGACTAGCCTCATTCCTTTTAGACAAATATGGATTTTTTTTTTTTTTAATAAACCTTTCCAGACATCTGATGATGATCTCATGGAAATGTTGATGGGGCATGAGCTGTTCTGTTTAGAGCAACAAAGGCTCGGCTCAATTATTTCCAATATCTTCTTATGTCCTCACTTACAGGAAAATGGAACCAGCCATGATGGGACCATTGGCCCCTCTCCCAACCCTCATGCGCAGAAGGAAGGATGGGAACATCTTAAGTTGGACCAAGGAGGGAATGCAAGTTCCACTACTAGATTTCTTGACAAGTTCTGTGGACCCACACAAGGGACAACAATGCCTAAACATATGGACTCTACCCAAACACGGGGGCCTTTGGATTTTCATGATCTGGACACATTTGAGTCTGTAAATTGCATAACCATCTGGACTAGTTAGAGGTGGCAAGGGAAAAAAAAAATACCCACAACACCCTCTCAAACCCAACTGCACTTGTTTAATATCAGAAAAACAATTAGAAGCAGAGGAGAGGCTCCTAGGCTTCCCAAATCAAGCTTTCTTTTTAACAAAAATGGAGCAATCTTTGGGACGGGCCTGGCTGGCAAGCATCACCAATATTCAGAGAATAGAGAAAGAAAGGCCTGATTGGCCTTAAACACACACACCAACAAAAAGAAGCCAGTTGTGCTGCACCGAGGGCTAAGTGGTCACCTCTTTGGTGTAATTCTGATTTCTCCATGCACCCCCCCAAAAGGCCTTACCAACTCTAAACCCAGTACCTACTAGATCCCAACTAGTAGCATACGTCTAGGGAATACATCTACCTTTCCTAAGACAAGAAGCAGAAGTAGAAGATACTCTAGTGGCTTTTAAGGGATGACAACCCAGTGAGGGAGATGAGGGCAAAACATTTCTCCACCTAAAGGCCAAGTCAGGGAGTGACACTGACCCATGACCTGCTCATTTAGAAGAACCAAAAGGGAACGAGGAACTTGTTCCACTCTGAGTAACAAGTCTTGAACCGAGGAAGGAGGGGGAAGGAGAGGGCATCCCAGGCGGAGGGAACAGAGTGTGCGAAGCTGCAGACCTACATGAACAACACAGAGACCAATGTGGCCGCAGGGAGGTGTCTGTGTGGGGGGGGGGGGGGCGGGGGAGATGGCAGGCAGCCAGGCCCTGGAGAGCCCCCAAGGCCAATCTTAACACTTTGAAATGCACTAAATTTCAAGGTCTGTTGGGAGGAAGAAGGAGAGAGAGATGGAAAACCCAGCCCCGAGCACACAGATAGTCGGACGTGGACAAGGTTAATTACAAGGGAAAAACTGGAAACAAGACCAGGTAAGACTTCAAGGCAGGCATGAGGCTGCAGGTATCTAGACTGGGCAGAGTCAAGAGTGGGAAGACTCGAATACAGACAACACTTCATCTCGAGAGTCACCAAAGTGGCTTTGAACCCCAGTCCTACCACGGTAGCTGTGGGTTGGTAGTAGGTAGGTCACTGAACTGGTCTTAAGGACAATTCAAATCCCAGCTGAGGTACTTGCTGGCCACGGAACCGTGCACCGGCCACTGGGCCTCCGTGCGCTTCAGGGTTTTGAGGACTGAATGGGTTTGTACCTAAAAAGCACCTTTTCCATCTGTACTAATGGCAAGGTAACACTTCAGTGAGCTCTGCGACACCAAAACAGGCCACGCATGTCTGTTGCATACATTGTCGTGGCTTCTAGCGTCAGAACAGTAGAGTTTTACTATGCAACTCCAATGGCTCCCCAATGATATTTACAGTAAAATCCAAGTTCCTGTATGAACTGGCTGCTGTTTGCTTCTCCAGACTCCCTCCTCACTGAGCCCCAAGCACACTGCTCCGACTCCTCACTGTCTTCTCCGGGCCTTTGCACGTGCCCTCCTCCTGACCCGACCACTCTCTCCCTCTCCACCCTTTATGTAGCTTTTGGCTTCACAACTGGTTCCACCTGGTTTCCTCTGGCCCCAGGGCAATGGGTGGCCCAAGGTTTGTAGGTGCTCAGTAAATAATTGTCGAACGTGTGAGTGAAGGAACGGGCCAGAGAGATCCAAGTTCAAATTCCAGTTCTGTCACTTACAAGCTGAAGATCGTCAGGTAAGCTGCTTCATGTCACCGCTCTGAATTTCTGTTTCTTTACTTCTAAGGGCAGAAGAAAGGAGCTTTAGGGGGACTGGGCTGTGTTAGAAGAGAGAAAACACGAGCCACCCCCCCACCAACCCCACCCCCAGCAAATGGTCTTAGATGGAAGAAGCACTTGGTAAATGTCAGAAAGCTGAGAGTGAGGAGCCTGGAAAGCTAGGACTTTGATCATCTGGGAAAAATAAATGGGTGATGGAAATATTTTACATAGTATTTATTAGGTGCCCATAATCTAAAAGAGATAATGGTGGTATTAGGTAAAAAAAAAAAAAACACGTAAGACTCAGACTCCATGTGGCAGGTGCTACTGCGCATGGATATAACGCAAAGCACGCCCCATGAACAGCAAGCAGATTTCAAAGAAGAGAAGCCACCGGAGTGGGGCTTTGAAGGATGCATAAGAGCTTGCTGGTGAGACAAGAGCATTGTCGTAGAGAAAACCACTTGGGCAAAGGCCCAATGTCATAAAAATGGGCCTGGCTGACAAAGAAATGGTGATACAAGCCTTCTTGGCAGAGACAGCAGAAGGAGGGCTGAAACAGGAGCCAGCAGGCACAGAGCATACTTTGGAGAGGTTTAGCTCAAACATGCTTCACGGATAAAAGAAGATTCGCACATGTTTGTAGGTGGCAGCAAGACCAAACACCAAAGTGAGGGGAAGAGCAGCCAACACGAAGCAGAAGATAATACGATTCGGAGCACATTTTCCAGAGAGTAAGAATAATGCCTATTCTGTGTGTTTTCGATTGTTTCCAGCAAACTGGGGGCATCTTTTATGTAATGCCAGGGACTTGTGAAACAGATGTGCTTGGTCTGTTCTGGTTTCTTGAAAAGCACTGAAATGATAGCTAAGAGTAGTGATTAGTCCGTATGGAAAAGGTGGCTCCTTTCTCTGAGGTCAGGATTAAAACCAGAAAGACCGTGGCCCCTGACATTCTGACCGTCACGTGCAGATAGATTTCCATCACGAACCGCAGTAGACTGCCTCACGTGCGTTTCGAAAGGGCTGTGTCTCGTGATAGATCCTAGTATCTCTGGGAGGAATAATAACTTAGCTCTCATCTGGTAGAAGCACCTCAGTGCGAATTCGTTTACAGGGAATGGATTCCCCTGAAGCACACAATAGGTATCATCAGCAAGGATGGTAGAGAACTAGCCCCTCAGAAAAGTCCTCCTTGGGACCGCCTTGCCCACCGCTGACTGCACCGAGTTCTCCTCCTCCAAGCTCCAAGGCAGGCTGTGTGTCTCTCTGTACTGCGCTCAAGTGATCTACTTCCATACCGGTCTCCCTCGAGGGCAGAGGCTATATGAGAGCCCCACTGGCCACCAAGCACCACTGCCCGGCACACAGTAGGTCCTCAATGGATAAGGCGGTGCCTCGGGGTCAAGTTCAGCAGTACTTCCAATTGGCAGCTTCGGTGGCCTTAAAAACCTGTAACCAAACTATTTCTTTTTATGTACACGTGATTCCGTCCACATCGAATTCAGGTGAACCACCATTAACATCAACCAAAGTACGGCCAAGCCTTGAAACAGAACAGAAAGGGAAAATCAGAGAAGAGAAAGTCAGTTATTTTCCTCATGCTTCCAGACTCCATGGTTCACGCTGCAGTCAAATGACTAAGGGCCTCAGAGACTTTCCACCGAAAACAAACTTTAAGGTCTCTAATGATGTGACCTATTTATACCAAACACCCTTAGTAAGTCTCCTGGGCGGTGTTCCTTACACACCGTATGAAATTTCAAATGTAAAAAAAAAGACCAACAAATGAACCCAAATATTCCTCAGTGGTTTTTAAATGAAACTGTTTTAACCAATAACAGTATTTCTTGAGTTCCGTAACTAAACTCTATTAACCAATGGTAAAGCTAACCCTCTCTCATTTCAGTTGGTCCCTGTAATTATGATTTATCATGAATTCCTTCAAAACATCCATGACTTCTATTATCGGTCTTCTGTTCTTTGATCGCTGAAGTAGAAAATGCAGTGCTCTTAAAGTGTAGGGTGTTCAGGTGCCTAGAACAAATGTGCTAATACAGAAATGGCAGAAAAAGCCATAGACAGAGAGAGGCAGATAGAAGCAAAGAGGTCTACAGATCACACATTCTCAACCATGGGCAGTTTTGTCCCCCTCCGCCCGCCAGGGACATTTGATAACGTCTGCAGAGTTTTTACTGTCACTACTAGAGGCTACTTCTGGCATCTAGAAGGATATTGCTAAACATCCTACCATGCACAGAACAGCGCCCACAATAAAGAATGATCCTGTCCACAATGTCAACAGTAGCAAGACTGAGAAACCCTGATACCGATCAGTCTACACATTCAGCATAAACAAAAGACATTCAAGTATTTTAAAAAATAAATATTACAAGATTATTGCTTCTGCACTATCCAAACACAATCGGGGGTCTGTCTTCAAGTGGGCATTACGCGAACTTTAGATGGATCAACGTGTAAGACTATTGCCTGTAATCAAGGATTACTTAAATGCGTTTCCAGTATGTATCAACTAGTTGGTTGTCAGCTAGGAAGCTTTCCATGTACATAAATACTCTGTTGCTTTTTCTCTCCCTGCTGCACATACATCAAGAAATAGAAACAGTGTAACATGGTATGCTAAGGCTAACATTTTAAAAAAGAGCAACAAATCTATGAATTCTTCCTGAAGAACTGTAAGTGATCTCATGTGTTTGTTTTCCAGTCTCGATCATATTTGATAAACCAAATACCGCAGGCCTACTTGACTCAAAAATCATCAGTGATAAGAAGATACCAACCAGATATAATATGTCATCATTTAAATCAAACAGGATCCATGCCTATGAATTCACATCTATCGTTCCCAAAAGTTAAGAAAAGACTTTTTCGATAAGAGCGAGCATTTAAGAAACTACTGGCAGGGTCTTGGCTACTAGAACAGGTCAGGGCTACAGTTTTATAGCCTGGTGGCCCGGAGCTTTTGCTCATACTGCAAGAACATCTTGATTACATACATCTTTCTGTGATTTTATGATTGCCTGAATTCTGTAGGGACAACTTTTTACCAGATGGGTGATCATACAGCTTTCATTAGTTTCCTGTATCTCACCAGTTATGTTTGTTTTTTAATCTAACATCTTTGACTAGGAAAGGGCTCACACAAGACTCCAAATGCCACTTCGGATAAGGTCTTGGGCCAGGAGAGAGGAAAACTACGTTCCTTGCAACCAGCTCTTCCAAAATGTGTAATTTAAGATTTCATAACACGTTTATTTTTGAAAGAGGGGGTTTTGTTATTTTCCCCCCTAGACCTATATTTTAATTGGAGTATGAGGCTAATGGCTTCTTAAACATAACCATAAAATAAAATCTCTTACATTTCATCTGGGAGACAAAAAATGGAATTCAGTCAAGATGCCGATGTTAATATGGTATATAGCTCAAACTTATTCTAGCATTTTCATATAAAATAACCATGAATTTAAGTAGTCCTAAATAAAGGAGGCATTTCATTCTTGCAACCCCAAAAGTCGTTGTGTACTAACACATTCAAGATTACCTTAACATTACCTTGCATGAATTTAAAGAGATGTGATTATACAGCAATTTGTCAGCAGCTCTCCTTAAATCACATATCAAATTTTATGCACTTCAGCAAAATCCCAATTCTATTCCAGAAGAGTGACTCAACTATATACGAAGAACAATTGTATCCAGTTATAAATGCAAAGGCAACCAAAAACGAGGTAAAACAGAGGCAAAAATCTTAAAACAATCATAAAAGCGTATTTGTGAGGCTGCTTGTTAAGCTAAAGAGTTTACGAATACTATCTAAAAAAACTGCCCAACCCTCTTGACACACCACAGTTAAAAAACACAACCTTATTTGGGGAGGAAATTTTTGCTTAGAAACTTTATCACAAAAGGACAAACTGCTTAGCTTTAAAATAAAATGTTAGCACCTTTTTATGGTGACTCAAGTATACACACTACCAACCTGTACCGACTCCATTTATTCCTAGAAAGAGATTTTTTTTTTCTCATTGCTACTAGCACAAGAATATATATGGCACAAAGGAAAAATTGCTAGACATTTCACAGCGCTGGTTAATAACGGAGGGAAAAAGTAAGATCCGTCTATAAAGCCTATCTATAAATTTCTTCGGCTACCATAAAAATAAGTTAGAGGTATGATCTTTTTTTTTTTTCAAGAACTGCAGCTGCTTTCATATCAAGATTAATATTGAAAACAAACCCCCTATAATAGGGCCCCCTGGGATAAGTAACAGATTCCATGAGGGGTGTCCATCTGGTACTGGCCATAAGCGACTCCCTTCCCCATCGGGCTGTGGAAGCATTCCATACCAAAAATAAGCGCTCACAGAAAGACCATGCCCTCAAAAGCCATGCTTATTGCCCAAATTGTTTCACTCTTAAGTTTTAATAACTTTCATAAGGTGATAAAGCAGGGAAGCTGATACCAGAATGAACAACGGGGCAGGGGGAGTGGGGAGTACATAGAGCACAGAGTTTAACGTCAAAGATGAGGTTCCAGGGCACCTGGGTGGCTCAGTGGGTTAAGCCTCTGCCTTCAGCTCAGGTCATGATCCCAGGATCCTGGGATCGAGCCCCACATTGGGCTCTCTGCTCGGTAGGAAGCCTGCTTTCTCCTCTCTCTCTCTGCCTGCCTCTCTGCCTACTTGTGATCTCCGTCTGTCATATAAAAAAAAAAAAAAAAAAAAGATGAGGTTCCCCCATTGGGAAAATAAACCCTCCAGATAACAGGATATATATTATAGTGAGTCAAAGTTCTTGATTCTGGCACTGACCACAGAGCAGAGCAGAGCAGAGCAGAGCAAAGACCAAGTCGGCATCTCGTTCCAGCATCGAACAGTGAGGAACTCTCCTCACACACCTTTTTTGAAAGTGAGCTAAACCCTCACATACCGACACCTCTAGGGTTGGCCAAAGTTTACTTTAAAGCTGCTACCTTGGGGCGCCTGGGTGGCTCAGTGGGTTAAAGCCTCTGCCTTCGGTTCAGGTCATGATCTCAGGGTCCTGGGATCAAGCCCCACATGGGGCCCTCTGCTCAATGGGGAGCCTGCTTCCTCCTCTCTCTCTCTGCCTGCCTCTCTGCCTACTTGTGATCTCTCTCTGTCACATAAATAAATAAAATTAAAAAAAAAAAAAAGCTGCTGCCTCTGCTAGTCAGGGCAGTTTTTAATACAGGAAAAGTAACTTAACCAAAGAGACACGATTACATTTCTAATGACAGACCCCGAAGTCCATGCTTTATGGTGTCACCTGGAACTGTATAGAGTGGCTCTGTGACCGGTACTGACCAACGCGTCCTCAGCCTGCTCTTGAAACGTACCTTTGACGCTAAACACAACGTAATACACTGTAAATGCAGCCTAACTTTCATCAAACCTTATGGACTCCAGGAGTGTAGAGAAACTCCATTAACTAGGTAAGGTCTTTGTGAGAGCTGTAACTGCATCAACTATAAACATTCTGGAAAGGTTGTAGGTCTCAAATTTATTCATTTTATTTTAAACAGTTCTGAAGTGGTTTTAACGACGTAGGAAAATGGCCAGGGTGTCCACACCATGGTTCAAAACCATACACCGTGTGATGTAATTTTTCTTCTTTTATTTTTGTATGCTTTCTAAAATTAGTACCTACTAGTTCTGTACTCAGGAAAAAAAAATATATTTACAATGGAACTGCTCAGGAAGGATTTCCCTAATCTCTATCAGCATAAAGCATGTAAGTAAATAAAAATCCTGGAAATAAAAAAAGAGCAATAATCAATTTTTACTGTTCATTCATGTACTCATTCTAACAACAAACATATTCTGATAACATCTACGTTGCCAGGCAGTTTGCTGAAGTATTGAAAATACAACGTGAGCCCAAAAAGTCCTTGTCTTCACAGAGCACATAGCTCTGATCAGGGAAATACGAGAGCCATCATATGATAAGAGAAATACATGGTGAAGGGCGCCTGGGTGGTTCACTTGGTTAAGCGTTCGACTCTTAATTTTGGCTCAGGTCATGATCTCGGTCATGAGACTGAGCCCCGTGCTGGGCATGGGGTCTGCTTAAGACTCTCTCTCTGCCCCTCCCCACCCCTCTCTCTCCAAAGAGAGGACAGAAGGGAAGGGGAGGGGAATGGAGGAGAGAGAAGGGGAGGGGTGACGGGGGGAGGGGAGGAGTGAGGATATGGTGAAATGTCACCTGTGAAGTATGCCATGAAGAAAGACATAGAGCGCAGAATGGATTAGGAATGGTGCCGGTAGACCAGCTAGGGAAATAATCCAACAGACCAGATGAGAGATGATGGCAGCAGGAACTAAGGAGGTAATGGGGGACAGAGGCAGGGAGTGGGGTCAGGGGCAGGTGAGGGATGAGAAAAATTAAGAAGTGGATGGAGTCCCAGGATTTTGACCCTGGATTTGATGAGTTGAGAGGGGAGAGCAAGAAGGGGCTGCCAAGGAAGGCAGCTAGGGTTGGAGCCTGCATAACTGGACACAAGGCAATATCATTCATGGAACTAGGGGAGGTAGAAAAGAATGAGTCTTGGGGGAAGGGGGGCTGAATCATGGTGCCTTTTCAATATGTTGGGATTCAGGCACCAAGAGATGTCTGTAGTTTAAAGGAAAGGTGTAAAATAGAGACGGTGTGTGTGTGTGTGTGTGTGTGTGAGAGAGAGATCTGGGTGCAGATGTTCAACGAAGCCAGGGACACGAATGAGCCCTATGGAGAGGCACCTACAGAGCTGGGCGAGAAGAGCCGCCGAGGGCAGAACCTTGAGGAACTGGAGTGTTTAATGACCCAGATGTAGACCCAGCAAAGGAGCCTATGAAAGTGACAAGGGTTATAGATGCAGCTTAGAGAGGGTCGTGTTCCTGATGTCAGGAGAAGGTTTCAGGAAGAAGATAGGGATAAGTAATGGTAGATACAGAGGCTAAAGTGTACCTGTTTGTTTCATGACACCCAGACCCTTCGCCATTCACAAAAAGCACAGAGCAGAAATACAAGGGAGGGACAGGACCCCCAGCCCTTGAGGAGTTGTCAAGGTGAGACAGACAGACTTCCAACAGCAGAGAACCGTATCCAAAAACCCCTCAACTACTTACTCCAGGTTTGGTAGGAGAATACAGAAGGGGAGGAGCAGGAGGGCATGCTGTCGCTAAGGACAAATCACACATACGGGGACTCCTGAACGGTGTGGGGGCAAGAGGCACCAACCCCCACACCGTTGAAAATCCACATATAGGGGTGCCTGGGTGGCTCAGTGGGTTAAAGCCTCTGCCTTCGGCTCAGGTCATGATCCCAGGGTCCTGGGATCGAGCCCCAGATCGGGCTCTCTGCTCATCGGGGAGCCTGCTTCCTCCTCTCTCTCTGTCTGCCTCTCTGCCTACTTGTGATCTCTGTCTGTCCAATAAATAAATTAAAAAAAAAAAAAAGAAAAGAAAATCCACATATAACTTTGATTCCCAAAAAACTTAACTACTGACAGCCTACTGTTGGCCAGAAGGCTTACCTACAGGTAACCAGTCAATTAACACATATTTTCTATGCTGGAGATAATACATCCTGTATCCTTCCAATGCATAGCAAGCCAGAGAAACGAAAATGTTACCAGGAAAATCATAAGGAAGAGAAAACACATTTAGCGTTCTGTACTGTATTTACCCAAAACATCCACATGTAAGTGGACCCATGCAGTCCAAACTTGCATTGGTCAAGGGCCACTGGTATAAAGAAAATGTGCATACTCCTCCTGAGTTCCTGATTTATTATGGAAGGAAAGATGGCAAGCATTATGCCCATGGCAAGTAAATTACCCCTCAACAGATAAACAAGAGTCTAAAAATATCTGTCAAGGAAAATTCCTTAGAACAAATGGACAAAAAAGATTTTCTTACAATGAAGCAGTGATGTACCTTTGGGGATTACAGAAATGACCTTGCCTCACCTACGAACCGTGAGTGCTGTGGGTTCCAGAAACTGGTGGGTTTCCGGTGGTGAAGGGGAACAGGGCTACTACTCCGTGCTCATGCCGCTACCTCATATCCCTCCCCATCAGGGGCCAGTGGAGCAGCTGAGTCAGAGCTGACGAAAAAGGAAAAGGAAAAAAGACATCCCCTTCATCATGAGTGATGCAAACTGGAGTAAAACTGGCTTTCCCGATACCCTCTCACTGCCAGGAAAGGTCATATATTAAAAGGTATTAGAGGCTGACTCCAACCTCAAGACTGAATACTAATCTAGGGGCAATTCAAAATTAAACATCCATGTATTGAACAAGAAACACCTCTCATCTCCCGTTTTACTGACCCACACGCTTCAGGATGAGGAACTTCCAGACATGCTCAGAGGAAAATGACATCCAGTAGGAGAAGCAGGATGGAAAGCATTGCCTCTGTGTCTGGGACAACTGGAAACTGGAAACTGTCACTGTCACATGTCTTCATGATAATGTTTTGAGAACAAGAGAATCAAACCAGACTTTATAGTTCAAGTTAAGGCAGGGCAATAGGAACGGGGCATTTGAGGAAATTTTTCATAAAACGACACCATTCCTCACACAGCAATTTGGTTTTGATAAACATTGGTGCTGGGGATCTATTAAACTGTCTGCGAAACAAAGTGAATTCTACAATTTACACAATTTTTAGAACTGCAAACGGAATGATTAAGAAAATACGGAAATATGGGGTGCCTGGGTGGCTCGGTGGGTTAAAGCCTCTGCCTTCAGCTCAGGTCATGGTCTCAGGGTCCTGAGATCGAGCCCCGCATCGGGCTCCCTGCTCAGCGGGGAGCCTGCTTTCCCCCTCTCTCTGCCTGCCTCTCTGTCTACTTGTGATCTCTATCTCTGTCAAGTAAGTCAATAAATATTTTTTAAAAAAAGAAAACATGGAAGTAAATTCTGAAAGAAAACAAAAGTAATGATGAATGGGCAAGAGTGAATTCCATCCACCTTCCCCACTCTTGTATTGTATGAGGAATGAAATTCATCCACGTGGACTCCCTTCCCTTTCATCTGAGGTCCTGTCAGCTCTCTTAAGGAAGCAGAAAATGTCCATGCCCCCAAATTTGAGTAACTAACTGGCTGCACTTTCTCGGTATGGGAAATCCTGGAATATATTTTCGGCCTCTAACATACCCCGCAGTCTCCCAACTTGGTGCGTGCGTGCACCCGTCTCCACCTGAAATGCTTCTTCCCACCCCCATTCCAACAGGCCCTTGCCCGAAGCTAGGGGCCTCCCCTCGAAATTCCTTGCATTCATTGAGATGCCGAGCAAACAGCTCTGGCAGAGAGCCTTCTCAGCTCAGGCCACCAGAGTTGCTGTCTCCTTCTTTAGAATCTTCAAAGCCCTTCCTTTCTATCTCGTTTATGGCACTCAGCATGTGCTGGTAATAAGGAGTTCCTCCTGCTTCCCCCCACCACCCCCTTCTCCCACTCTAATGGAAGCTTCTTAAGGGCAAGGACCATCTTGTCCACTAGGACTCCTTGGCAGGACTCACTATCCACAGAAGGGACACAATTAAGTATTTGGTTTGATCTTTTCATTCTCCGTGAACTTTTTTTTTTTTTTTTTTAGTGTTAGAGGAAATACCAACTGAAGACAAAGAAACACAAAGGTCATAAAAGCAAAACATAACGAGGAAAAGGGACTCAAGTCTTAACATTATATTATCTGGGTTCCATGAAATAGGCCCTCTCCAAATGGTTTGCGAATCTACAACAACTGACTCATTTATTCAACAGGGGTGTATTGAGCCTTCATTACAGAATATATAAATAGACATGGACACACACATATATGTACACACAAAGGATTAAAATAAGCCTTGGAGACAGGAGCACCAATACTATGTATGTCCCAACAGGCATGATCTATCTCTTTATTATTAGGTTTCTGATCTCAGCAGAGCCCCTGTGAGCACACAGGAATCCCTAGTAACTCTTCCTACTCATTTCTTAGAGCAGCTCTAACAAACCTCTGCCCCTTCTCCCCTTCCCCCTGCCCCCTCCCCTCCAGCATTCTCTCCTATCCTCCTCCAAAGAACATTGTTCCTTACCAAGAAACAGGCCATGAGTTGAATTCTTCACCGGTCGCCCCAAAAACCAGCACCTGAAACCATCCTTTTCCTTCCCTTACCAGAAAAAAACACGTTCTTCTACCACTACTCCAAACCCCGGGCCCCATCTAGAGGTGACTTCCATCAATTCACCTCTCATTTGGTTCTGCAGGTTTTCCCACTGCACCGCTTCCTCCCTCAATTTACAAAAAAATGTTCCAACCCTGTTCCTCTGATGTGGAGGGGGAAGGAGGGGAACCACTGAGACCACAGAGTCCCTCTCAAATCAGTATCACCTCCCTCCCCCATCCCCACTCACTGGCTCCATCCCCACACCTGGATCTTCCATTCACCCCTAACCCTCCTGCCATCAGTCTTCCTCTGTCATGAACCGCTCTCATTAAGTCCGCCATGGACTCCTAAATACCAAATCCCACAGACGCTTCCCCATCGTGTCTTGGTCTCCAATGATCACTTTTCCTTCTCTGACAGGTTCAACCACTCTTTTTACAAAAAGAGTATTCTCGTTTAGAAACAGTTACTCTCAGTTTTCTTATCCCCCTGAAGATTTCTCAGTTTCTTCTTAACACATGCTTTGATAATTCATCACGTCCAACGTGTCAACCACCACCAACTCTCCAGTCTAAACATCAGTTGTTGTACTGAGCTACAGTTTTCCAGCTCCTTCTGAATAGGACCAAGGGCGTCCTACCAACTCAAAGTCAACAAACCCAACGCAGAGCTTTTCTTTACCAATCTTCTGCTTTTCTTGACCAACTACAGACAAGTTCCCCTCAAGGAACCCACCACTATCAGTTCAACCTTCCATCGAAACATCGCCCTGGATCCTCTCCCTCATCTTCGACCAGAGGTCGTTCGGCTAGTCCCCTGGTCAGCTACACAAACCTTCTTTCCCATTGTTCTTAGAATGGCCCTGTCAGTCCCAGCCAGACCTCAGGTCCCACTCCAGATTAGAATCCTTCTAACCCATGTCTGCAGTTACCTTTCTTTCCATTTATCTTCCCGGTAACAGTTTTATTACACTGTAGAACAAAATGTTCGAAGAGCACAACGAACAGAAAAGTCCTTTCTCAACCCACCGGATACACCACCCAGTATTTTCGTATAATGCTTTCCCAGCGTTTTTTATCTTTCCTCTCCACAATGTACAGAGTAATCTCTCATATAAAGTTGGGACCACAGCGTATATGTAAATACTTTTTGAGCTTAAAGGTATTCTCCAACCATTTTCCTCATCGTTACCTTCGAAGATGTGACTTTTAATAGCTATACCGTGGGCCAATGCTTGGGCATGGCAAAATTCACACCCTCAGTGCTCAGTAGGTCCAGCTTTCCAACATGGAAATTGGACCATGCCTGTCCTTGTGGGGCTCAAAATCTTTAAAGGCTGCCCACAACTTACTGACTCTAAGCTCTTTTCCTCAGGAGGACAAAAAGGCCATTCACAAATGGATGTCCCGTTATCTATACAGCATTATTCCCGTTCCTTCCCCTCCCCTGCCATCAACCTCACCCCCTCTACTCCCATGACCCTCTGCTTCTTGGTTCAGCATTTCTTCTAGAAGTGTCCTCTCCTTCTATTATCCAATGGTGACAGGTCTGCTGCCAAGATGCCTGGGCTGTCTTTCACACTACATATGACTGTTTGTCTGTTTCTCTCTTTAGGCTGTGAGCCCCTATGAGACACATCATTTTCTTGCATGGCTGAAGACTCAGCAGCCCCTCAAATTTGTGTTAAATAAGCGGGGACAATGGGGACAACAACAGGCATGTCACCTGTGAGGACTTACTGTCTAATACCTATTATAACAAGAGCTCAAAGTTATTGAACATTAAGTGAGAGCCACGTGAAATGCTGTCTGAGCTTCACAGTGGCAATTTTATTTGTATTTGTATAATTATTTGCCAGACATACTTCCCCATAGACTGGAAATGTCACAAGGGAACCGCTTCCCTCGGTGTTCAGTATTTGGATTGAGTATTGGACATACTGGGTGGCACGAGGTAGGTGCTAAATCAAGGTTTCCCACGTCGATGAACAAATGGCCCTGGGAGGTCACTAACAGGGTCATCTTCATCCTTCAAGAGTGGAAACTCAAGTTCAAACGCTCGGGTTGGGGTGTTCTATCAAAACTCAGATGATATGTCAGTATGGTTTCAATGTCCCCTGACAACTTCTCTGAATGTTTCTTGTCTCTCATGAAAGAAGACACACGGCGGCCATATGCCAAGCAGTGCTCAGGGCTGGATGCCACGTCGCCTGGAGCAATAGAAAGTTCAGGGTCTTTGAAGGACTCCTATCTGAACAGCTCAGATAGGCCCCCTTGACAGGACAAAGGCCGACCTTGAAACAGTACTCTCTCCATTGTTCCTGGCTTTATATATCAGATCCATTTTGAGAAATGGAGCTCTACAATGAATTTTGGTATCAAATTCTTTTGGCAATGTTCTGAAAATGTGTTCACGGAGCTACTCAGGCCAGTCACTTTTAAAACTACCAAAAACATTCCTTCATTTGCCTTTTATGTAGAATATTCCTGAGAAGCTGCATTTTCAATATACCGCACCTAGGACCCAACACAGATGGCCAATCAAAGCTAAGTCCCTCTTCCCCTTTCCCAACTGAGTCGGGGCTCCAAACGTTACCAGGTGTTCTCGGCTATGACAAGAAAAATAAAAGGCCATATCTTTGCTTCTGAGTCACAGAATGATGAAAAGCATCTTCTTCTTCTTTTTTTTTTTCCTCAAGAGTGGAGTCTTTCAACTCTCAATTTTGTTTTCATGAGAGGCACAAGGTAGATCAGACAACCCAACTGACAAAAAAAAATTTCACCTCAGCTTTCGTTCTGAGAACAGTCGGATCAAAAGAATTTTTCTGAAGGCAAAACAGGTGGGTTTTTCCCCTTTATACTTACAAGTGAAACAAATATGTACTTTGTACTTTCACTGAACACAGAACGAGTGGACAGAACTGGGCTCCTCCAGGCTTCGTTAAATAGTCGCACCTGTAAAGGACTCCTGTCTCGCAAAGGAAAGGGGAACCAAACCAGTGACTTATCACTGGGGCAGAGGGAACAGGAACTCAGACACAGCACTGCAAACAACTCGTGCAGAATAAAGTGCACGGAAGGGAGAAATAAATGTAAGGAAATGTTAAGAAATATTTAACTTTGAAAAAAAAAAATATTTAACTCTGTTTACACACCCCCCCCCCCCCCCCCCACACACACACACGCCCCTCGACCTGCTTCCCCTCAGAAACCGGCTCTTTGGAACAGTGAGAGCTACGATTTTTACTCAGGTTCAGCATATCCATAAACTGGCCCATAAAATAAAAGTAGTAATGGTGAGCTCCCAGGAGAGGTTAAAAAATAAACGTCTAAGTAAACGACGGGCTGATGAGAAGCAATAAAGCACTTTTTGTACCAAATCTCATCCGAAGAGAATTACTTACTGGCAGGAATAAAGAGAGACAGTTGGTTACAAATGTTTGACAGCCCTAAATACTCTCTTTGTCCTTCTCGACCCCTGTGTTTCTCCCAAGGAAATGTCCCCAGTGTTGTCTTTTCATCCCAGTCTGCCTCGCAGAAATCTTCTTTAGCAAACTGGGCCTTGGTTGGAGAACATGCCTTCTCCTCCAAACGTTTGTTCCCACCCCTTGAACCCCGACCATCCCTGCAAAGCACCCCCCGCCTCTATTTCGAAGAAAGGTGGCAGATATTTTCCAAACTCCCATCCCTTTAAGCGCCTAATTACCCAGACAGCTCTTGTCACTGCCACCCCCCCCCCCCCCGCCACTTTCTATTCAGTGTCAGGACTCGAGATGCTCTTCCGGTATATTCTAACTCTCCCTGCAGACGCATGCTCTTTAAACATTTATCTGCACCCATGCTGAAAGGCTCGAACATTCTGTCTTAGCAGAGCAGGCGCTTCTGACTGATAATCCGAAACTCCCCTTATACGTTGAGGAATAATTTTCCAATCTCTTCTTCCAACTCCCAAAAGAATCCCCCCATCCGGGCAGACCAACCTGCTTGTCATTTGCAGCTGCAGCGAACTGTTTTCTGCAAATCAGGCTCCTCTTTCCATCCGGGAGCAGGCCCGGAAAACCCCCTGCACTTCCGTGACACCCCGCACCCAGCTCTCAGGCAGGCTCTTGCCGCGGCAGGGTGAGCAGAAAGGAGGGACGTCCCTCCTGGGGCCCAAGCAGTTGAGAAGCAGGTGTCGCTTTCCCACTTCCTGTCCCGGCTGGCTATTGGCACTTAAAAGGAAGATGGCAGAGCCTCCATTAGCCTAAGTTCACTGCCCACCAGATCATCCTTGAACTGTACAGGTGAGGAAGAAATACACCTCGACTATGTGTACCCCATCTCACAGCTGAGGTCTACTTGTTAGAGCCACTAGACTATTCTCACTGGGCCACCGTCTCCTGTTTCCTCACGCTGTCATGCCTCCGAGGCCATCGCCATGGTTCTACATGACCAAGATCACCCTGCGCCCTTCAAGTCCTTCACACCTCTGACCAGGTTCATCTCTCGAATAGAAACTTCCACCCAAAATCACCCTCTGGACACATGCATTGTTTATGTCACCACTCACTTGAGCCTGGTTCCTTCAGCATTTCGATCCCTCCCTCAATAAATATGTATTTAGTACTTACCATCAGATAGGCAAAGTTTCTACCAACCAGCTCATCTGATACTGGAGGAGGAAGGAGGGCTTTCTCATTTGCATGAACTCCTATGACAAATCAACCACCTGGGTCACAGGCCGGGGGGTACAAGAACTTATGTCCCCTGGCCAACAGGGGTTTAAGTCCATCATTTATGACAACACCCTCCTTCGTACCTTCCAAGGAGGGGTGGCAAATAAATCCCCTGGGAAGAATTCCTAAAAATAGGAAGAGTGCCTGATGTTGTGGAAAAGGGCCTGGGTGTACAGTCTGGGGGACGTGGGTTCAAATTCCACCCACCAGCTGGGGTGACAGAAGTTCCTCACCAGATCCTTGAATCCTCCGAGCTTCCACTTCCTCATCTATACAAGGGAGCTAATGCTGAAGTTGGCCTTGCAGGACTGTTGTCCATCAGCTGATGAGAGACGTAACCCCTGTACCTTGAAGACCTCATACTACCAGCTTCCAAAGAGTCAAGATTTCCACAAGTGCTTCTGGAAACAGGGAAAATCTTCCTGTTTCTCAAATTGCAAACTCCCCTGATGTTTCATGTCTCTTCAAAATTCACGGGAGATGAATTTGAAGGGAAGATTTTTTGGGGAGATGTGGAGAATAGCCATGTGACTTTACACTAATCATTATCAAATAATGTGGCAGGGGAGGGATCATTAGGTCCCAAATTTAGCACTCCCGAGTCAGCTTTTCCAGATCTTACTGGCTCTGAAACATCAACGAGAGAGACCACGCGAATGACGTTTACTGGCAAATTTCAGTACACCCTGCCTTGACCACGAACCAACGACGGATGCACTAGTGTCTGCCCCCATTGCAAAGACACAGCTGATTCTCAGAGAAGTTTAGTATCTTGCTCAAAAGCCACACAGTGTGCACGTGCGGTGGACACAGGACTGGAAGGCGGTCTGCCTGTTGCCAGATGGTGTGTTCTTCACCGCCAGTACGGTGTTGACACACACCCTGGCCCTTCCAGAGCCCAAAATGGCATGTCTATAATCTCCAGATTCTTGCAGCAATGCACTGGATCCTAAACTTTCCTCCCCAAATCATCTAGAAATTCTCTGAACCATCCTGGCTGGGGGGCGGCGGGTGAAGGTACAAAGCCCTATTTCGGTACGGTGAAACCCATGGATCACATTTTCTTCCATTTGTTCTCAGTATGGACTTTAGACATGAGAAAGGTGGCCGGCCACCCCCAACCCACCATCAACAATGATTGGACACGACCATCCTGACCCACAGGCCAGTGAAAAGAGGACTTCGATCCCGTTTTATTAAATGCTATTCACAAAAGAGTATCAAGTTCTACCTATGAGTTTTTTTCTCATTCTCTTTAACTAAAGACTTAAAAGCCTACATAAAATAGTAACTGGGAGCTTAAGAAAACATGTAAAATACCATATAATCAAGATTGTTTAAATGTATAAAACTGTCAAGTAGATTATCCTTTATGCAATTCAAATGAGCCTTTGGGAAACAGAATTAACTGAGGGCAAACAAGAGCTTAACTTTAAAAGACAAAGAGTTGGCTTATATCAAGTTGACACTTGCAGATAAGATACCGCATTATACCAGGTTATACTCGCAATAATAATTTTTGATTGGCATATCATTTGCCGCTAACTACTGCTTGGCTCCCACTGAGCACACGCAACATACTATAAACTGTTTTGAAAGATGTCTTTGTATTGTTCAATATTTACAGGGTGTGTTATTTTATAAATGCTCGAGTTGGCATAAGTTAAAAAAAAAAAAGACATTAAAACATTTCAGATCAAAACGATCTCCTCTTGCCTTACAAAAGAAGTACTCTCTAAAGACAGGTGACGATTCTGTTCAGAAATCTTCACACCAAGGCTAAGTAAATGTGCAGTGGTAAAAAACAGAATTGCTTTGTTCAGCTGCACAAACAGATTTCTACATCGCTTCTATTTGCGTATTCCTGAATATCCCCTTTCAGATCCCACTTTTATGGGGAGCAAAATCAATTTTCTTTGGGACAAAAAAGTGAGATCTGGTCTAATGATTTTAATCTTTTAAATAAACATGAACTGAACTTGGAGCACAAGCTTTTTCCCTTAAGAAAAGATCTTTGTTGTTCAGAAAGATCTCTTTCAACCTCGGAGCAGTTAATGCCAGTGACAAGCTAACCTGGGGTTGGGGGGTGGGGGGGAAGAAAATCTGTATTTCTACCAATGTCTTTTTAAAAGGAATAGCGAATATTAAACACACACACACACACACACACACACACAGCCGGCAACCACATTATTCAGCCCCAAATGCAGACTGATGTGAAGTTTAATTTTCGAAGCAAATGAGGTTCCCCAATTCAATTTTCAACAAATAGAAAATGAGAAACAGAAAACTCTGACATAAAACTTTTATGGCTACTTTGCTAAAAAAGCACACTCATGTTTATGAAAGAGAGTCTCCCGAAGCCTCAAAAGGGGAATTATTCCGAAATTCGGTAATGCTGCGGGACCCTCACGAACAGCAGCCCCGTGCAGCTTTTCCAGGCCTGTTTCAGGCCTGCTAATAGTTATTGTTTGTACAACTGTAACCAAGTACATTACCAACCAGTTGTTCAATCTATATAAATTTAAGAAACACACATTGCCAAGGAGTGACTCATATATCAGTCTATTATATGCTACAGGGCTGACTGTATTAAACAAATCACTCTGCCTACAGCCGAAGAATAGAAGCTATATACAGAGCAGAGGTGATTGTCTAATTTAAATCTTGGCTCGCTTCCCAGTGCTGTACAAGATTCCAATTTGTGGAAATGTTGCTCTTTGCTACTGCCAGAAAGGCTGCAGAAAATGGTATTGGGAGCCTTCCAGAAATATGTCTGCAAAACGCCAATCAACAAGTCACTAAAGATTAACAGTATGACTGTACCAAATTAATTTAAATTATAGAAACATATGGCTAGGATGTTTGCTTTGCACTTAAGACAACACCTTCCTCGCGACGAGCTAGGTTTGCTCGGCGGTGTAAGATCCTAGCCCGGCAAAACGGGAACGTCGGCTAATAAATTGGGAGCCAGAGGTCCCTGCTGAGCCCGTCCTTTTGAAGGTTTAGGGTCTTCCCTCGAATATATTCAAAACATATGGGAAGGTATGTGCTCATCACAAGGTAGTTCTTCCCCTCCAAAGATATAAAGAAAAAATCAACATTATTCAGTGACTGAAAACAATTTGCTCTGTAATGTGAAGAAAATTCCGGCTTTATTGAGATTTGCCGTAGAACCTGGAGGATGATGTGATCTACTGCACATTATTCCCAATTCTAAAATATGAGAGTGGGCTAAGAATTTAATATCTCGCCAAGAGAAATGCACCAATTATATGGCCAAATCACGAAAATCAAAAGACAACACAATTTATACCCCGCCAGCTGCTCTCAGTGTATATGACATTCACGCTGCCTCCCCATTATTTTCACACGGATCTTTAATATATACAATCATGTCATCAACCAAAAGGGGGGAAATCAATGGCACTTCAAGCCATAGTTACACATTAGTGTACGCTGTATTTCAACTGAATAGGAAGAGAACTGTTTTATGTTTCTCTCCACTGCTTTTCTATTATTGCCTAGCTAATGGAAATACATCAAACAAATGTTCTACAAGAGCAATAAATATTAAAGTTGACCTATCCGTCTGGGAGAAATGAGAACAGTACTGCTCACTTTTAGCCCAAATATGACACTGATAAATGGAGCGATGAGATTCTATCACACCCGCAACAGTCTGGGCCGCAGCCCCCGCGTGATCCCGGTACCAGCAATTTTCTCCATTCATCTTCATTAGGCAGTCACTTGACCTGCCTCCCGACATCGCTGTCAAATCAGAACCTTTGGGGGGCTTGTTGTACTTTCTAACAATGTAGCCCTAAATGCGCTCTTCATTTTTTTTTTTTTTTTTTCAGAAGCCAGAGGAAGGCCTCAATGAGCATGAAAGAGGGTGCGAACAATTCCTCGGGATGCAAAGAGACATCAAATGTAAGTCATGATTAAAAGGGAAACCGCGGTATGAAATGGGGCCACGCAGCCCCCTGCTTGCCAGCGCATCGCCAGGGTGGCAGGGGATGCCTGGGGCGGGGGCAGGGGCGAGGGCGGGGGGAGAGTAAGGGGGAGCAACATGCACCCCCCCTGAGCCCTACAAAGACAATTAGGTATTCAAATGAAGGATATATGTGGGGCTTTATCACAGATGTAGAAATGCTTTCCATTTCCTACCTCAATCACAGTTGCAAGTGAGCTGGAACAAGAGAGGAGGACATTCTTACCTCGCACAATGAGCGGGTGTCATCACATTAGCGGTTCTACATGGCAGTTCCCATTATTTTCTATTTCAACGGCATAATAAGAGGGGTGCTGATTTGATTATTCCGTAATAGTGAAAATGAATACCAATGCAATATAAAATTGCTATTATAACACAAAGCTACTAATATGATTCACAAGACCCCCTGGAAATTAGGTTTTATAACCATGATCACAGGGGAAAAATTAGAAAGCCAGTAGGCAAGAAGGGAATTAGGTGTTCCTACATCGGTCTTAGCGAGGCGGGCGGTTTGCTCAAATGAAGCTGGCGTTTCCTTCCAACCACATACAAAACCCAGTCCACGTGAATTATCGGAGATGTGCTCCTTTGCGTCGGTCTTTCTGGCATGTGTTCTCAATACTCATAATGTTAACTAAAGCCATGTTCGAGGGTGGTACTAAGGCAAGGTTTTTCTGATTCAAAGAAAGCCGTAAATGAAAGCATGCTAGGTGAAGTACAAAGAATCCATCACTTTCCCCAGAACCAGAGTTTTAAGACCAGACGAATTCTAAAAATCCACAATAAACAGAACGAGACAAGAAGTACAGTTGCCCAAGGATTTCCATCGAAGGGACTCTTTTATCCCTGCCCTTCACCCCCCAATAAAAAAAGATGCCAACCTCACGATCAAGGCTAACGCAATCTCCTCCCTCGCAGTCTTGGAGGATCTAAGACCCAGCTCTGGATCTCTGGAGGCAGGGAGTACACACCTGATATCAGAGAGGCTAACCAAGCTGAAAATACACTTTCCTTTTGTCTTCCAACACAGGCCTGCCTGGACAGGGCGTGGTCGTGAGTGTAGAAGATGCTGGACCACATCTCTGCCATCACCAACCCTCTCCCCTGCCCTGGGTACAAGGTGAAGATCCAAGACCCTCTACAAAAGCTCTTTCCAAGTCAGTTCTCTTCCAGCTTCTAAGGGTGTATGAGATGTCTAAGACAAGCAAAAATCATAGCAAGCGTCAATCTTTGGCTTCGACACCAGTGTCACCAGCCCCAAAGGGACAACTGTAAATTCTCGCATCTGACCCAACGTGAGAAGGGATACTCTTACGGAGGCCAGAAGTCATCCACCTTGGCAAAGACAGGGTGTTCTAGAACTGGAAAAGGATTTCCTATTCCTTACAGGACAGGATTTTCTTCTCCAAATAAAAAAGAGATGCTGCTGTATCCAAGAGACCTAAGAAACAACTTGCTAATGTTCTGTTGGCAGAGGAAACCACCTCGCATCAAATTTTACCCTGTGTCTGCGTATTTCCTTCGTGTGTTTCAACATCTGTTATGGGAGGAGGCGGCATTACGATGAACAAAAACCAAGGATTATGTAAATAAAACAGGTACATCCCACACACATCACCCCTCAGCACAAGCCATAACTCCTGTTACAGCCTTGTCATCAACAAATACCCTGCCAGTTGACAGGGCCAGTACCACCTCAACAGTATTCGGGCATATGAACCAATGGTATCACAATGGAAGGCCTCACAAAGAGCTCCAGAACGTTAAAATGCTGCCAGGTTTTTTAAGCAGGGCACCGGAGAGGCACTTCCAAGACTGGAAAAGGCTGACAGTGACACTCCAAAACTCTGCACTCAGTGCCACCACGTTTTTGAATAATCCATACGCAATGTGTCTTGACAACAATATTTACTGAGCACCTTCCGGACGCTGGGTATTATGCTAATCACGTCCGAGTTATTTCATTTATCCTTTACAGCTATCTTAGGAGGTAGAAACTACCATATTTCACAAAATCTAAGACACCACTGATTGTAAGATAAAACCCAACTACAGATATGTTATAATGTGGAAAAAAAGTATGCCTTCTTCAGTCAATGAAATATGGCATTATCATTATTATTTTTTTAAGATTTTATTTACTTATTTGACACAGAGAGAGATCACAAGTAGGCAGAGAGAGAGGAGGAAGCAGGCTCCTTGCTGAGCAAAGGACCCAACGCGGGGCCCAATCCCAGGACCCCGAGATCATGACCCGAGCTGAAGACAGAGGCTTTAACCCACTGAGCCACCCAGGCGCCCCAGCATTATCATTATTATTAGTAGTAGTACTATTACTATCCCCATTTATATCTAAGGCTCAGAGTTCAAAGCTCAGACAGGTTAAGTAACCTATCCACAATCACACACCAGGAAAATCTGGACTCCATACTGAGAACAGTTGGATTCTGACGTCTTAAATTCTACATAAGTAGTCTCCGGTTATTTTTAGTACATGCCTCTACTAAAGATATTCACAGACATAATCATAGTTCACACATTGCTCTTGCTTTCCATGGTGCCAAACACAGTCCAAAGCCCTCTCTGTGGGCTAACTCATGCATATGTCTCATTAACCTGCAGGACTGATACCATCACTGTACCCATTCTACAGAAGAGCAACTGAGCCCCTTGGCCAAGGCTACACAGTGATGCAGACAAGCAGGCTCCAAAGCCCACACTCCTGAGCCACTGCACTGTCTCTCTAAAAAATGGGCATCCACCCCAACATATGCAAATTTACTTATTTATAATTTATATATACAATGGTTACCATCTGACAAATTATGCATATTTCAAAACATCAAAAACTATAATAAGAAAGGATTGAAAATACAGAATTACTAATATTTTCTCCAGCCATAAAAGTCCCTCCCTGAGCTCTGTGAACTGTACTAGGGAAAACCACTGCCCTCAAGCCACTAATCTAAACAGATTTGTTTTGACAACCTTCCCTATCTAGAATGATCTATAAAAGACAATCATGCCACCAAAGAAGGCTCCCTCCGCCTTCCTTCCCAGGGGGTAGCATGGACTCTTCTCAATTAAGCCCTACAATTACTTGAGGGAAGGTAGCAATAGAAAAGGGCAAGCAGTCTCCCATCATCTGAATACCCACCAAATAAAACCTGGGCTGTGTCAAAAAGGGAAAAGAGGAAACCATCCTCCAGGGAGCTTATCAATACACAGTAACCTGAGACACCGTAACTCCATTTCTTCCTGAAAGTTCCTTCCCGCCCTCTAGTAAGAAACAATTAACATCTCTTGAGCGCCCACTGTTTGCCAGCTCACGTGTGGTACCAGGAGCACAAAAATAAAAGCGAGAGTCCCTCAGGAAAAAGATTTCACAGTCAAAACGAGGAGGAAAATCAAACATTGGTGGAAAAAGCCCCACACTTCCATGTTTCAAGTTTAATTCTTATTTCTAAAACGTCTTCCCTTAATATAAGCCAGAAAGCCGGTCTCCAGTAAGATAAGCTCCAATAAATACGATGCAAGTCAAACCCACAAGAACAGATCTTCAAGAAAAGGAAACAATTTTCGGATCCATGCTGCCATGTCTAATGAGAGACAGTGAGGTTTCTAAGAAAATCTTAAGTATTGAAGTTTGACCAAAAATATTAATTATGTTGTAGTCAAAATGAAGAACTCCACAAAGAGTTCTCAAATATCCCTTTTTAACAAAACTAAGAGCAGAGGAAGTATTTTACAATCATGATAAAAAAAATTTTTGAGGGACTAACGTAAGAATTCCATGATATCCTATTGAAGACTAATCCCAGTAACTCAGTTTCTAAGAATTTGAAAACACTGTCAAACAATATTGCTTCTTGCTTCATGTATAACATAGCTGGTGGAATACTAATGCTACTAATAAAAATAACAATGCATTTTTTCACATTATTTTAAATCAGGGGTTAGCAAACTTTTTCTTAAAGGACCAGATCATAACTATTTTAGGCCCTGTGGGCCATCAGCTCTGCCTGAGGTAGCATGAAATCAACCACAGAAGACAGAGAGTACAGAAATGAATGAGCATAGCTGCGTTCCAATAAAACTTTATTGACAAAAAAAACAGGCAAACCAGCCCACGGACCCTAGTTGGCTGACCCATGCTTTAAATTATTATTTGTATCTACTGAGTTTCTTTTCAAGATTCATGTTTCTCAGGCTCTTTTCATCACAAATACTATGTTTGTTCATTAAAGACATTTGGAAAGTGTAAAAATGCGGAATGAGGAAAGAACACTGGGCTAGGACGTCAAACACGGACGAGGTTCCAGGGCAGCTGTGGGACTCTGAGCAAGTGACCCATTTCAAATTGTCATTTCTTCACTCAAGAAATCAAGATGATGACCATCCTGACTAAATTTTTTTTTAAGATTTTCTTTATTTATTTCACAGAGAGAGATAGAGACCGCTAGAGGGAATCCAAGCAGGGGGAGTGGGAGAGAGAGAGAAGCAGGCCTTCCGCTGAGCAGGGAGCCTGATGAGGGGCTGAAGCCCAACTCTGGACTCTATCCCAGGATCCTGGGATCATGACCCCAGCCAAAGGCAGAAGCTTAACGACTGAACCACCCAGCCACCCTTTATCCTGACATTAAGCATCATCAACATTCCCAGAGGAGTGAATGTGAGTAGAGTTCAAGCCCAGCGCTGGCACTCTGTCACAAATACCGCTATCAACTTCCTTCTAATTCATCTCTGGTGATATTAAAGCACACCCAGCATGATACCCAACATAACTAAGTAGAACGTACTCCTACATAAGCAAATGAAAACGGTAAAAGGATGGAGGGAGATGGTGAATTTTGATCTTAGTTTCCAAGTTAGCGTAAAACCTGAATGAACCTCTTAATGTTTTCTAAAAGAGAAAGGCAACAGAAAGTAATCACAGATGTTTGAACTGCATTAGTAGGTTTCCTAGAGAGAATTCCCATAATTTGTTTTGCTCAGACCTAAGCGGTAAAAGAAAAGACCTGCTATTATACGATATGATTGAACCCAAGGATGCGGTCACAGAAATGACACACAATACTCCAGGAGTAACAGTACCAGGCAGTCACACATCTCTCCAAAGCTGACTTTGTCACTGTTTTTAAAATCTAGGGGTCCTAGGCGCCTGGCTGGCTCAGTGGGTTAAGCCTCTGCCTTCGGCTCGGGTCATATCTCAGGGTCCTGGGATCAAGCCCCACATTAGGCTCTCTCTGCTCTCTGCTCCCCAACCCCTTCTCTCTGCCTGCGGCTCTGCCTATTTGTGATCTCCCTCTCTCTCACTCTGTCAAATAAATAAATAAAATCTTTAAAAAAATATCAAGAGTCTTATGTTGGTGTATGTCTCCCAACAGCATCACCACTTTTGTATTCACAACAGTAGGAGATGAAATATTTAACAAATAATAGGTCAGGAAAATAAGGGACTAAGTCATTTCTTTTGGCAACACTGGACAGGAGAGCAGCATAGGCCAACCTAGCTGTGCAATGATTTCTGTTGTTGGGAATTGACCAAGAAGTCCAGTGTGTTCCCTGAAGGAGATCATGTTCTAAAATGGGGAGCAGGAGGAAATGTCCCTGTGCCCACAGGCCCCCGTAGACCCACGTTAGCTGGAGAGCATGGTCAAGTCAACACGCTCTCTTACCCACATGGCAATATTTCAAAGCACGGGTGAGATTCAAAGAAGGGAAGGGGAGAGATGTGGTTGGTTTCACTGAGGGAATAAAAGAGGCTTGCAGACATCTACGGGGATGGCCAAGTCAAGAGTCAAGTGTGAGAGACAGAAAGGCAGGGTGAGGGGCTCGATCTAGGGAAATGGGAAGAAGAGAGGAAAAGAGGAGACAGAACAGCAGTCCTTGGCAATGTACTAAAAGAAGAGAAACTCTGAAAGGAGCAGGATAGTGAAGATCAGGTAAGGAAGGCAAGAGATGGGAAAGAAAAGGCCTGGCTAGGAATCTCTAACCCTTACCATTTCTATATGGTGTCATCGTAGTCATCGATGCAGTGAAGGTATAATGATTAATTTATGCCACCAGTAGCCCTGCTTTTATTAATCTCTTGCTCAAACAACAATAATCTGGCTAATCTATTACTTCTGAGGGAGGACTTATTTGTTTGTTTCCTTAGCTATAATAAATTGTGAATGCCAGGGTCTCCAAACTGAGCATTAAACAAACTGATTGATAATTTGGAAGCATGGGAATAATTACAGATTATGTGAGACAATATAACTAGATTGTGTTTTCATGAAGCTGATGACTGGATTTTGCCACCAAAATCACACAAACTGCTTTGGCGTCCAGAGAATGGCCTCATGGATAAGCCCCAAGTTCCTTCTGGAGAATGCAAAACAGTCAGAATCACATTCAACGAGCTAATAATTCCGTATCACGATAAGAATTCAGAATCCCTAGGAAGGTCTCCATTTTTATCTAAACCCATTTGAAACCTCAATGATAAATTTATTAACTTGGCCCTGAATTGAAACTTCCAGTCAAAATTATTATCACTGGAGAAGGGTCTCAGCCTTAAACTCTTAAGCTGTTTTATTTACATTCAGGAATTTGGGGAGCACTGTAATGAAAATTTCTCATGCTAAAAACAAGGCATCAGAAGTACTTTTTAGTTTTAGGTCTCACTACGCACATGCCTGAAACACACAAAATGCTCAAGCTGCCAATACCCAGGTGCCCAAAGGTACAGCTACCAAAAGAGAAGAACAAATAGAACAGACAGGCGTATTTTCCGCCAACTGGTAGAAGCCAAGTCCAAGGTGGAGAAAGAGGACAGAACACCAAGTCCTACTGCCTTCATCTCAACCCAACTCACCAAGTAATATAGCAGATTGGGCTGTAGAGAGATTAGAGGCTTTTTAAAAAAAAAAAAAAGATTTTATTTATTTATTTGCAAGACAGACAGTGAGAGAGAGCATGAGGGGGAGAGAAGGTCGGAGAGAGAAGCATGAAGCTCCCCACGGAGCTGGGAGCCCGATGTGGGAATCGACCCTGGGACTCGATCCTGGGACTCCAGGACCATGATCTGAGCCAAAGGCAGTTGCTCAGCCAACAGAGCCACCCAGGTGCCCGAGAGATTAGAGGTTTTATAAAGTGGTTTCCGTATACAACCGAAGAGCTTTGTGAATTCGTAGCCCTTCTTTGAAGAAGGAGGGGTTCTTGACAGTGGAATAACCACAGGCTCATGGCGGCCAGCCCCCTACCATAAGATACTCATGACATAGAAGTCTACTGATCAGGTTCATAAAGTAATGAGGACCCTTTAGAAGCTACAGGCAAGACGTAGCAAAGAAGACTCTTAGTGCGGCAGGAGAACAGGGCTAGAGAGGTCTCCAATGATGAGATACTATTTACAATCATTGTAAAGATGAAAAAAGATGACTAAATCACATCTTAACACTCTCCTCCTTAGAACTCTGCCTTTCCTTAGAATGCCCTTCCAAACCTATTGCATCAAACAAGTGCTACCATTCGTAATGTAATACGGTTTGTGTCAAATTCTCCAAGGAGGTTATCATGGAGACTGGAAGTACCTGGAAGCCCTAGATAGAGTCACTCACAGAGTTGTGAATTCTGCTCAGTGTTCGAAGCTTCCCAAAAAAATGGTCACCGACCCTCTCGGTGATGAGACCCCCTTTAGCTCACATTTATTATGAAAATGTGTAGGGGTTTGGTACCCCACTACTGGGACTCACAGACACCCAGAATCCATACAAAACATGTGCAGAGTTATAGAGTGAAGGTGATAGTTTCCCAAACGATCAATTTTACTCCAAGCATGGGGAGAGATTGGGAACTGTGACTTACGTGTTGTAGCAAACACAGAGACGTTATATAAAAGAATGCAAAATCTGTATTAAAAAATAAAACAAAGGACTTTGAAGAGTTGTTGCAAGCTATGGGACTTTGAAGAATAGGAGCTCTCTACCTTCTTTGCCATCTAGGTGCTCCTGGGGTAAAGCTGAAGAAGGTGTGTTTTTCAGAAGTCATTGACATCTTCATTTCAACATTTATGCTTACCTGTTTGTACATATTGTAATAAATAAAAGAAGCCACAAACAAGGAAAGAATTAGGAAAATATTGTGTCAAAGACTATTTTTAAGGAAAATTATCTATAGTCAGTATGACCATGTTAATGGAGCAAAGGAATGCCACAGAAAACCCAAGAGACCTGGTTCTGGAATCTAGAAGTCATCCACTAAGAAATGAAATCCACCAGATTTTTCACAGTTTATCTAGAGGGCTAGTATCTTTTTTTTTTCTCCCCTTGGTACCTAGATTATATTATTTGCAAATAATAATCTAACCATATTAGGTGGCAGAAGAAAGCCCAGGAAACAGAGAAAGTAAATCAGATAACTCAGCTACGTCCCAAGTGAGCTATAGAGTTTGCGTACCTACAACAACATCATAGGTTTCAGGTTGGTTACAGAACATGTTTAATATTTGATCAAAAATATTGAGTGCTTCTGATGAAGCATAGTAAGCAAAGAAATATGCCATCCAAGCAGAACTCCTCTAAGTTTCCATTTTATAAGAAGTTTCCCTCTGATTTAATCAGACGATCAAGCCTACAAATATCTGGAGATAGTATTATGGAGACTGATTTGGACAAGCTGTCCAGCAGAGACACATTCTGGATGTTGCAACCACTCAGGACAACATTTCACCGTGACCTAATCAAGCCTGTTACCCTACCTGAAAACCCATGAGTTCTACCCCTTGGTAAAGAGATGAAAAGAACTCTTGCATGTTGCACTGGGGTGCAGACACTCAGATGTTTGTAGGGATACCGTTCCTATGGGCAGGATGCTCAGAACATATCAAATGTCCGCTGACAGTGTTGGCATGTTCATACAACGGAATACTACAGAGCGGTGAAAACAGAAGTACAGACCCGTGTGTCAACGGAGGGGAATATCACAAAAATAATAATTGGGGGGAAAACAGCAAGTCACAAAAGGAAATGTACAGCGTAATTCCACTGCTACAGAGACGAGAAGTATGCAAAACCAGACAATACATAGTTGAGGGATAACTAGATGCCTAGTCAAACCGTAAAGAAAAAAAAGGAAATGATAAATTCATGAGGATGACTACCTCCTGGGGATGAGGATGGAGAGAACTGCAACCAGAAAGGACCCCAAGGGGAGAGGGGGAGGCAGGAAATCAATGACAACTTTCAATTGAGTTGGGTGTTGAGTAAGTAGGTGATCATTTTATTATTATTTTTTAAAAGTGCTCATCAGGGGGCACCTGGATAGCTCAGTGGGTTAAGCCTCTGCCTTCGGCTCAGGTCAGGATCTCAGGGTCCTGGGATCAAGCCCCGCATCGGGCTCTCTGCTGAGCAGGGAACCTGCTCCCCCGCCCCCCGCCTGCCTCTCTGCTTGTGATCTCTCTCTCTGTGAAATAAATAAAATCTTAAAAAAAAAAGTCTTCATCAATCATACTCTTGTATATAAAATAGATTTCATTATTTAAATCCACATGTATAGCTCTATATACACATATATATTATATATGTAACAACGAAGAGGCTTAAAATGCCATGGAAGAGGGAATAAGCCCAAATCTCTGGCATAAGAACAATCAAAAGATGATTGTTATTAATAAAGTAACTCAAAAAAAAAAAGCATTAGTGTATTGCCAAAAATCCCGGCTGCTGTGATGTTCCTTCAACCCAGGACAGCCAAGTTAAGGAAAGTTCCACTTTGTGTATCCTTGTTCTAAGCCGCAAGTATGAATAAATGTTTACTTGGAATTATCTCTATAACTATGCTTGAAGCTAATGTTGCAAGCGAAGCTATTTATATAGCCTCATCATTGGTTTGAATGCTTATCACTGCAGTTTTATTACAAAGAACATCTAAAAGATTTCTTTCCAAGCTAAGAGAAAAAAAAAAAAAAGCAGTACTATAATAAGGTATCTTACATTAGCGGGTAAAAATACTCCGTTTAGAGAACATAATATAATTAGTTTCTATTCCAAGTCTGTCAGTGTGCACTGTTAACCTCTGACAACTATACATGAACCTTTTAATTAGTGTGTTATCTTTGGTGCAATTAATAACTTGTACCTCATGTTATAGGCAAATTAAAGTTTTCCCACTAAAGCCAAATTCTTCAGTTAGCCCTAAAACTGTTTTGCCATTTAAATGAAATTTTAACATTCAGATCTCTTGCTCCCCAAACACATAAACCATTTTTCCAGAGCTAGACAGCTTTTTGCTATCACTGTTCTTTCAAATATTTTACCTAAGACAGAGAATCTCATATTAAATTCAATTTCACACTTGCCAATCACACCCACCCACTCACAATTCCTCCAGATGATGTGGCGTGGCCTAATGCCTGTGTGTGTGTGTGTGTGTGTGTGTGCGCGCGCGCGTGCGCACAGCACGCACAGAATGCTTAAATACACAGAAACACATTAACTGCTAGGGACTGGTCAAACCAACAGACTTTTAGCATACCATCAGCAATGGCTGATAGTAGCAATTCTACTAATACCTTTAAATGTGAACTGGCAAGTCCAAGGTCTAAGGTCTAAGGTCCATAGCTGTGGTTCTCAAGTTCGTACTATCATGGTGAGTCATGGCGTTTATGAGATAAATCTAAAAGGAACCCCTCTCTCCCAGTCCCACCTCCCAGAAACCAAAGGTATTTGCTACTGGTAATGGGTGAGGAGGGAGCTTCTAAACGCAAAATCAGCTATATTCCTCCAACCCCTGGAAACCCACCTCCTCCCCTTGTGCCTCAAAAAATACATGTTGCATTTCCAAGAGAAAGAACAAAGGTGGTAAAACCAAACAAAACAAAACAAA
The DNA here is from genome assembly GCF_022355385.1 of Mustela nigripes. Lineage (NCBI taxonomy): Eukaryota > Metazoa > Chordata > Mammalia > Carnivora > Mustelidae > Mustela > Mustela nigripes. Next base: position 29,466,893 of record NC_081573.1, read on the forward strand.
AAACAAAAACCACCACTTAACAAGATAAAATGCAAGGCTCTTTTTCACTTTTCTTTTCCCTTTCTCTGATGACAACCTTAGATAATCTCAAAATATCTGTGTCAGTAAAGTGATGCATGAGACATAAAGATTCAAGCAGAGAAAAGTGATACTTAGCATGAGGGCCTAAAAGATCTAAAGTAGCGATGTTGAGCAGAAAAACCTGTGAAACATTTATATTAAAACAAAATAAAAATGGATTTAGTAAAGCTGGATTTAAATTGAAAATAGCTATTTGAATTTGTGACCTTAACAAAAAAAAAAAAGATCTTTACAGCTCTCTCCTTAAAATGACCTAATGGAGAAGTCATTTCTTCCTTCTAGAAGTATGTACATGGAACTATAGCCAAACTTTAGACTTGAATCTGTTCTCCACTCAAAAAGATCAGAGCTCTTTGGAGAACAGTGGATTCCAAGTGTTGGAACAGGAGAATATCGAGATTGACTGGAACTTTTTGTGATTCTCAGAAAACAAAAATGCTTTCAGGATTGCATGGGAGTGAGGCTGACAGGCCATGGAGGGAGCCCCAGAGGTCACACTGTGACCATCTGAGAAGGGACAGGAGAATATAAGTAATCAGAACAAGTGCATCTTAGAAAAAGCTGAATTGAAGATGCTAAAATAGAAAAGTTCATGTAAAGTATATTTTTTAAAAAAAGGTTATCTGTAATACAAAAGAAGAGTGAGTCTAAGAAGATATTTTAAAATAAATTTTAATGGGGGGGGAAGTATTCACAGATTCTGTTCTGTTTCTCCTATTAAGCATTCGCCTCTTTATAAAGTACAGATCTGCATTCTTCATTATGTTGTTTGTACGAAAGAATGAAAACAGGAACTCTGAGTAACCCAATAGTTCCAGAAAAGTATAATACGTTCTGAGAAAACATGAAGGATCCCAGCTCCAGTTGGAAGAATGATCTTAAAGGGTCAGGAAGTTTGAGAACTCTTAGTCCATACTCTCTTGAAAATGTAGCATCCTTTAAAAAAAAAGGAATTCTTCAGTATAAAATCCCAGTGGAGCTCCTAAGGGAGGCAGCAGAACACAGTGGAGAAGCAAATCTGGAATCAGATAACCCTGGTTCAAACACCACCTTCCCTATTTCCCAACTTAAAAAATGTTACCGCCTCCTACACTGTTGGTGGGAATGCAAGCTGGTGCAACCACTCTGGAAAACAGCATGGAGGTTCCTCAAAATGTTGAAAATAGAACTACCCTATGGCCCAGCAATTGCACTACTGGGTATTTACCCTAAAGATACAAATGTAGTGATCCGAAGGGGCACGTGCACCCGAATGTTTATAGCAGCAGTGTCCACAATAGCCAAACTATGGAAAGAACCTAGATGTCCATCAACAGATGAATGGATAAAGAAGATGTGGTATATATACACAATGGAATACTATGCAGCCATCAAAAGAAATGAAATCTTGCCATTTGCAATGATGTGGATGGAACTAGAGGGTATCATGCTTAGCGAAATAGGTCAGTCGGAGAAAGACAACTATCATATGATCTCCCTGATATGAGGAAGTGGAGATACAACATGGGGGGTTAAGGGGGTAGGAGAAGAATAAATGAAACAAGATGTGATTGGGAGGGAGACAAACCATAAGTGACTCTTAATCTCACAAAACAAACTGAGGGTTGCTGGGGGGAGGGGGGTTGGGAGAAGGGGGGTGGGGTTATTGACATTGGGGAGGATATGTGCTATGGTGAGTGCTGTGAAGTGTGTAAACCTGGCGATTCACAGACCTGTACCCCAGGAGATAAAAATATATGTTTATAAAAAATTAAAAATTTAAAAAAAATGTTACTGCCTGCCATTCCTCCCTCTCAGAGAAAATGAGAGGATCAAATGTGCAATAATGTGTTTCAAGTGACAATCTCTGAGGCTTGTATTTGAGGGCATTTGCTAGTCCATCTTTAAGATAGTTGGACCATGAAAAGATTAGGACATTTTATTATCACCATACTTCAGAAATCAGGACTCATTCTGGAAAAGACAAATATTAGCTCTGTTGACTTACTTTTGACTGAATCAAAGGGGTAAAAAATTTACCTCAGGAACAGTTGCTAAAGTGTCCGGAAGGTTCTGGAAGGAAAAACTACCATACTGGCAGATGGCAGTCAACCTCAAAATGATTCCAACCCCAAATGCTCTATAACCCAGAACTTTACTCTGGGGATATTCTAACCAACATGAGTCTGTTTTCCGTTTACCCAGAGCATAGCTACCGCTCAATATGTCCATTTATACAACATATGCCATGTGCTATTCTGCGTGCTTACGATGTAACTGGCAACAAAAGAGAACAAGGTCCCTGAGCGTGACAAGTGGGGACAGGCAAACACAGTTGGCCATCAGTAAGAACTGCAGATGGGGAAAATGCAACAAGATTATGTTACTTAAAGTGAGTTGGTAGAAAGATACTTTTGAAAGAGGGACCAGGAAAGGCTTCTTGGAGAAGGTGACACTTGGAGCTGAGACACACACAATGAGAAGACAGCCTTAACCAAAAGCTGGGGCAAGAATTCCTTGCAGAAGAAAGAGCGGAGAAGCCCTGAGTTAAGAATGAATATGCCCACAGCAAAGGAAACAGTCAAGAAAACAAAGAGGCAACCCACGGAATGGGAGAAGATATTTGCAAATGACAGTACAGACAAAAGGTTGATATCCAGGATCTATAAAGAACTCCTCAAACTCAACACACACAAAACAAATAATCATATCAAAAAATGGGCAGAAGATATGAACAGACACTTCTCCAATGAAGACATGCAAATGGCTATCAGACACATGAAAAAATGTTCATCACTAGCCATCAGGGAGATTCAAATTAAAACCACATTGAGATATCACCTTACACCAGTTAGAATGGCCAAAATTAGCAAGACAGGAAACAACATGTGTTGGAGGGGATGTGGAGAAAGGGGAACCCTGTTACATTGTTGGTGGGAATGCAAGTTGGTGCAGCCTCTTTGGAGAACAGTGGGGAGATTCCTTAAGAAATTAAAAATAGAGCTTCCCTATGACCCTGCAATTGCACTCCTGGGTATTTACCCCCAAAGATACAGATGGAGTGAAAAGAAGGGCCATCTGTACCCCAATGTTTATAGCAGCAATGGCCACGGTCGCCAAACTGTGGAAAGAACCAAGATGCCCTTCAATGGACAAATGGATAAGGAAGATGTGGTCCATATACACTATGGAGCATTATGCCTCCATCAGAAAGGATAAATACCCAACTTTTGCAGCAACATGGACAGGACTGGAAGAGATGATGCTGAGTGAAATCAGTCAAGCAGAGAGAGTCAATTATCATATGGTTTCACTTATTTGTGGAGCATAACAAATAGCATGGAGGACATGGGGAGTTAGAGAGGAGAAGGGAGTTGAGGGAAATTGGAAGGGGAAGTGAAACATGAGACTATGGACTCTGAAAAACAATCTGAGGGGTTTGAAGGGGCAGGGGGTGGGAGGTTGGGGGAACCAGGTGGTGGGTATTATAGAGGGCATGGATTGCATGGAGCACTGGGTGTGGTACAAAAATAATGAATACTGTTATGCTGAAAATAAATTAAAAAAAAAAAACAAAATAATATAAAAGGGAAAAAAAAAAAAAGAATGAATGTGCCAAGAAAAAAAATGAATGTGCCAGAGAGAGGAAGAGAAGAGGAGGGAAGAGGAGGGGAGGGGAATAAGAAAGGAATAACAGGAGAGGAGAAGAGAGGAGAAGGAGGGGAGGGGCGGGGACGGGGGGAGGGAGAAGAAGGAGGGAAGGAGAGAAGGAGGGGAGAAGGGGGGGAGAGGAAGGGAAAAAAGAGCAAGTAAGCAACCAAACGAAGGTGGCTTTAACAAAGTGAAAGCCAAGAAAAATTATGACTTGAGCTTGGACAGGAAGGAAGGAACCAAAGAACATAATGTAAGCAAGGTAAACAAAAATAAATAATATCACTCTTAACATCCAAAACTTGATCAATTTTCTTTTTGCAATTCCAAACACTATGTCAGGACATAATATCACATTGTGCACAACTGCAGCAGGTGAAAAGGAATGAATGGTTATAATGTATATAGACAGCAGCGGATTCTTATAGGGGCTTAAGAAAGCAGAGGTGAAGGGGTGCCTGGGTGGCTCAGTTGGTTAAGCGTCTGCCTTTGGCTCAGGTCATGATCCTAGGGTCCTGGGATCTAATCCTGCATTGGGATCCCTGTTCAGTGGGGAGCCTGCTTTTCCCTCTGCCCTTCCCTGCTGCTTGTGATCTCTCTCTCTCTCTTAAAAAAACCAACGACAACAACAACAAAAAACCTTTAAAAAAATAAGTAAAAAACAGAGGTGGACAAACCAATATGCCAATACAAAAGGCCGAATAAATCACAGCCTTATCCAACAAACACTTGTAAGGATGGATGCTGTAGAAAAGGCAACTGGTTCTCCATTTTCACTCATGCCCAGCTGAGAGCCATCACTAAGAGTAATCTTCCAAGCAATCAGATACACATCACCTGTGTCATAGAAACATTCTGTGTTATGATAATGGGAGATTTATGGGATATTTGTTATAAGGATGCAACAAATCATCTCCTCCTTTGTATACTCAATGTAAAGACATATCTAGGACCTAGTCCATTCTTCCCAGTCACATTAACCGGAGCTGTTGTAAGGGTAAAAGCATGAGTGAAAATCACAGAAGCCTAGATGACACAGAAATTGAAAATATACTGAAAATGATTTCTCTTGCAGTTAAAATAGGAAAATCTATGCAAAGCTCCTAGCAGAGTACCTCAGATCCTATAAGGGTTCAGTAAATGCTAGTTCCTTTCTAAAATAAAAGTAACCTGGTTTTTTCTTCATTGCTTCTACTCTAGTTCTAAAGCTAACTCTACTGAATAAAAGCAGAGTGATCTAGAATTGTAATGGAAAGGTCGATCGAAAAAAAAATCTAAAATAGAGAACTTTCAAAATAAGGAGAAGTTATTTGATTTATTAAAACTACTCAGCAGAAGGGCAGGGAATTTACATATATTTTTCTAGATGCTTTACAAACATTAAACCTTCCAGAGGAACTGGGGTGGATATTACAATCTCCTTATTTCTGAAGAAAAAAAATCACGGTTGGGAGATATTAAGTAATGTCAACAAAGGCACAAAGCCAATAAACGGCAACTGTGGGAGTAGAACAGAAGGTTTTTAGGCTCCAAATTTAGGTATTTTTCCACTATATCAGATTGCCTCTCAGATACAAAATTTAACAAACTCCAAATCATTGAGACCTAAATAAATATATATTTTTATTAAACACTTTATGTCTTCTTTTGTGTTTCTAGGTATCACTGTAGCCATAAATCAAAAACTAGCGCTTTCTTTTTTTTTTTTTTTTTAAAGATTTTATTTATTTGACAGAGAGAGGTCACAAGTAGGCAGAGAGAAAGGGGGAAGCAGTCTTCCCACTGAGCAGAGCCCGATGCGGGGCTCAATCCCAGGACTCGGGGATCATGACCTGAGCTGAAGGCAGAGGCTTAACACACTGAGACACCTAGGCACCCCAAGCAGTGCTTTCTAATTTAACTCCACATAACTGATCTTCAGCAAGATCCTGACTGATACTTAGTCCCTAAACTACTCATAGCACACTTCATTCAACTTTGAAACAGCCATTTTAAAAAGGGGGAAATGGGTATTGTTTTCACAGTGTGGTTGTAAAAGATGAGGTAAGAATAGCTCTAACAAGCTAAATAGAGCTGGAAATAGAAAACTCCAGAAGCCTATGAGAGAATGGGTATACTGGAAGAAGACAAGTAGATTGAAAATCTAACAACAGGTATTTATATGGGAGATAGGAATTATCTTGGAAGGGCCAAGGCCCAGAGGAAAAGAAAGAGCATATAACTTTAGAAAGGAACCAGCTTTATAAGGGAACACAAGAGAATACAGTCCCATGAGAGCAGAGTTTTGGTCTGTCTTGTTTTGTCACACAGTAGACACTAACTAGGTATTACTGGATAAATAAATGAAGCAAATGGTAACTTAAAAGCACAGGTATGTAGAGTTTATAAAAAAGTATTTTTTAGTGGGGAGAGGCATGCCTGTGTCCCTGTCCTTGGTCCTGAACGGTTGTGTTTGGTTACATATGGTTTTCCTAATCCCAGGTCACCGGTGTTGATTCTTTGTTTGAATTTTCATCTTTATGAAATAAAAGAGGATGATTTTTTTTGAGCTGTTTAACAGATCATCCCCTGACTTCTGCTCTGAGCTTGCATTGCTGGCTGCATGGACTTAACAGTTCTACCATGCTCCACTTAACAAATATTTTCCCTGCTCCCTTTGGGAAGTTGGGCGTTATGTGTTTCTCATCCTCCCCTGATGTTATACTTTAGTTTAAAAATAACAGTCATTATCACTCAATTATTCAGTGATCAAGTGTAACACCAGGTGCAAACAAAAGTTCTGACAACACTAAAACATGCCCTTGTTACTGCAGAGGATTTAAGAGCCTGGCATTCACGAAGCTAGTGATCATGTTACTCTCTCAGTTTGAAGGAGGTAAAACAGAAGACCAGCTTAAGCTGATTCTTTTTTTTTCTTTTTGCCCTTGTAACTTCCCTTTTTTGGTATTAAGGGATAGCTGTAGCAAACTATATGTTAGCTTTCCATTTTCTTCACTTTCTCATCAACACAATCAACATCGAGAATGCTTTTAAATTATTTTTATAATCAATCTTCTGAAACAGTAAGTCTAAAATAGCAACAGTATAACAACTTTGGGTTTTTCTCTTTTCCTTTTCATTTATTATTCATGTGTGTTTTGCAGGGTGGGTCTGTATATACATAGCTCTATACAACCACACACACACAAATATAATGCACACATATATGGGGGGGGGGGGACTCAAAGAACTATGTATTTAGCAACTGAAAGGGCATTTGAGTCCAAACTCGTAGTCCTACAGATGATCTCAAATGTAAATTAACTTTCAAATTTCACACAGATGTGTAACATGGTCATGGATATAACAGCTAAGAAAATCAGCTAAAGATTATCATTAACATATTTAGATTTTAAAATCTCATTTAATATTTTTATCAGTTTTCAAATTCCAGGAACTAGATCTTTAAAGCCCTGTGCAACACACTATAAAAGGAAAATCACATTTTTCCCAGTTTAAAAATAAATATATAAATGAAAATTTATAATTGCAAGAGAAAGGGACCTGGATGCATTACTTATATGCTTTTAGAAAAATCTATCTCAGGGGTGCCTGGCTGGCTCAGTCAGTTAAACATCAAATCTTGATCTTAGCTCAGGACTTGATCTCAAGGTCATGAATTCAAGCCCCATGTTGGGCTCCATGGTGGGCATAAAGTCTACTTTAAAAAAAAAAAAAAAGAAAGGCTGGCAACAGAGATAATTAATTATACTTATTTTTCAAGAAACAAATAATTTGGGGTATTTAAAAATCTTTTTTTGCTATAATTGATATAAACTCTTCACTAAAATTCCTTGCATTCTTTCTTTCTGATAATGACTCAACATCACCAAAAGTAGCAAGAGACTGAAGAAATAAAACATATGTTAATCCACAGAGGTTTACCAATATGAATATATTTAAACATTTACATGCTTCTTGGCTTAACTTAATTGCTTTAAAAATAAATGTATATCATAAACACTATATAGACAGAGACAAGATGAGTGGTTAGGGGTTAAGTTGTACAAAGGGGCACAAAGAAACTTTTTTTTTTTTTAAGATTTTATTTATTTAGTTGACAGACACAGCAAGAGAGGGAACACAAGCAGGGGGAGTTTGAGAGGGAGAACAGGCTTCCTGCTGAGCAAGGAGCCCCATGGGGGGCTTGATCCCAGGACCCTCGGATCATGACTTGAGCTGAAGGCAGACATTTAATGAATGAGCCACCCAGGCACCCCTACAAATAAACTTTCTGAGGTGATAGAAATATTCAATTATCACGGTGGTGGTTGTTCACAACGATCATATTTATCAACTTACCAAACTACACGATTAGAATTGGCAAGTTTTATTTTATGTAAATTATCTCAAGAAATCTGAGTCCACCCCCGCATTCCCCCCCTGCCAAAAAACCCAAACCCTGATGTACCATGACTCCTAAGAATAATTTCTATGGAGTACCTGTCTAGAACACCATGTGCACACAAATCCTATGACCTAACATGATATAAAGCGTGCAGAATGTACATGGTGTTCTCCAAGACAACCACACACATGCTACCTGTTAAGGAATAATAAGTACAAAAATTCAGTCAGACACCATCATACAGAACAGAAAATCTATTTCCCACCCCCTGCCCTGACTATCCCTTAATCATGCTCAGTCTAACTTAGGGAAGAATGGGAGAAGTTCCTGAAGTGTCGTAAGTCACTTCCTCCAGATATCCACCCCCCGAAGACTGCCCTTCTTCCCAGGCACTTCCGTCTAGTCTCACTCGATGTTCAGAATGATCCTGACAAGGAAAGAGTAGCTCACCTCCACCCACGCCACTGCCTCAACACCAGTAAGAATGAAGCAGAAAAAGAGATTCAGATACAGGAAGGAAAAAGATCTAGCGGCAAGCCAGGTTTGTTATGGCAAAACCTCCTCTTGACACACTGATAGCTCCCTTCTCCTCGGAGGTGCCCTGGGCTGGCCCCCAAGAGTGTCTATATAGAGAGAGCAGAGGAGAAAAGCACTAATAACGACTAATGTAACATAATTAAATAATTTATGAAGGATAAAATATTAGAGCCAGGGGAGCTCTGGAAGAACAGAAAGGCTACATGTGTCTTATGCACAAGTTCAATCTTTAAAAACCTAACTGTAGGGGCTCCTGGGTGGCTCAGTCGGTTAAGCCTCTGCCTTTGGCTCAGGTCATCAACCCAGGGTCCTGGGATGAAGCCCGGGGTTCAGCTCCCTGTTCAGTGGGAAGTCTGCTTCTCCCTCTCCCTCTGACCTTCCTACCCACCGACTCCCACTTGTGCTGTCTCTCTCTCAAATAAACAAAATCTTTAAAAATAAAGAAATGAAAATAAACAAATAAAAGCCCAACTGTCTCTACGGTGCTGTCACTTTCCACGCAAACTAATAAATCGGGAACACTGTGGTCTTTCTGGTCAGCATGAACCCATGAAGACCACTTCGAATGTATGCAGGAAAACACAAAAGTATCAAACCATAGCATTGTATTTTAAAAAATATAAACCACTCAAAGTATGAAAATATTTGCATTCAGTCCATCTGCGAGCCCTCTGAAACCCCCAAGCAAAGGAGACACAAACATTTCGGCTTCCAAAAAACAGTTTTGTCTTTCTCTGTTTTTTTGGACAAACGGTATAATACATGTGCTTTCAATTTTCAATTTTATTTAATAAAAAGTAGGGCAAAGTAAAAAGCAGGTGCTTCTACAGATGGAATATGCTAAACACATGCAACCCCTCTGATAATTCCAGATCCCCCCCCACCCCCTGCTTTTGGAATTTACAACAGCCCTAAAAACCTGCATTTCAAATATTGCTAAATATTTAGAGTCTAAAAGGATGGGGGCCGTTATTTTGCATGGTAACACATCTTCAAATAATATTTCAGGCTAGTTTTGAAGATCTGCAATTGATATCTTTTCCATATATGCTTAACCTCCTACAGATTTATTTGATTCTCAATAATTACTATTCTCTGGTAAAAGGCATATGTTATTACAGTACACTGCACTCCCACAAGCTGTCCATTCAGTGTATTTTAATAAATCTCTGCCAGAGCTGTATAAATTTGATCCTGTTTAAATTTAATAAGGATCAGAATATATCAAAGCACAAATACCCATGGGAGAAATAGATATTTTGCATAGTTATTGAATGGCCTATTCAGGGATACAATATGTAAGACCCAGACCATCAACCTTGAATTAAAAAGAGAGATTAATGTGTTCAAAGCCGGCTACTTGTTAAATAACATATGAAATTAGTATTTAATAAAACATCTTCTCTCTATTGCTGCTAATGGTATCAGTCCTAATACAGCTTTAATATCAATATTCCCACACAGAATTCTAATATTTACAAGAATTGTCAGCAAAATATTTCTTAAATATCTACATTTACTCTGATAAAATGCAATAGTGGCAAAATGCTACATGGCACAGGGATGAGCAGTACCTTCTACTAATTTAGAATCCTTAATGTTCACCTGAATAATAGAAATGAAAAGAACAACTACTTTACTTGATACATTTCTCACAGATTCCAAGCATAATGAACAATGAATGTTTTTCCAAACATCGTCTTCCCATGGTAGGATGTTTCTGATTTGAATCCTATTTCAATGATCATTAACATTCTGTGATTAAGCAAATCATTTCAATTTTTTTCGTACCAAAATTCATACTTGAGTGTAAACACAAAAGACAGTGACTCATGAGCCTGGATTTAGGACCAGGAAGAAGGTAAAAAAAAAAAAAAAAAAGCAAAATGTCAGTCATCAGGAAATCCTTCCTCATCGTGAGGACAACAATCACCAAGATCAAAGGGAAACCATATCACTCAAGACATGCAAAGCCAACCTCTTCTAGCACTAAACGACCTTCCATGGCAGATGGATGGGCTAACAGGGCTTGAGTTATCTACAAATATTTTTGGAGGCTACAAACTGTTTAAAGCCCATGAAATCGACATTAGCTCCCACATGTTACATTGAAATTTATGCTTTGTTACTCCCAATCACTTTCATCTTCTTTAGACTAGAAATGTAAGGGCTAGTTCATTCATCACTCGAACTGATAAAATACACTACCACTTGCCCACCAAGATCCATTAGCCAACCTTACCAGAAGATTAGGTCTTACTATCAGATAGGTAGTTATCAGGTAACTAAGCCTTATGTCAACATGCTCTGTGCCCTAAGCTAGGCAGTCAGTCACCCCTCCTTCTATATTCTGTGAGCATCTGAGTCTTTCTTCTCTGCCACTTCTGCCTCTTCTGTCCCTCTGCTGGACTGGGCTGGGTGAAAGAAATGAATCCTAGTGAGCAAGTGAAGGCAGAAGGAGAGGGTTGGGTCATCAGCCATTTTTCTTCTCTGGTGAAAAGACACGCTTAAACACAATGACCTACAGATACAATGGCCAACGGAAACCGAAATGTGGATGCAGGTATCGCGTGTCAGATAAACCCAATGGTATGAAGTACTACTGCATAAAATCCAAACACAAAAAAGAGATCCGTAGGAGTAATTGGTGCATTTCAAAGAACCTTGAGGTCATACCTCTACCTCTATTTACAAACTGGCTCTTGGTTGAATGTCTTCAGTTTTCCAATGACAGTAGTGTAATTTTTTCATACTACAATTTCCCTGAGAAGCTTTTAAGATCAGTTTAGCAGCAGGACTAGCCCCTTATCTTAGGCAGAAGACAGAAAAAAGAGAGATGCAACCACTAGCAACTGTTTAGAGCAGCAAAAACTGAGGACTCTATCAGATGTCATGTTTGTTCCTTTCACGTTAATAGAGTCACTGCGAATCACAGCTCTTCACCTTAGATCAGCGTCTGCCAAATTTCAATTATTCATATAACATCTTTATGCATTCTGCCAATTAAAGCAGGTGCACATTCATCTTTATTCCTAAAACTTTGGAGCTGGAATATGTTTTACAGTTGAGAGTTTTTAAGGTTTAGAAAAGTAATACAGGACATATTCCATCTATTACATAATACCTCTAGTGGTTGGATACAGGACCTCATAATCTGCAAATATTTCTGCAGCAAAATGTCTTAATATGGACAAATACATAATGAAAACAGTCTTGTGTGAGCTCAGTTCAGGTTTTGCTGCAAACATGTTGCCATAAACTTATTTTTTAAGCAACTTTGTTTTACAGAGCTTTTAGAATTCTGGAATTATGGATAAGGTATTGTGAACCTTTATTTCTCCTTAAGTCAGCCACTTGAATAAAAACAATTGTGTTTTTTACTAACAAAGAGATACTTGATAGCCTAAGTGGGGGGGGGGGGGCAACATTCTTTGCCATAAATGGAACATAGTCACCAAAAGAAATACAATGAAAGTAAAATAAGTGATTTCATTCTAGCAAACTTCTAGCTCCAGGATTCTGTAACTAAGGAACTAAGTCCCTGGCTCTCTCCCTTTCCCATTCCTCCCTCTCTCCTTTTCTTCACTCTCCGTCTCTCAATCTTTGTGTTGAAAAAAAGAGATTAGCAAGTGTTAGGTGTTAAAGACAGATTGGCACCAACCTGAGAATTTTCTCATTGATGTAATAAGAGAGACTCGAAGGGAAATGGAAAGAAAACACTTTCTATATAATCCAATATGGTTCAATGACATGTCCTTGTAGGTAAAATTAAGTCACACCCTACCACTGGTAGAAGCTCGCCACCATCCAGTTTCCTCCTGCCCTACACCAATGCATCCATCCAACCCAGTGCTTGCTGGTGATCCTGGCCGGCCCTACCTTCTCTGTCAGATGTCTGGAAACTCAGAGGTCTCCAGTATTTGCCTGAAAGGAAACGGAAGTTTATATAAGGCCACAAGGGAAGTGCTTCATTTCCCAAAAAAACCCATCTGAGGCCTGTTTAATAGGTTTTGCCTTTGTCTAGGGATGCCACGGCAGAAGACACTAGCATCCCCTGAGTAGGCAAGCGTAACAGAACACCTGTGTGCGCAAAGCTCCAGTGGACGCCAGTGTATTCTCTCCAATGGCCCCTGACCCCTTGGAGAGGGGTTCACAGCAGTGATAGGTACTCAAACTGAGATCCCAAGACAACAGCATCAGCATCCTCTGGGCACATCGGAAATGCACATTCCTGGGCCCCGCCCCAGACCAAGTAACTCAGAACCTTTGAGTGTGGGACCCAGCAATCTGGATTTTTACAAGCCCTCCAGGGGATTCTGATGTTCATTAAAATTTGAGAAGCAAGTTGGAGGAGGTGGGGGTTGGGGGGAGTTGGGTTTAAATCCCTGCTCTGACACCTTCTAGCCTATGACAGTGAAAGAGTTTCTTCATGTAGCCAGGCCTCTATTTGCTCATCGGCCAGCTGGGACATTAGGAGGGCTTGCCTTGAGCTGTTGAGGGTTCAATTTACTAATACACCTACAGTGCTCAGAATAGGTCCTGGAAATACTCCACACTTATATTAACATCATTTCACGGAAGCTACGTAAAACCTTTACCTACAGCTAATCATGACATTTATTTTCTCCAGACAATACACTGAATAACCATGTTCTTCATTTACCACTTGAAAATTAAGATTCACGGGCCCTCTCTCCTAATGAATTGAAGTCTGGGTCTACTTCAGTAGAGGTAGCCAAATGACAGCCCACAGGCCATATGTAATCCTTAGACAGTTCCAGATTAGCTGCCAACATTTACAAATGAAAAACTACCACAGAAGGAAAATCTCTCTCGTTCCCCTCGAAAATTCGGAGCTCAGAGAACACTGGCCTGCAATTCCCCAGAGCTGTCAGAGTTATGACCACTGCCCTCAAAAGGGTCTGTGCACTCCTGTTCACCAAAGCCCCCAGCCACACACAGGAGCAGGTCTGCTGTCACCAGGTATCATCTTCTAGGTGTCTGTGACCCGTGGTTTTGGGAGTCCTGTCCTCGTGCAAAGTCCAACATCTTCCAATATGTTCTCTGTGCCTATGGTAACCAACTGTCCCAGCCTGCCCGAGACCGAAGGTGTCCCCTGGACATGGGTCTTGCATGCGAAAATGGGAGAGTCCCAGGAAACCCAGAACATCGTGGTCACCCTTTCCATGCATAGGGTCACCAGATCGGTATTCTAGGTGCCTCTCCTGACACTCTGGTCCAACTATCATGGGGAACATTTCCCTTGCAAATTCCACTTTTGCCTCCAAAAATGCCTTTCTTTCCTTCACCCATTCCTTCCGCAAACACTTCCTGAATGCCTCCTCTTTGACAACAGGGGTAAAGCAATGAAGAAAGGAGACAAGGCTCTCTGTCCTCACAAGGTTATAACCAACATGGAGGAGAGAGGAAACTGATAAAATAAGAGTATGTTTTAAGACCACACACTTGGAGAAAAACGAAATAGGGGCAGAGGAGACAGAGAATATCAGGTGGAGGAAAGAGGGTTCAATTTCAGACAGGGTCGGTCATCCACGGCTTCCCAAAAGACCCCGAGAAGATGAAGAAGGGAGATACGGAAGTATCTGAGGAGGGTTGGGGGCAGAGGGAGGTAAACCAAAGGCCCTGAAGAGGGGCGTGTGCTAGAGTTTCGAGTGATAACCAGGAGGCCAGTGTACGGCAAGAGCAGACTGAACCATGCCCAGAAATTTCATGGTCAAGGACATCATGGCGGTCACCTAGTTAAGGCGGTGCAGGTGCAGGCCTGCATGTGGACTGCGACTCTTACCGTGAATGGATCAGAACCACTGGCAAGTTCTGAGCACAGGAGCAATGTGAGAGATAATAAGTAGCTCAATTACTTTTCTAGAATAGTCACCACCATACAGTTGCCTTTTGGTCATATCCAAGTCAGCTCAAGGAAGGTAGGCTCTACCCCTCTATCATTTCAGCATCGTTTCCATCCACCACAGGAACTACACCGAACATCACAGGGTCCTTAAGCAACAAAGACTGACAGAGAATCAGGCAGTTGAAAAGCATGTCTGACCTCAGTTCCTCCACTGGGATTTATGTACTGCGGGCTACTATGCTATTTGTGTTTATGAAGACATTCTGATGAACGATACTTTTTTTTTTTTCCGTTCATGAAATTTTCAACATAAAAGAACCCTGAATTCCTATTTTGAAATCCATTGTGCCATTTTTATTCTGCCTGTATTTTAATATAGCATCAATATTTAACTACTCATTAAATGAAGTGTGACTTTTATAGTGAAAATGTCAGTCTTTGCAGTTCATTAAATTCATTTAAAGCATAGCTGCTTGATATTTTTTTTTTCCTGGAAGAATAAAAGGACTATGAATTGAAGGCATAAACTTTAAATTTAAGCATGTGTTTTCCTCAAAATTAACATTCAGGATCTGGAACATTTTTCATAAGATTGAGGGACTGTTTGTATCTTCCTGCATTTTACTGAGTGACTGTCGTCTTTAAGGAGTATAGAGCTGTTTATCACAGTTGGATATGACCAGTGGAATGTCACTGTGGACATTAAGATGTCATAAGCTATTATGAATCTCTGGAATTCTGCATGTAGTATTAAAAAAACATTATCTTGAACTATGGCATCAGAAAAAATAAAACCCTGGGAGACGTGAAATTTAATAACTCGCTGCATCCGATAGGGGCTAAAAGTGGCCTATTTCAGTTTAAAAAAAAAAAAAATTCTGGTAGGACATTAGATTGCCTGAAAGGAAAGGGTATATTAAAGATGGAATTTGAGAAATGAATTCAAATGAATTTTTTAGATGTTTCCGATTTTTTTTTTTCTTCCTAAAATTACTATGATTTACATGTATGGAGCAGTAAATGCAAATGATTTCAAATCACCACGGGTACGTGTGCATGATTACAAAGTCTCCTAATGAGATTTTGGAAGACTTCAGCTTTCACAGAACAAGACATAAAGAAAATGAAGGCTTCCAGGCCCTTCCTCCGCTGGCAGAGGGCTGAAAGGGACTCAGCTCTTGGGACAAGGACAGGGCCACTCCAGATACTCCTCCCTCTCCTCCTCTCCCAGGGGTGCCCCTTGACGCCAGTTCCAATCTTCCAAAATGGAAATTTAAGCATGTCCCTTGATGTCCATGGAGCTATGAAGTACTTAAAGATAAAACCTAAACTCTTAAGGATAACAGCCTAAGACCTTCCGAAATCTGGCCTCAACTCTCCTCCCCAGATCTCCTGTCTCTGAGAACCCCCAGTTTTTCCCGTTCCTGACCCCTTGGCCTGCTGATGCTTTTACCTCACCCCCCTCCTCTGCCCTGGCACATGTCCCCTAATGTTCTTCTACTGAGGTAAAATTCCCCCAAAACAGTTTCTTTAGCTGGAGTGATCATGATAAAAGAAAAATTCTACTTTATCCTATTCTGGTTTCAAACATCTAAAGAGAAAGCTATTTGAGTGGGGAGAAAAGAGGTTTGTGGGTTTTTTTTTTTAGTTGTTCTTTTTTTTTTAAAGATTTTATTTATTTATTTGACAGAGAGCGATCACAAGGAGGCAGAGAGGCAGGCAGAGAGAGAGAGAGGGGGAAGCAGGCTCCCCGCTGAGCAGAGAACCTGATGCGGGACTCGATCCCAGGACCCTGAGATCATGACCTGAGCCGAAGGCAGAGGCTTTAACCCACTGAGCCACCCAGGTGCCGCTAATTGTTCTTTAAAAAAATAAAACTGCAGAACCTAACTGGGACTGTGTGTGCCCGATCCCACCACACCTATGCAGATAGAGTAAATAAAGTGACTGGAGATTCTTTCTGACGAATGCAGAAGGGGATGGCTGGGGCAGGGACGCTCCATGGGTTATGACGCGATACACTTGAATCCGTTCATGGGGTTGTTTCTTCCTTTTCTTTTTCTTTTGTCCTTCTCCCTGCAGCCTCTCTGTTGGAAAGGAAATAGAAAGAAAACTTATCTGGACCCCAGAGTACCTACCTAAATTACTCGGACAGTAGAGCACCTACAAAATAAAATACTAGGATGCCTGGGTGGCTCAGTGGGTTAAGCTTCTGCCTTCAGCTCAGGTCATGATTTCAGGGTCCTGGGATCGGACCCCGCATGGGCTCTCTGCTCAGCAGGCAGCCTGTGTCCCCCCTTCTCTCTGCCTGCTTCTCTGCCTACTTGTGATCTCTGTCTGTCGAATAAATAAATAAAATATTAAATAAGAATAATAATAATAAATCAAATTGGACTTCAGGCATCCTGACCACTTGCTAGCAAGTGTGCATCCTGCTTCAGTGACTTTACCAGCTACACCTAGAGGGGCAAACACTAATTTCAATTCAGTGGCTACTGCCAAACGCTTATGAATTTATCTCATTGCTTCTTTGGTATCACAGAGAGTAAGGGCATGAATTACAAAGGCAGCAACCAAAGGAAGGACCTCTTTCCAGCCTTTGCTCCTCTCCCCGCAACCCCACTGGGAAGTCCATGGGGACAGGAGGTGCCCAAGCCAGTGCACGCACACGCCATAACATTTTCCAGTATTTCTGTATTTGGAGATAATGGCAGGAATACTCTGTAATACACACCTGCCAAGAAAACCGAAAAGGAAGAGAAACTTTAAAAATGTGTAATATAGCCCACTGAAAGATACCTTCCGGATTAAATTATTTGAATTATTTGTTCCTACCTTTAAACAGCAAAAATCTTGGTCTGTCATAAAGACATAAATGTTCATTTGTTTTCATTCAGATCTTCCAGAATTGACTCTACAAGAACTGCCCCTGAGCTCCGAAGTGGCTACTTTTTATAAAAATTTCCCACTGCCTCGAAAACATTCTCCAACATTCCCAGTGGCTTAAGCATTCTCTCCTACTTTTCCGCCTAAATTTGTCACTCCCCAAATTTAATTACCCCAGAACAATTCAGTCATCGACAACCATCTAAAAGAGTATGGAATTTTTTCCCCCATAAATCTATTCATTGAGATTCTACCGAGCCTGGAATGTTCAGGGAAAGATTCAATAATCAGGGGAGAAATGAGTTGCAGAAACTCAAAGAGAACAGAATAGCCAAGGCAGGAGATTAAGAAGCCAGGAGATGAGGGCTCACTGAATTAAACATTCTTAAGCAGACTTACATACATAATGAATTGGTCAATTCTGTCCAATGTTTCTGAAAGAGATTACCCTTCCAACAAGCCAAATGAGTGTTCAAGGATGGCAGCTCGGATGGATTCCCGAACAAAATAAGTGTTAATCACTTTATCTCCTCCAATCTTTTTTTGTGAAGAAGAGCAACTTTTCATTTCCATAAAGCCTTGAAATCGTTGGCTGGCGGGGGCTTGGGGGGGATGGGAGAGAGCTGGTTAGAGGATGCGGACAATGAAGTCCCTCAAAAGGGGGATTTCCTGACAATAAAACCCTGATCACAGCCAGAGAGGGGACATTGTTGTCTGCAGCACTCCCCCCTTTCCTTTGGGAATTCCAGGCATGGTAGAGAGGGAAGGGTCATGGCGACAACTGCGTTGGGAAAGATCAACCAGGTAGGCTTTGCAATTTACTGCTTGGGAAATAATGCCGGACCAGCACAATGCATGTTCTTGGAGTCTGTCCTTTCAAACCGAATGCTGCAGCCTCCTTGAGACATCCTCCCTCAAAATGGTTCAAAAAATGTGTAAAGTAAAAAACTACAAAATCCTTAAGCAAGGGACACTGAATTGTGGCATGAAATCTTATCATGAGTTACATGTTGAAATGTTCCTACACACCAGGCACAGTGCCAGGCACTGAAGACGGGGCAGGGAACAAGACAGATATGGCCACTGCTCTCTGGAAGCCAAGTCTGAAAGGCCAAGACTGTTTCTGAAATTTCTATGCATGCCACACCATACACAGCAGCCATTCCCAAGATATTTGAGGAATAAATGAAGAAGAGACTTCTGAGGGGCACCTGGGTGGTTCAGTGGTTAAGCCTCTGCCTTTGGCTCAGGTCATGATCTCAGAGTCCTAGGATGGAGCCCCGCATAGGGCTCTCTGCTCAGCGGGGAGCCTGCTTCCCACCCCCCTCCACGCCCATGCCTGCCTCTCTGCCTACTTGTGATCTCTGTCAAGTAAGTAAATAAAATCTTTTTTTTAAAAAAAGAAAGAAGAAGAAGAAGAAGAAGAAGAAGAGGAGATTTCTGAGCATAGGATTCATGTGACTCAAAACAAAAAAAAAAAAAAATGAATTAATTAAATTAAATTAAATATAAGCAGCATATAAACTGGAAGTGACCAGAAATCTGAAATAGTCAACTTGAGTCTGCCCTCAAATTAAAAGAAATCGGATGAGAAATTGAAAAATTTTTTTTAAGATTTTATATATTTATTTGAGAGAAAAAGATGGAAAGGAAGCACAAGGAGAAGGAGAAGAGGGAGAAGCAAGCTCCCCACTGAGCAAGGAGCCCCATGCGGGACTTGATCCCAGGACCCTGGGATCATGACCCACACTGAAGGCAGATGCTTAACCGACTGAGCCAGCCAGGCATCCTGAGAAACTGAAATTCTTGACAGTCAGGTCCTATCCATTATTCCGATACAATCACTGCACAGAGCTAGTCACCAGTTGCTCACCAGTGTTTTCAAAATTCCTCCCCAATGGTTTTGCAACTGACTTAGTTCAAGCACCTAGAGACAGGTAGGCCCCGATGGTGCCAGTTCCCCAGATGATGGTCCCTTACTCCCTTTAACAAATGCAGGCCTTCTCTTCCCCATCCTCTAGATCACACAGCTTCCAAAATTAAAGACATCTTTACTAAGTCCGTGAGATTCCCAAACAAGTTGAGAGAAGCAAAATGAGGGGAAACCGTTGGCAGGTGTCAAGACAGGTGTTGACTCCTGTACTTGGCCCTGGAGCCTCCCTTCCCTGCTGGTCATCCATGGCTCAGAATGGATGCCGGCCTTCGTAGCCTTTCTGAGGAACATGCAAGGGAGAGAGGCTTCTTTTAGCTCCATCAGGCCCGGGAGAAGAAACTGCCCTATATTTAGACAGATGCCCTTTGTAACAAAGGAGTAACTCATCCAGTTAGCACTCCCTAAATGACAAAACCAGAAAGCTTTTCCAAAATATTCCTTTAGCTCAGTGGTTCTCAAGCCGGGGCAAATTTGCACACGTGCGTGCGCATGCACACACACACGGAGAAGATCTGGCAATGTCTGGAGACCTCTTGGGTTGTTGTCACTTACTGGCATCTGGTAAGTAGAGGCCAGGGGTGCTGCTAAACATACCACAATCACAGGAAAGTCCCACAGCAAAGAATGATGTGACCCAAAACGTCAATAGTGTTCAAGCTGAGAAACCTGACCTAAGTATAGAACAGAGAGGGTCTACCCAGCAATGCTCAAAGTGTTAACGTCTCCCCAGTGAGTTCTGTTAAAATATCAAAATATTCTGTGGCAAGATTCTTCTCCCATGGTCCGTGTTCAGCAACCTAACCTTATGTTAGGAAATGTCCCAGATCTCAGGACAATAACAGTATCTTATAATAACCATGATGACAATAGCTAACATTAAATGGTACTTTGTATGGGGTTACAATCAATACGTAACAGCAAATACTATTAGGATTCTCTACACAGTTAGCTTCTCACCTACAATAACCCCATGCCGCAGGTGGGTTTCCAAGTCCCCAGAATCTAAATGTGATGGGGCAGGATTTTCTTGGTTTCATTCACCACTGTTTACCCAACACCCAACAGAGGAAAATGCCCATTTTAAGAGAGGAAGACACTAACAGGCTCAAGAATGTGCTGGAGCTCCTGGTGCCAATAAGTAAGTGGTGGAAATGGGTTCAAACCAGGCTTCTGCCCGCACGCCTTTCCAGCCTGCCAACTACTCGATATCCGAGGACATCAAAATCCAAAGTACTTCTTGGGCCTGACCTTAGATAAATAAAACTCACAGCAACTTAAGCAGGAATGAATCAGAGACTGCTTTCCAAAGTTACCAAAATAAAAATGTCCACTTTTCAGGAAGCTGGTTAAACAAAACAGTGACCCCAAGACAATGGTGAAGTGTATTTGCATGGCCATGAGTCACTTGAAATCAATCTGAGAGGGTGGCTGGTTTTACAAGAAGTTAGCTGCTTCTTTCAATTTGAGCAGGGCTCACAAAGCACCAAGCAGCTTTCCCCAAGTCAAGCCAGCTTTCTCAAAGGACAAATGCCCTGGGTGAGCACAGAAACTCTTTTCAACCACTGGGAAGCCAACTCATGGGTCATGAGATGCACGTGTGGACCCGTCAACACTTGACAACAGGTCCAATGGACGCCCCAATGCCAGTCCAATCTTCCCATACATCGTCCTCAATTCAGATCGATGCTGATTCTGGCATGATGCAAACTTTCGGGAATTTGTATTTTTTGAATAATAAGAGAGCCCAGACTTATTGAAAGGCTCAGGGAGTGAACCAATTTCCCTATTTTCACCATTTCAAGAGATGCCATGATTCTGGTGGAAACATCCTTTAAGAAACAAATTCTAGGGAGAGCTATAAATTGAGAATTACATTCATCTTTATAAAAAGACCAAAAGGGGAAGTGTTCAGTTTTTTAGTTCTACAATACTGGCACAAGTAGACTTTAGCTTTTTTAAGTGGAACTTTCTCTTGTAGAAAGATAAGCAAAGTATCCTTGACACTACACAAACATATTCATCGCAATTCTAAGTACTTGAAGTATTTATTCACAGCCTGCTTTTCTCCACAAAAGGAGTTAGGGGTGAATTTTTAAAGTACTTTTGACTTTAAAAGGAGAGGTAATACTTAAAAGAGTCAAGGCAAAGAAAAAATAAAATTAAGAAGGTAATAAAGCCAAGATGGCCAGCACACGGAATGCGTGTACTACTGTGGTCAGTTACATGTTGGTTTTATGTCGGACTCCAAGCTTCTTGGAAGCTACTGCCAAGAAGGAAACGAAAATGACAAGATTAGTAACACTCCTAAGATAAAACTAAGTGATTTTTTTTTTCAGCTCTTCCTGATACAGTAAGCTAAGACGACTCTCTGGTAAATCATTATAAAAATGGACACTCTTGGGTGCCTGGGTGGCTCAGTGGGTTAAGCCGCTGGCTTCGGCTCAGGTCATGATCTCAGGGTCCTGGGCTCGAGCCCTGCACCGGGCTCTCTGCTCAGCAGGGAGCCTGCTTCCCTCAACCCCCTCCCTCTCTCTGCCTGCCTCTCTGCCTACTTGTGATCTCTCTGTCAAATAAATAAGTAAAATCTTTAAAAAAAAAAAAAAAAAAAAAAAAAAAGGACACTTGATATGTAACAGGCTATATTCTAAACAGAGCCCAAAAAGGACATTCACAAAATTATTATTCATTAACTCCACTCAGTGCAAAGTGAGTGTGTTCATTCCACACATGAGAGATAGCCAGGGAGGGCAACTGCGCAAGGCCTTTCGCAGTGATGAGCCATCATGAGCAGCTCCTAGCCTGGCAGAAGCCTCCCATCAGATTAGGTTCTCTAGATGAACAGAAGCACTGCATCTTCTTCAGGCCACTCTCCACAAATATATCATTTCTAACAACAGAACACTTAATAAAGATTCAGCAGCAGACTTCAAGACTTTAATTTCTGATAAGAAACCAAAGAACAAAAATGTGGTGTCAGTCATTAAGCAGGACTGGCGAAACTTAGCATCACAAACAAAATTTCCCAGAAAGTTGAATTCTAACCTGTACACGTTAGATCCCAGTGGGAACTTTAAGTCAGCGACTAAAATCAAGCAATGAGGGTACTGAGGTGGTGTTGTCCTCCAACTTTAGGTGGAATTCGCCTCATGTCTTAAAATCTACCATCTCTTTTTCCACTCCACAACTAGATACTGATTTTTTTGGTCTCTCTTCCTTATTTAAGAATCTTCTAGATCACTCTCAACCATTGTCACTCTTCATGTCTTCTGTTATCACTATTCTTACTTTTCTCATTAGTCTATCAGAATTCCCTTAACTTGATTTGGGTTTCTTCACTTGGTTTCTCCCTTGAACTTCCACAAGTTTCTCTCTAATAAGCATGCAGCCTCGAAAAATGCGGAGGAAGGAGAATGGAAATGGCTACCCACCATCCTGCCCCTGCTTGAATGGCAGTACATTCAAAGTGCCAAACTATGAAGAGAAGCTCTTCATAAGAAGAAAAGATCTTCTTCGTAAGAAGATGATCAAAGCAGTATGTATCGTAACTACAGAGTTGCCTAGGAATCTAAGATTGAGACAAGCCACAAAAATGGAAATACGTACTATATGATTTTAGCCCACTGGCAGTTAGAAACCTGTTAAGCCAAAGCCAGAATTGAAGAGGGTATTTGAAAAATTATTAAGGAAGACACAGCAAGGCTATTATGCCACCCAGAAAGCTATTTATTATGAACAACCGGGATTTGGGGGACAGGGGAAAAGAGCGGTTTCAAATTAATATTTTCAGAACAACTAATATATCTATGTAATATCTGAAAATATTAAGATAGGCAATCCTACTTTGTGGTTCTGATCTATAACCACTACAGTGACCTTGAGCAGAACTCTAAAACTTAAGAGAATTCACCAGCTTTTTTCTAAGGAAGTTTGGTTTTCCTTAATGTGGTAACTCTGGCACTAGACATGGAGGGTCTTCGATGTCAAACTGAAGACACAGCAATTTATCCTGTCGGCCAGTTCTCTCAATATCTATTACACACACTGGGCTGATTCAATTGGTGTATAAAGTTTGTAAAATGTTCATAGTTGTGCATTTATTGTATGGGTGATTTTTATATATTGCAAGTTATACAAGGTTGCCTTAGGCAATAGTGGAATTAATTTTTAAATGAGTCAATGCAGGGAGGCCAGGGTGGCTCGGTGGGTTAATAAGCATCTGCCTTTAGCTCGGGTCATGGTCTTGGGGTTCTGAGACCGAGCTCCACATGGGGCTCTCTGCTCAGCAGGGAGCCTGCTTCCCTTCTTCTCTCTCTGCCTGCCTCTCTGCCTACTGTGATCTCTGTCTGTCAAATAAATAAAATAAAATAAAATAAAATAAAATAAAATAAAATAAAATAAAATAAAATAAAATGAGTCAATGTAGGGGCATCTGGGTGGCTCAGTCAGTTAAGCCCACAACTCAGGTCACAATCTCCACGCTCAGTCTGGAGTATGCTTGAGATTCTCTCCCTCCGCCCCTCTCCCTGTTCTCTCTCTCTCTCTCAAATAAATAAATCTTTTTAAAAAAACATTAAAAATAAATTAAAATGGGTCAATGTAAAGAAATTCAAATAAATAGCGATACCCATGGTAGGTAGATGTGGCATAGATGAAGGTGGCGGATCTGAGAAAAGACTGCTCGGCACAAGGACAAGTGATCCGAAGTGTTTTCAGAACGAGAATGACAGCTTACACTGGTATCCTTCCAAGGATTAAAGCAGAAGTGGGCCACGGATTCAGCTGGAGATGGGAGAAATGCAGGGTACAGGGGGTCAATGAGGACCCTGCGACTCTAGGCAGAGGCCCAAGCTAGGATCCGTGGAAACACAGACACAAAAGAGATCATCAGAAGGAAAAACAAAGCCCACGTGAAGACTCACAGCACAAAGGGAGTGAAAGGGGACACGTAATCGAAATTCACTTTGTGTACCTGGGAACACAGGGGCGTTGAGAAAAATGGCAAGAACCTGAGCAGGAACTTTGGTTCCATGAGGTTTATGTTGGACTTGAACCACCATCCCGCCATGAAGGGACGGCCTCCCGTAGAGAGCCACGTGCCATCTAGAAGGTGACACATACAGGTTAGGGTAGGGGCAGGAATTTATATCCTTTCCCCTTGAGTCTGGGCTGGCCTAGGGACTGGCTCGGGACAGCAGAGATGGCAGAAGCAATGGTGCGACGTGTCTGCACCTGGGCTCAAGTGCTTCAGGGCACCCCTCAGAACGCAGCCCCCAGGAGGGCTCTTGGGTACAGCGTGCTGGAGGAGCGGGACTCTGTGCAGTGAGAACTGACAGGGAGGCCCCAGCTGGAGCTGGCCAACCTCCAGAAGCAAAGTCAAGCCTGCAGTCGACCGCCAACACAGCGGGGAACCCAGCCTACGGGGCGGACTGGCAGAATCACGAGGGAGACGGGTTTGCGGGTTTGATGGTTTGTCGGAAGCCTCAAAGTTTGGTTTGTTACACAGTAAGAGATGACTGATACAAACAGTACCAGTGTGGGAACAGCTGAAGACAGAAAACAAGAGGCACAGACAACGTCAGAAGAATACAGAGGCAAAAGAGGAAGAAGCCAAGTTTTGGAAGGATGTCCCCCAAGGCCTGGGAAGGGGCTGGAGAGCAGACAAGGTAACAGAGCAACAGCAATCAGAAGCGGCCACATATACAAGAGCAGAGAAAACCAGGGACATGGGAAGGTAGGGGAGACACAGGGATAGGGCAGTCAAGGAGTCATCAGAAAAGCATAACCCCTGGGCTCAGGGCAGTGGCTGGCCTAAGGAGGCACTCCATCAGCTTGGATGAGTGAAAGCAGTCAGGTCTGGCAAGATGGGAGTGCCCTCGCTTCAGAAGAGCGGGAAGATAATTTTGATAATGGAACAGAGGGGGCCTGCGGCGTGTTGGGGAGGGCCAGGTGAGAAAGACATGGAAGCCTAAGTAAAGATTTCTGATTTGAGGAACTGTTCAGAGACATGTTGGAACAGGGGCCCGTGGAGTCAGGAGGACTTCTGAATGTGCATGGTCCTTTCTCTTGGACTCTACAGTTCCAAGAGGGGCCAGCGGCCAGCAGCAGCAGGATCCCCCTGGCAACCTGTGGGCAACGCCAGTTCTCAGGCTCACCCCAGACCTGCTGATCTGCATTTTACCCAGAGGTCGAGTTGACTTGCCTGCACATCTAAGTAGAAGCAGCACCGCTCTGGAGGTACAGAGACAACAAAGTGAGAGAGCCTTTAATTACATCTTGAGAAAGTCATTCTGTTTTGAATTCCCTTTCAAGCTTCCCATTGGCAGTCTCCCACACTCCAAGATAAAATCAAAGACAAAGTCTCAGTTTGGTGCTAAGGGGTCTTCAACACCTTCCTCACACTTGCAAATCTCCCTTTTCCACAAACAGAGGCAAAGCCTTAGGCAAGCAAGGTCTCCAGTAAGCTTTGGATAATGGTGTTTACTTCCCTTGTGTTTATTTTCAGGATTTTCTTCTGTGTAAGGAAAGTGATGGGGTTTTCCATTTGTGGTGGTCTTCATTTCACATTTATCTAAGGGAAGAACCAGAGTTCCACAAAAACATGAAGCGAAACAGAATGTGGATGGAATGGGGAGTGAGCCAACGTCATTGCAAGGGAAGCGACACTCAGCAATCTGAAGACTGGAAAATCCTTGTGCAGGTCTGAAGACACTTAGGCACTGGTGGAAAGTACAAAGGAACGAAACAGGAAAGACAGGAGCTGTCTGTGAAACCAAGAGTATGCTACACTCAGGAAGGGATTAGCACCACTGGAAGGATTTATCCCAAAGAGGAGAACTGCTCTCCCCTGGGTCTGGAAAAATGACAAGCAAACTATCAACGTTCCCCATAAAGTCAAAGACCAGAGCTCCCATCTAAGGAGAGTAGGGCTGGGTAGACTATACCAGCAGAAATCTTGGACCAGCCGTTGTGGAGAATGGCCAAGAGAATCAAGAAATGAACAGAAGTTTGACCCAGCAAAGGCCCGAGTGCTCATTGTTAGTCAGGAAAATGGGCGCCGAGTTCAGTCACCCTCAAGTTGAGAAAGGCCACCTCCTGGAGGCTGATAGAACATACACAGCAAAAGGAGAGGGGATTGTGGCGCCTGGGTGGCTCAGTGGGTTAAGCCGCTGCCTTCGGCTCAGGTCATGATCTCGGGGTCCTGGGATCGAGTCCCACATCGGGCTCTCGGCTCAGCTGGGAGCCTGCTTCCTCCTCTCTCTCTCTCTCTGCCTGCCTCTCTGCCTACTTGTGATCTCTCTGTCAAATAAATAAATAAAATCTTTAAAAAAAAAAAAAAAGGAGAAGGGATTGAGGGGGTTGGTAGGGGCTAAGGATGGTGACAAGTCTTTGTCATCAAGGCTGCACAACGGTCAAGAGTTAACAAAATCGGCCCGTGGAGGGACAGAGGAGGAAAGAGTATACGAGAGCATAAAGAACCCCAGGTTTCTAGGGAAGACGACACAGGGGAGTCAGAGGTAAGCTGGGTTAGACTGAAAAAGAAAAGCATCAAGTAGAAAAAAAATTTTTTTTAAAAAGTCTAGTTTAAAAAATGTTGGGGTGCCTGGGTGGCTCAGTGGGTTAAAGCCTCTGCCTACAGTTCAGGTCAGGATCCCAGGGTCCTGGGATCGAGCCCCGCATCAGGCTCTCTGCTCAGCAGGGAGCCTGCTTTCTCCTCTCTCTCTCTCTCTCTCTCTCTCTCTCTCTCTCTACTTGCCTCGCTGCCTACTTGTGATCTCTGTCGGTCAAATAAATAAATAAATAAATAATCTTTAAAAAAAAAAAAAAACATGTTGCCTGAAGATTGACCTGTACTCAAAATTTTATTACCAATGGTCAGGACTGCTGAAATGGCAGTATAAAAATTCAAGAGGTATTTTTTAAAAAGAAGAGAAACGAGGGCCGGAAATAAAGGTAATCAATTAAAATCAGGACATAAGGATTTGCAGTTCCTGCAAGAAGAAGATAAATCATTGTGTATTTTAAGCATGCCCCAAATAAAACCCCCGGATGAACAAAGGACTGAAAAGCTCTCTCGTCACAGTGCATCGCCAAAAGGGGACCCCTCCAAAGAGCAAATGAAACTAAAATATTGAATAAGGTTTACCAAAATATAGTGCTATACCCGGTACACAAAATCCTCAACCATGAAGATACCCAAGAAGTCTTCCTTGGACCTCCCCCATCATTCACTCACTCCCATGCACCTGCTGAAATATTCATTTTGTCCCTGTCTGTTCACCCATCCCTTCTTCCACAGCAGTGGAGTGTGTAGCGGGGCACAAGGCCAGCCACAGCATGGACCGCATTTCCTGGATACCTTAAAGGCAGAAGTGCGGCTATGCATCTCAGTGCCCACCAATGAGAAATAAGCACGTATCACGAGGTGGCCCCTGGAAACCTCCCTTTTCCCTTGACCATCTTTCTTCTGGTTAGACAAGGATGTTGATGGCGCTCTACGCTGCAGGGTAAAGGGTCACATGGAAGTCCGAGGTGGCTTGGCTCCCAGGTGTCTACGAAGCCCCAACAGCTCTGGACTGCTTACCCCTTGAGTTCATTAGAGAAAAGAGAGGTGAGGGTCTACCTCATTTATGCGATTGCTACTCAAGTTATGTTTTTCTGCTGGCCCACCTTAACTAACACACTCTTCTTTGCCTTTTAGCAAAGTCTTCCTGTCCTTGACCATTTGACCTTCCTCGGCCAGCCTGGATCCTTGGGATTGAGAACAGTCATTTCAAACTGCCCTTCTCGCAACCCTTGTTCTTCTCTAGCTCCTGCCTAAGCAAGACGCAGGCCCTTGTCCTCACCACCCCTCGCTCTGTGCCCTGCCAGCAGCACACGAAACAACGAAGGGGGAAATTTAAAATAAAATTTAATCTTAAAACCATCCAAGAGGGACCATTCTTTCAACCCCAGGCCAGTTCCTCAAGAACAGGGCAGGTGACCCCTCACCATCGCCTCCCACTGTCTCCAAGTATCTGGCACAGAGTAGGTCCAGCATGTGTTTATAACTGAGGGTTTTGGAGGGGAGGGGGGTCGGGGGGTGAGCCTGGTGGTGGGTATTAAGGAGGGCACGTATTGCATGGAGCACTGGGTGTGGTGCCTAAACAATGAATTCTGGAACACTGGAAAAAAATTCAAAAAATAAAAATTTTTTAAAAAAAGAAAGAAAGATTAAACTTCCATGAGGTCTACTCAACAGTACTCTGACGCATCTCCAGTTCACTCCTCATCATGCCTTCCTTCCCATGCTAAGCACTGTTCTAGAGGCTGGGCATAGAGTGGTCAGCAAAGATCCCCACCTTCACAGAGCTTTGCATGCTAGTGGTAGGGGTAAACAGGGAATATATAAATGAATGAATGAATGAATGAACGAACAAAAAAGTTCAAACAGAGATACACACTACGAATGAAGACAGTGACTGGAGGTTGGTGGGGGGTGGTGGGGAGGGATTTTAGATATTCAGATGTTTTTATCTTTTTATTTTTTAAAGATTTTATTTATTTATTTGACAGACAGAGATCACAAGTAGGCAGAGAGGCAGGCAGAGAGAGAGGAAAGGAAGCAGGCTTCCTGCTGAGCAGAGTCGGATGTGGGGCTCCCTCCCAGGACCCTGGGATCATGACCTGAGCCGAAGGCAGAGGCTTTAACCCACTGAGCCACCCAGGTGCCCCAAGATATTCAGATGTTTTTAAGAGGCGGGGCCATACTGGCAGGGTAAGACACACCCGGCCAAGGTGGAGGGACCAAGGGCCAGAGCGGAGGTGGAAACAGGCAGGGGATGGATCCTGGGTTTGTCAGTCAACTCCCCCACCCGTTCCTCCTCACGTTCTCCTCTTCCTCCCCGCTGCTTCTCTCCCCCCTTCTCACTCTGACTCTGTCTCTCTCGCTCCCCCCACTTCTTGTCCACTAAAACACACATCTGAATCTTCAACCATCTTCCCTTTCTGCCCAATTATCTCAGAGGAAGGGGTAGCCAACGTTCAAGGCGGATAGCCCTTTATCTACAGCCTTCATTCCTACACCAACTGGTCATCGGTCCATCAGTACGTCACTCTCTTTGTGTGTCTGTATTCTCCCCTTCAAACATTCTCGGGTGCAGCTGAAACAGCCTCTCATTTCCTCCCCTCCAATTCAAATGGTCATCCTCTACGTACACGCACCCCACAAAACTGGCACATATGGAAATACACATACACGCCGAACAGATGCACCCACACACACATACAGGCACACATCCTTTACCAATCTCTGGTGAAACCTCAGCTCTGTCACCAGACGTGCCGGCATCCCCAGACCCACATCAACCACCAAAGGAAACGTCTACTGAGATGCAAACTCATCTCCCAACACAGTCCCACGGGACCATCCTACACAGGCCCAATGGGAACTTTGCTAGGGTGTCATGCTTACACAGAAGGCCTGCCTGGAATTCCCTCTCCAGCCTTCTCTTCTCTAACACCCCTTTTCCAACTTGTCCTTTCCAAACCCTCAGCCTCTGTGAGCTCCTGCACCGGACCACACCCCCCCCAAAAAACCACTTCTCTTGTCCCATCCATTCCTGAAGTTCTTTTACCTACTACAGTATCTCCCTTAGACTCACATATACTCTCTTTCTCTGTTTCTCTAACACACACACACACACTTCATGAATGCTCACATGCACACACCTATGGGGATGTGCGGACGTGCCTTGGAGTTACTGCTGGAAGCCTCCCCCCACCTGAGTGGGGCCTGACAGGGAAGCCAAGAAGGAAGTGTTGATAACATCCCTGGAAACTCTGGGTTCAGTCATGCCTGAGAGAAAGCTCACTACCCTTTTCCTATTTAATTAAAAGTTTAAGGACTTTTTCCCATTTGCAGTCAAAAGAATTTTCACAAATCCAACAGTTTTAACTACCTCTCCATTAAACACTTCTATCGGAATTTATATAAAAGCCAAATAATAAGGGTTGAGGTTCTCATTAAAGACACACAGGCATATAGGCGCCTGGGTGGCTCAGTGGGTTGGGCTGCTGCCTTCGGCTCAGGTCATGATCTCAGGGTCCTGGGATCAAGTCCCGCATCGGGCTCTCCGTTCAGTGGGGAGCCTGCTTCCCCCTCTCTCCGCCTGCCTCTCTCTCTACTTGTGATCTCTGTCAAATAGATTAAAAAAAAAAAAAAATTGCCCAAGGTCAGATGTTCTGCGCAGAAGCACAGAACATATTTAAGAGAACATGGCCTCCCCGAGGAAGGGATTAAGGATACAAACCCCAAACCCGGGAAACAAAGAAAACAAAATAATCTACTACAAAGGGAGAAGACAAAACCTATCAGAGGCTCATGCAGACCTTGAACAAAAGCCTCTACTTTATTTTAAACAGGGTTTGAGGAGTTTCGTTTTTGTTTTTGTTTTTGTTTTTAAAGAGCTCAATCCACTTTCCAAATACCTTTTATTTATAAGCCTCCTTAGCGAAAACCCCATCCTTCCTCATTAAGCACACTCAAAACAGATTCTCCAAGGTACTCATGACTTCACTCATGTCATAAAATCCAACTAGAAATTGCACCACTTACATGAAGAAAAGACACAAAACGTTTTAACTCCTAAATGGCTGAGAAGGTTTTCAATTACATTATTATGAATTTTACATCATTCCCCCTTAATAACAACAATTTAAAATTGTTTCTTCCCAAACAACTATTGAGATAAAAAGGCTGCACCATCAAACACACACACACACACACACACACACACACACACACACACACGTACTCCTTTTTTATACCATTGTTGCAATGGTACAGCAGGACTTCCAAGTTTTCTGAGTCCCACACATCACTTCCTGAAACACTGCCTCGCCAACTGGGGAGGTGAGTGTGCAAACTTTGGGGGGAGGCAGTCACTTGCATTTCCATCACTCTACTGCCTACAGGACTCCCACTTGGGTCCGCCTCAGCCCTGAGGGCTCTCCAGTGCATTCATGCACGTGTCTACATGATGTCTCTGTGGGAACATAGCACCAAAATAGCCAAGATCAGCTTTCCCTTTCCTTCAAAACCAGCTTCTTCTGTGACATCTCTGCTTTGGCTCCAGACCCTACCATTTGTTGAGAGCCCTAGTTCAAACACCCTGAGTCACCGGTACGGCCTCTGTCTCCCTTCTAAGTTACAGAGATGCTCTGTTCAGTGCCCTCCTCTCCCTCCCAACCATAGTCACATCACCTTAGTTGGACTCTTCTCACACCTTTATCTCCATTGGGTGGTGGCATCCTCTCTTGTTCCCCCTACCTCTTATCAGGCTCTACACTAATCTAGTCAAAAGGTCAGATCCATTCTCACAATGTACAACTCCATCCACGATGCTGGTCCACGCCAAAGTCTTCAAATGTGCTCAGTGGTAGAGCTGGTTGTCTTTCCAAAGGCCTTCCTCCTCGCTCATAGAGCATTAAGATCATTGATGTTCATGTGACGATGTGCCTGGCCCCCAGGGGATGACAGGGGATTGGTCTAAGTTGATCACAGCAAGCTCCTTCTTTGTCAATGGCTGGCCTATGCCCATCTGAGGTCAGCTGATCCATTTCTGATCAATAAATTTAAAAATCCAATGGAACTGTTTCCAGGAAAGCTAGTCCTTCTTATTAAGAGATATATAGAAGAACTTTTGCTATCACTTCCACCCCCACTGCTATCTTGCTTCCTGTTTTGCATGCTATCATGTGAGGATGTGATGTCTGGAGCTACAGCAGCCAATCTGTGACCATGAGGAGATGGCTGAAACTTCAAGAATGGCAGAATAAGAAGAAAAAAGGGTCCTTGAAGACATGGTTGCTTTCATCCAAAATAGCCTGAGACTGACACCCTAACAATTTCTCTGTAAGTAAACAAATGTCCTTACGCTTTACACCACTGTCTGTTGGATGTTCTGTTACCTACAGCCCAAAGCATTCTCACAAACTCTTACAAGGAACAAACTCTTTGCCTTACTACTGGAAGGTCCTCTGTGCTATGTGTTGTACTCAAAGCACAACATCAGCATCAAGTGGGAGCCCCAGCTTAGACTCCAGGATTCAGAACCTCTAGGGGTGAGGTCCAACAGTCTGTGCTCTAAAAAACTCTTGGGGTGATTCTTGGGCATGCTGAAGTTTGAGAAACACTCTCCTATAATATGCTCACAAATTACTTTTTCCTCATTCACCTATTACCCTACATACCCTAAGGAATACTGGGGTCTGTATTTCTCCAGTGGTGGTAACCCCACTTCACTAGGTTTGAGCATCACATTTTTTGCTTATTTAACTTCATCTCTTCTTAAAATTTTCAAACTCAAAGCCTCCAGGTGCTGGTGAGGGACACCAAGGCCTAAGTATGAGAAAGTCAGAGTGGAGAGGAAAACATGGCCATGCAAGGGAACAGATACAGGACTGCCAAATTTATGATTATGTCAAGAAGAAAGGGAGGGAAGGAGACAAGTCAAGAAAACAGAAAGGAAGGAATGAAAGAAAGACCTAAAGACAGACAGATTTACATGCAAGATTTTTAGACATAGACAACTAACTGAACTTTTTAAATTACTGGTCCAAATTAGATAAAACAAGTCCTCAGTTAGACTCAGCATCCCCCTGACTGTCTGTGACCCAAAACATCAAGTTCTTAAAATATGTACACGTACTTTGAATGTTGTGGCCATCTACATCCATCTACTTGATCTAAAACGACTATGATTATTTCTCTGTGGCTTACTGTGTATCAGCCTTTCCTGGGCACAGGGTCTTCATCAACGCCCCCCTGTTTGGGGTGGCAAAATGGTAAGTTCATGGACCTTTAGTTAGTGTCAACAGGACTATTTTATCCATCAGTCAGTGAAGATGACATCTAGAAGCACAGGCCTCTCAAGGGCTTACAAAAATGCTTATGATGTAAGGAAAAAATTAATTGGCCACACCCCTACCACACACATGTGACAGAGTTTAAACTAACAGATGCCTACAACATGTGAATATAAGTCAATCAAGCAGCATCAGCTCAGATGGCACCGTAAATGCAGGACGTGGACACAGCATTTTAACGTCTGATATGATGTGGAGGGGAGCCAGACTAACAGGGCTTAGGACCTGCTGAGGTCTGGAAAAGGCCCCGAGTTTCAACATGGAACCAATAATCACTCCGTCCTAAGTCTTGTCTACTTTATAGCAATCCCCAACTTCTTGACTCAGTTCTACTGCTCCTTAAGGTTGCTTACTCTAAAGGAGGATTCCCAGCCTGAAACAAAGTTTTCAACCATGGCTGCACGTTGGAATCACCTACGGAGCTTCAGAAACACGGCTGCCTGGTTCCCAGTCCCAGAGGCTCTAACTAAACTGCACCGGGGTAAGGCTGTGAGGCTGAGTATCTTTCACGAGCTTCACCCCACTCACCATAGCTCGAATATAGCCAGGGTTAAACCCCCACCATTTTAGAAACATTCTGGAACACTGTCTCTGACATAGTTCATCTACCCAGTTACACCACCTCATTAACTAGATTTTCTTTCTACTGCCAAGTCTTGGAACAAAGGAAGACCCTGGTGCTATCAAGCGCTCTGGTGATCTAGAACAGAGGTCAGCAAACTGTTTCTGTAAAGGGACAAATACTTAATATTTCAGGCTTCGCAAGCCATACCGTCTCTCTCACAGTGACCCGACTCTGACACAGCAGCATGCGAGCAGCCACAGACAATACATAAACAAATGAGGGGGCCGTGTTCTAATAAAACTTTATTTATGGACACAAATGTGAATGTCATGTAATTTTCACACTGATGAAGTCATCTTTCTTTTGATTTTCTGCCATTTAAAAACAGAAAGACCATTCTTAACTCACAAACCAAGAAGGAACAGGTGGTGGGCCAGATGTGACCCATGGGCCACAGTTTGCCAACCCCTGATCTAGAACTATTCCACAGACTCAAGACCAACAATTAATGAATGACAGAATTTATATTATCCAATTAGAACTATGTTGAAAGTGGTCAGATCCTACTACCTGCACCCATTCCACCGAACTGTCCACGCAGGTAGATGCCAGTAGAGCTGTCCATACAGCTGAACATAAACCATAAACGACTTACTAAAAAATGATTTTCAAACCTCGGCTGTATCTGAGTTTATCAAAGACAAAACCCTGCAAAGGAGCAGTACACAAGCATGTTTTAAGGGTCTTACATAAGGATTTCAATAATGGGTTAATTTGCTACCAACATTTAGCATTCAGGCTATTTCACATAAAAACTCAGATTATCATTCTCTTGGAAAAATAACTGCAAAATGCAGATACTGGGCCCAAACGTTGGCATGGCAACAATCTAGGGATGCTGAGCAAGGCTACCCTTTTACATGGGGCATGTTCTCCATCTGACCACAAACCCTATCTTCATGTAGGTTAACTGGCTATCCCTAGAGGCATTTTGGGTTTATGACCCCTTGTCTACCATCCTTAGAAAAACCTTCTAACTCTTTCACAACATGGCTTCAATAGCTATCTTATTTGAAGACCTCACATGGAAATCACTCAATCTTCTCTCAAAATTCAACACCCCCATACACCAGGCCCTAGAAACAAAATCTCTGGTTCTCACACCAGTGCAAGGTCTCAACTTAAAAAAAGTTTCATTCAAATCCCCCTCTCAGTGTGGCCTCAATTTGAACCACGGTCTCCAATAAGATAGACAAATGACAAACGACCCTTCAGGTCGTCTTACTCTCCAAGCTGGCCAAGGTAGAGGACAGCCCAAGGAGGTGGGGCAAAAGCACTCACATCAGAACACCTTAATTAAGCAGAGTGATCAATCACACATATAGTAATTAGAAAGCAAGATTTGGGACTGATAAATTAAAACGAACCAAAGGCCATTCTGCACAGGGTAAGAAGTCAAGAGCCAGATTTTGGAAGGGGGCAGGGGGTTAAAAACAATCAAACAAAACAAAACAAAACCTAAGAATACACAGAAAAAGCTAGTAACTAGAGTCTGGTCCAAGTTCATTATTAACCTACTGTGTCATTTCACTGGGCTCACACCCACCTTCAATACAATAGTTTATTTGGGGGTGGCAGACTTCTGACAACTACATGCTAATTGATCTGATGCATATTATCTTACTGGTGAAAGGACTGGGTCCTTTCCCCTTCCCTGGGGAAAGAAAAATTCCAGATATATAGACAGTGGATCCCTACTGCACTTGGGCAACATAAGCCTAGCCCCGCCCCCCCACAGCCTTTTTAAAAAATATAGGTGTTAGTTTAATTTGTTAGCCACATCAGAAAAAGGAATGTTCAAACAGTAGATGTTCCACTTGAAATTAAAATGGAAATTAGCCCTTAGAAAGCAGAGATGACTGTAAGTTTATACATCAGCGGCTGGTTCATGAATTATTAACTGATTTTAATGATCCTGGCTATATTTTATTTGAAGTTATTCTCCTACTTGCAATGACTTTTGAACCCTCAAAACTCTTTCATCCATTATCCATAGACAGTACACTTTCCGAGCGCTGACATTTTAAAAGGATCCATATACTCACAGAATGTAAAGATAATACACACAACATATAATTTATACGGAAGACTCTGGTCATTTGTTAAAGAGAGAAATGAATGAAACCCTATTATTCACGGTTGGTAAATAAATTTAAAGATAAGTGCTGACTTTCCACTTGTTAAGCCTGGAGCAGAGGGTTCTGTATTTCTTCTAAAAAGTTTCCCAGATGGTAGTTAAAAACAAGAAAGGGCAGAAACATACTTTGTTTGAAACCCATCATTTTGCCTCCGGAGTGATAATATACCTCACCGAGAGTTAAGTCTTAAGAGATTAATAATTACAGGTATTTCCAAATTAAAATAAATGCATGTCTTCGTATGCTAGTTTTGTTTTTACACTTTCAGTATAAATCTGTACTGAATAGTACCACCTCAGACACACAAGTTAGCTGTGAAACAAAATGCTATAAACCCTTAATTATCACTTGCTGTTTTATACCCACGAAGTTAATACTTCCTCTTCTACTACATTCTCCCTATAAAGAAAAATCACTGTGAATAAAATTGGGTTTTTTCTCTGCTCAAATTAAGAGTACGAAGATAAAGTATTGGGGCTCAAATGCAAGATTATTGGATTTTTATCTGCAAGGAATTAAATGCGGACATCCCTTAAAAGAAGTACAATTTGATTTCCACCAATATTAAGCACTGTGTCTAACTTTCATAAATCAGATACACACCGCACTTGGGACCACCAGATCGGTGAATTACTAAGAAACCAGGTTGTTCCAGGCAAAAAGCTGTGTAAAGAAAATATGACAGCAAACCAACTTGCATTCTCACTCCCGAAGTTGAACAAGCATCTCCATAAATAACGGGTGGGTTTCGAGCTTTCTATACCCTCCTGAAGTAAATGTTCTGAGTTTAAATGGGCTCAAAATAGCTTTGCTCAAAAAAATAAAAAAAAAAAGAGACACACACACAAAACACCCACAATTTCCTCTGGTCCCTTGAAGTACCCTTGGGATCGCAGTGAACAGAGAGATTTGCCACGCACTACAGAGACTGGATTAGCACAAAAGGTTTCTATTTTGGTGTCATTCGAGTGTTGCTGATCTTAAATCAGAGAAAGAAGTAGTTACATTAAGCAAGGTAATGGCTTCCAAAATTAAGAGCATGCCCAGTTCTCCCAGGCTTGCATACACAGGCTAAGTTGTAAGCAGATAAATAATACCCCACTGGAACAATTAGGTGTGTTCTCAGAAACACGACATACTTAATTAGGCTGCCTAAGTCACTAACTGAGCATACAAGGGGGACTTTTTAAAGCATTTAATAACCTGAGTAAATCCAAAATCAGAGGACAGAAACTAAAACCCTTAACCCTGGCTACTGACAGAGGCCTTTTCTTGCTTCCCTTTCTAAGCTTCACATACCACTCTTGGAATTTTGAGAGCATGAACGCTCCCCCCCCCACCACCACCACCGGCCCTCCACCGCCAGCACACCAAAGGGTTAAAACACACTGAATAATGTCCCTTGGTTCTTTACTGGTCGGGAGGCCCGCGATGCCAAGCGAGGGGCTGGGCGACGGGGGACAGAGGGGTTAGGCAAAGAGACCCTAAAGGTCTTTCACAAACTTCAGCACTGGAGTTGGGAACGGAGTATAAACAAATAGAAAGGAACACGAGCCTCCATCAGCCACGGGGCACAGCAAACTGTTCCTCACTCTAGATACAATCCCTCCTCTTCCTGTTATTTATTCATTAGTTTTGTATAGCACCTTTCTTTCAGCGGCTCCTTATTTCCTCCTCTGTTATCCAAGCAATCATAAACAAACTACGATTTGAAAGAAAAGGCGGGGGGAGGGAGGAGCAGGGGGAAGGAGAAAGAAAAACCACATTCAAAAGGCACAGGCCATCCAGAGCACAGCTCTTTCTCTGAGCGTCGCCCTCGGGGTGAATGTTTCCTCCAAAGCTTGGACCTGGGGGCTGCAGGAAGGACCCAGAAGGGGAGTCCACGCCGCCCTGGCCCAAGGGTTGCGACTCCAGCCCCGCCTCGCCGGTCCGAGCTGCGCCAGCTGCCCTTCCGAGACCCACCTTCGCCCACCTGAAAAAACTCGGTCCTCGAAGTTGCCGCGGGGGAGTGGGGGGAGAAGAGGTGGGTTGACCCAGGGCGTGGTGGGGAGGTCTCCAAGCCTGATCTCCCCGAAATGCAAAACTTACCCCTTCCCCCCCAAAAATGAAAGATGTAAAGCAGCTTGGAGCTAACGAGGGAGGGGCTGGCACCTCCGTTCCGGGGTCCAAGGCGCCCCAGCGAGAGGGCAGCAAAAGCCACCTGCGGGGGTCCCAACACTTCGCGCCCCCACCGCCCCCGCCCAATCCAGGGCACGCTCAAAAGTTTGTTCCTTTCCTCCCCCCGAGCGGCCCGGGGTCCAGCTCTCCAGTGCGCGGGGAAGGTAAGAGGGGTTGGTGAGGTGGGGGTGTGGCGAGGTCGTCGGACCACGAGATCGGGGACTCGTGAGGTGCCCCCCCAACTCAGGGGCGCTGCGCCCATGTTTACTAATAACAACAACAAAGAATCACAAGCGTGTCCCCTCTTTCAGTCCTCGGGCTGCTCTTCGCTTCTTTGGGGCAGCAAAGGAGAGTCGGCGGGGTTGGAGGGGGGAGTAGAGGGGGGAGAGAGAATGTAGCGCCGGCATGGGGACAAAAAGGGGGGTGTGGGAAGGGGGCAGAAAGAGTAGAGTGAGAGAGTTGGACAGAGACGAAGGCGCAAAAAGGAAAGGCGTGGAGAGGGGAGAGAAAAGTGCAGCGGGCGGGGAGCTGGAGCGCGGGGCGCGCCCGGGATAGGGAGGTGGCCCCCGCCCTGCCGCCCCCCGGCCCCGGCCCGGTCACCTTGCTGTAGCCGTAGTAGCCCAGACACTGCGCGAAGTCCAGGCCGGCAGGGTCCCCGGCCGCCGCGGGGTAGAACCTCACATCCATGCCGGAGCCGGGCCCGGGGCCGGGGGCCGGGGCTAGGGCTCGCCGGGGCCGGTGCCCGCTTCCTCGAAGCCGCTAGATCCACCGTCGGGGGCGCCCGGCCGGGGTTGTCCGGGGGCGGCGCGCGGGGCTCGGGGCCGCAAGAGCGCTGCGACCGGAGCCCGAAGAGCCCGGGAGCCGCGGCCGCCGCACACAAAGGCGCGGCCACGCGAGCCGCGGGAGAGCGGGAGGCGGCCCGGGGGACGCGCCCCGCCGGGGCACCGAGGCAGCGCTGCGCGCGGGCCGGGCGCCCGGGGCGCGGGGCGCGGCGCGGGGGCCCGGGCGGCGCGGCGAGTTCAGGTGCGCGGGGCGAGGCTGGGACGGCGGCGGCGGCGGCGGCTGGCCCCGCTCCTCCTCCTCCTCCCCGGGCGGACTGAGGAGAGGAGCCGCGGAGACAAGGGGCCCGGCCCCTCCCCTCCTTCCCCCCCCCCCGCCCGCCCCGCCGGTGCGCTCCTCGGCCCGGACCGCCCCCGGGCGCGCCGACCCCGCCCCGCTGCGGCCCCTGCCCCTCGCGGCCCCTCGCGGCTCACCCCGCGCCTCGCGCAGCCCCGGCTGTGCCCATCGCGCGCGCCGCGGCCTCCCCCCTCCCCGGGGCCCCTCTTCTCCCCACCTCGCCCCCCCTTCCCTCTCCGGTCCTCTTTGTCCCCGATGCCTCGGAGCGCTCCTCGCTCCCTTCCGCTCCTCGGCCGCTTCGGCGGGCCGGCCGCCAGCCCGGTGCCCGGTGTCCGGTGTGGCCCCCCCCCCCCCCCCCTCCGAGCCCCGCTTCGCTCGGCCCCCAGCCCCGGCCACCGGCGTCCACACGCCGTCCGCTCTCTTGCCACCCCTCGTTCCGGCATTTCCTCCCCTCGTCCCCTTCGTCCCTCGTGGTGCCGGTCCCCCGGTCCGACTACCCTACTCCGCCTTCACGCAGGAATGGCCCCTACTCGGAGGC
Source organism: Mustela nigripes (assembly GCF_022355385.1). Lineage (NCBI taxonomy): Eukaryota > Metazoa > Chordata > Mammalia > Carnivora > Mustelidae > Mustela > Mustela nigripes. The sequence goes on from NC_081573.1 coordinate 29,506,695, forward strand.
ACCTAACCGAGCAGCTAACCGGCATGAGGGCCTCCCGGGACCCCATGTACACCTGTGGTATTTTCCAGAAGGGGTGTTGGGGCCTGACCTTTCACAGGTAGGCAGACTTGAAGCTTCCCGAGTTAAGCCTTGTGTCGGTTCTCTCCGTATTTCCTTTGCTCTTGTTTGTATTCGATTCGAGTAACTGGATCTAGGCGGATCATTCACTGCTCTCAGAGAGAAAATGTCCCCATTTTCCTAAAAGGTTCTGGGTGATTAACTTCCTCAAACAGCACTCACCCACCTCCTCTTTATCTCTCTTTCTTTAAGCTACATCTCTCTCTCTCTCTGTCCGGGTCTCTGTCTCTGTCTCTCCCCCCTCCTTCCCCTCTTCCCTCCACGCCCCCCCCCCCCCCTTGCTTTATTGCTTTGGGTTAATTTGAGAGTTTGACCCTCAGCCTTGGCGAAGGGAAGTGACTTTATTGCTTAGATGAGAACGTTAAGGAAAGGCGGTGGGATTTTTGCCACCCCACCCCCTTCCCCGGTTTGGTTATCTAGAAGCTGCTTTAACCGGAAGGGAGAAAGGGAGAAATTTCAAATATTTTAGCGGACACTCTCCAACACTTCCGTCGCCTGAACACACTTGGCTGGCCCCGGGGCCTGAACTTTTTCAGACGAGCTTCAGATGGGTTGCTTTTCTTCTGTTCTTCTATTCTCCAAAGTAGGCTCTCCAGCTTGGTGACACCTGTGTGTGTACCTTCCCCCAGTATTATCTTTCTGGAACCAAGCAGGAAAAATAAACTGTCAATTAGGTGAAAGTTTGTGTATTTGCTCTTCTCTTAGCCTAAAGGTGTGTTTGGACACCGCCCGAGAGAGCAGTGTGTATTCAGGGAAGGAACAACTGCTTACATTGTCCCTGGGTTGACTGCTGTCCCCCCCCACCCCAAAAAAAGCTTAGGTCCTCTCTCCCGAGTCTCCATTTAACGTTGACAACCCAGCCGCGCTCCCTAATGGCTCAGCGGGTTGCACAAATTGGCAGCGAGCTGAGATATTATCAGGACAACACCCCATTGAGCAGGTTCTTGAAACTGCAGACGTGGAGGCCCTTTCTCTGGGCCACTGGGCGCCTGTGGCCTTTCCACCAATCAGAGCGGGAGGGTGCAGTGGCCACCTGTTGCCTCGAACGAGAACATCTTTTAAGTTTCACTATTAGTATTTAACAATGGCGTATAGGGCAGCATCTGGCCGCAGGAGAGAAGCAGCCTGCTGATCTGAGGTACCAAAAAGAATTTTTTTTTTTTCTTGCAGATAGTTGTTAACCAGAACCCCGAAGGCTGGGAAGAAGAAGTTTTTCATTTCACACTTCTCTTGCCCACCTTGTGCTCACTCTGGTGTAATCTGAGCTTGATTCCACGGGATGAGGGAAAGTATAATCAGAGTTACGGAGAGACTAAACCTGTAGTTGTAATCAGACCTCGGGGATCCGGAATACAAATACTCACAGTGGAAACCCCACTAGCTGCGAGCCTGGGAATTGCATGTGGGCTGACGTGTTGCCACAGCCCTGAGCTGTAGACGCTGGAAACTGAAGCGAGAACCTTCTCCCAGGAGGCTCTGGAGAGTTAGGAATGCGGGGTCACATCCAATACCACCTCTTGGCCCTTGTTTTGAAAAAGCCTTCCTCTTAAAACCCGCCCCATTCCCCTTATGATGCAAATGACTTGGGGAAGGGAACAATATTCATCAGTCACTATTTTATTATGATGATGATTTAGGAGGTAAGGTAGGTGATTTTCGAGTGTAGATCTTGATTAAAAGGGGGGGGGGGGGCGGAAGGGCGGAGAAAAAGAAAGGGAAGGGTCTGAGATACTTGTGTTCTGGCAATTGGAACGGAAAAAATCCCTGGAACAGAAACAGGTCCTTCGGGAAGGCTGCTGACCTCACAGTCTTGCCTACAGTCTCCATGCCCTCAGCAGCTCCTCGCTTGCCTACCCCGTGCTGTTTTAGGCACTTGTGAATGAGAAAGAGGGTCCCCAGATGACATGCATGGAAATCCTCTGGGGACACTATGGTTTGGATCCGTCACACTCCTGGACACACATATATCCCCATGCACACATGGATGCATACCCCGTCCCATCCACTCACCGGGAGATCCTGGCCTGACACAAGCCACCAGTGCTATTGAGAGAAGCAATCTGAGAAACACATTCACAAGTAGTAGGAGGGATGCCAGGCTCTGTACTTCCATGATATTCGTAAAAGAAAGCTCGGGGTGGGGGAGGAGGGGGCACGGAACATGCCGGATGGCAGCCGTATCCCAAGAACCTTGGACTATGCTTGGTACTCAGAGGGGTTTGCAATGAATGAATATCCATTTAAGTGAGGACCATGAGAAGTAAGAAAGGCAAGAAGGGAGAGGTGGAGAAAGGCAGGGCCGGGGAAGGTAAACAGAGGTTTTAACTGTAGACAAGCATTCCCAGGGAACCTGGTCAAGGGAAGATTGGGGAAGAGCGACCCAAGACCGCTGATGTGGATAAGAACAACCTTCCTGAAGGTGCGCGGAGGGGTGGGGGTGGTCGTAGGCACGCTGCTGTTTTAGATCTCTTGTATACAACACAACTAGAATCAGACGTTGTTTCATTTAGAGTTGATCTGACACTGCTGCCCGCTGCGTTCAGAATACCACCCAATTTTAAGGGTTCGAGTGGATTTTGAAGCCCATCCATGGAAAACTTGAGAATGATGCCTTTCAAACATGAATGCAGTTGTAACTGCCTTGCTATTTGTCATCTTAAGGGTGTCACCTTTTTCGGGCTGTCAGCATTCGTTTCTGAAATGCCACAGACAAAGGTTTCCTTTGTACTAGGTTAGCCTTGAGTTTGAAGAAACTTCTCCAAGAACATATCTTAAACATGCTTTGGATTTATGCTGAGCGGTGCTAACAGTTACCGATTTGGAAGGGCAGTACAAGATTCAGCTATACAGAAAATAGAACTCCTGGGCATAAGAAAATTCCGGTAAAGTTTTTGGATGACATGAGTCAAAATGGTCAGTCTCATTAGCTTGATGTTTCCAATTGAACAGTACTATGATCCAAGAATCTCTTTAAAAAAAAAAAAAAGCCAACCAGGGGTGGAGGGGTTGGGGGGGGTGGAAATACACAAGCTTATCTTTAAGAGATTCAGTGAAAATAAATAGTTTTTATGAAAGGAGAGAATTCATGATGGGAAAACTATCTTACCTCTTGAAAGAACTCGAAAACTCTGTTTCTCTACTCTGTGTCCAAATTAAGCAAGAACGTTCCCAGGAGGATTGCATTCAACCCGCCAAATATTATACCCAAAGATCTTCCTGAGATCCCAGCTTTTAGGGAATCTGTGAACAGTGATTTAACCTCTCTGTGAATTGGTTGCCCAGATGAGATGAGGATACTATTAAACATTACATACAGTTTAATTTTCCTGAGTTTGGGTCATGAAAAGTCTTATCCAAATATTATGATCCTTGTTTGCAGTATGTAATGTAGCCAAATTAACAGCAGCTCCAAATGGAAATTAACAAGGCCAGAGCTACTTCAGTTTCTTCTCCTCCTATTCCCATAGTAACAGCTAATGTATTATATTGGTAAAACATTTTATATTTGGTTTTATGTCTGAATTTGGCTTCCTGTCATAAAGCAGAGCATTTCTATCCAGCATGGATCCTTAGTATCTGTATAACTCATCTCCATGAAATTTAGAGTTTCATGTCAGAGAATCACGACTTTGCATTCGTCGTCTAAATCACATGCAGATAAAATCAAGTCGAGATCTACCAAGGCTCTCACAATAGTGGATGGTATAGAGGAAGCATTCCGACCTTGGGACCTCAGTACAAATCCCCAGAGCAGACTCTAAAACTACTCACCGGGAGAGAGTCCCACACAGGAATTAGGGTGTGAAAGATCCCCAAGCTTTGTCATTGTTAGCTTCAGTTTTCCATGAGTCCAAACTTTTCAGGTCGGGAAATAGGAATTATGTTGATATTGTTACTTAGGTCAAAAAATGCAGGAACATGAGCAAATTGGGAAAAAATCAGCTCACTTTTCATATATGTTTTACATTTATGTATATACATATATACATACATACATACATATATATGTACATACACATACACACATATATATTCACACATATATATATTTGTGTGCATGAGATCACTTCTCCCATTACTGCAACCAACTTTGGCCACATTGGTCTCTGTGCTACCAGGTGCAAGAACCACTCTAGAAAACCAGTCATTTTCCTAGTTGATTATTACTTTTACTAAGAATAGGTACAGCCATTGGTTCTGAGAGATATATAGTGATTAAGGAACAGTAACCCCAAAACCCTAGTAGCAAAAAAGTACTGAGCTGAGAATTCATTCCCAGAAATATGAAATGCAGCAAGTATTTTCTTGTGATCTAAGTAGCTCTTCAATAAAGCTATTTTAAAAACCAATACACTCAACACAATCAGGAGGTGTGCAATTTTCAGTGTGTTTACACCCTGCCTTAAAAAAAAAATATCCTGTATTCACAGAAATCCTAAACTGTTGTCCTGCCTGTTTTCTGAAATATATTCTATTTCTTTTAAAGTGAAAGAATGACCTCTTTTGCAGGAACAATTTTCAGAGACAGCGTGTTTATCAAATGGTTTCTCTGCTTTCATAAAAACAATTTATTTTCACTGAACCCTTCAAGATAAGCATCAAAGCCAGGAAGAATGTACAATGAAGTTTATAATTACACTCCAGAAACAAATACGGGGTAGTTTTTATTTTGCTCAAGTGAAAAGATTTTTTTTTTTTTCCCAAAGAGACAAAGGTAGTGATGGGGGTGGAGGGGTTATATAGGAGTGAAAATCAGGAAGCTCAGAGGCTCTCCAGCAGGAGGGGCCCTGCAGTGTTGCCCACAAAGACCACTGCCAAACAATGAAAGCTGAGGGCCAGGACTCTCTTAGCCATGGGTGGGGTGGGAGGGGGTGGTCAGTCCATTTTTTTATTCTTCAGCAGGGGCCAGCTAAAAGAGCATTAAGGAAAGAAAATCATTAAGCGGATATTAATTAAACCCTTCCATGACATCTGTATAGCATTGCTCATATATATCTCTCCCTGTCGGAGCCTCGGATGACATCCTTCCTTTGCTAGGCACCCATGCTTCTAGGCTTAACGGATGTGGCATGTTATGCTCAATAACCACCGAAAAATAAAATTGTCCAAATAAACAAGAAAAGAACCGAGTCGCATAAAGATTCCGTGTCTTAAGAAATGGGAAACAATTGCCTTTGATCACAGAACAGCCAAAGACCAGGAGCAAAATAATCTCCCCTAATTTACATAGATCTGTGCGTGCCAAGCAGATGAGTGTTTGCTTTTCGAGTAATAGTGCAGGTGCGTATCCTGCAGTGGCAAAATCTCTAACTCATCAAACTGTTTCACCAGAGTGGGACATGCCCTCTTTTCTGGAACAGTTTCAAGCTCTCTCCCCAGCATTCCAGCCACCTGTTTATGGAGTTCAACCTCGGGAGTACATGCATGCAATTAGAAACAAGAAAATGAAAATAAATGACCTTGTTTGTTATTTATAACAAAGAAACTCAGCGAAATTAATGCTATGCAGCTTGACCTCTTGACCCGGGAGAAACAGCCACCTCTTGGCTTTGTGAAGGATGAATAATACTTCGCCAGCTCCCTTTTGTCTAGCCGGCCTGACTTTTGGCTGGTCACTAAAGCCGTATATCCAAAATATTAAATGTTTTACAAGTTAGATTAGAGGATTTGCGCTCTTTAAAAAAAACATGTTTAAAGAAGCGAGGCGAGTGGGCCAAAGACCTTGTCTTTTTAAGGCGAGCAGGTAAAATCACTTAGTTTTATCTAGTCAGTGTGTCCTGTGTCAACAGCATGTTGAAGAAAAGGAAAATATTAAAAACTTTGAACTACAGCTTTGGGAATTGAGGGATTCTTCAGTATGTAAAGGAACTCAGACCGAAAGGTGGTCTTGCCCAGTAGTTCAGGGAAACCATCGTTCCCTTGTTGTGGAGGCTGCTGGTGGGAAAGGAGAGGGCAACTTCCTTCCGTTATACAAATGCAGTGCAGACAGCGCCCCCAGGAGTTGTGCAAAGACGTAGCACTGTCATTCCTTTCCCCCTCAACTTGCCTCAACCCACACAGTCCAGAAACCCAGGGCAGGCAGCACATGGTGGAAAATATTTCAGAACCAGTAGTTGGGGGCTGCTGGGGGTCTCAGTCAGTTAAGCACCTTCCTTTGACTCAGATCAGGTCAAGATCCCAGGGTCCTGGGATGGAGCACCCTGTCAGGCTCCCTGCTCAGTCGGGAGTCTGTCTCTCCCTCCGCCTGCTGCTCCCCCTGCTTCTGCTCTCTTACTCTCTCTCTCCGTCAAATAAATAAATAAAATCTTTAAAAAAAAAAAAAAAAAAGAGAGAGAAAGAAAGAAAGGAAGGAAGGAAGAAAGGAAGAAAGAAAGAAAAGGACCAGTACCTGATTGAAACATCTTCAGGTAGAATCACTGGTCGCAATGGACACCCCATAACTTGTGTGGCTGGTCCTCAGGCTGGCCTCTGCTACCACCTATTGCCTTAGAATCCTCCTTCATTCACCCACAATGCATTCATCCCATGAGTGTCCTGGATTCTTCTAGTCCTTACATGAAAAATCTAAATTTGGTTGTTTTTCCTACTCAAGTTGTTTATTTCGTGTCCTATCTGTCCAGTGCTCCTAGGTCTTTGGCTGTTTTATTTTTCCCCAGGAAAAAAAAGGTACTCTTTTCTCAAGAAGGACTCCCTACTTTCATTGTACAATGAAGCCAGTTTCATGCGAGGTGCAGACTGCCATGTGAACACTACCGTATTATTGACCAACCCTCCTCACCTTTTCTTTTCCTGCTGATGCCATCGGGTCCTTCACCGGGTGCCTCTCCCCACCTTCCACTGGGGGTGCTGCCGCCGTAAATCTGGAGCCATCACTACAAAGCCTCGTTGGTCACTCCCATACCCACACCCCAACAAAATGAAAGCCACAAAAGGTCCAATCTCCTGGTTCGCATCTGTGGGACTGGTCAATTATCCAGCCCAAAGAAAGAAGCTTCTGCACTTAATTGGTCTAAAGAAACCCATTCTGCAACCCAAAGCCTCATGTCAGTTATCCTTTCAGTGAAAGACTAAGCTCTCATAATCTAGAAACGTCACCAAATGCCTCCCACTGTGTGCTCCAGGTTCCAGGGATTACAGCTGCTTTCAGGGGGAGACCTAGCTGCTTTCAGTAGCCTGCGATTACTCTATCTTACCCAAAACTGAAACTCACACTTACTATTCAACACATTCTCACTCTGCCTTTGTAAGTATGTGGTCCTTAGGTTCTAGAAATGGGGGTGGGGGGGAGGGAAGCATGATCACTATCCACCATGAGGATTTTAAGACACAGGGAAAGTATTAAAATATTGAAATTTTCTCATTGGTGTCATAGGAGAAGGACCCCCTCCTTGATGGAGTCAGCAATCATTTATTTACAATTTATTTACGGGCATTATGGAGAACATGTTAGGGTGTTGCTCCGACAAGGGAGAGATAGTGGGTGATCAGGAGGATCAGGGAAGCTTTCTGGAGAAGACAGTTGACAGTAGAAAGCATTTAGGGAAGGCAAGAGGGATGAAAGAGTGCCCAAGGGAGAGAGAGATTATGAACACAATTCTCGAAGAGAAGAGGTCCTATTCATGGTGGGGAGATGAAGTTGAGTTGGCCATTTCTTGGATAGGTTATGCTACGGTAACAAATAACCCCAAATACCTTAGAGATGTCAGTTTACTCACACAAAGGGCTGTTTGTTGCTCACCCACGTTTCTATTTTACCACCAACCAGCTGCCGCTCTGCCCCCCACTTCCATCTCAGGGCCAAAGCTGTCTTGTGGAAGAGGAAGAAGACAGAGTCGATTCTGCTATGGCGTTCCAAGTTCTCGCTTGCATCGTGGCCACTGACTTCATTGGCCAAAGCCAGTCAGATGGCCAAGCCTCCCACCAATGGGGCAGAAGGAATGATCTTCCTAGAAGGAAGAGCCTAGAATTTTGCCATCATGCGGTCCGTGACACAGGAAGAGATTTTTGTTGTTGCTGCTGTTGTTTGGGTACTTAGCAAACGTCTCAGACCACCAGTAAAATTGTTCAGCAGAGCAGTGAGTGAGTGGTGAGGAGGTTGATGAGATAAGATGTTGGGAAGTTGTGGGAGAGGAGTCGGCCAGAGCAGAGAAGCCTGTGGGGTTGCCGAGTTAGATTGGAAGATGACACGAAAAACATGGTGGGGTGCTCTGATCTCCAATTTGAACTAACTCATCTATAGCAGATGTGTTAACGTTTTATGAGCTTATATCCCGTGCCAGTGGTGGCGTGATGTAGACATTTGCATAGGTACATATATATATATTTTTACATCTTAATCCTCATGACATCTCCCTGAGGTAGAGCCTATGCCCCTTCTTTAGCTCAAGAAGTGGGCTCGCCGAGGTTAAATGACTTGCTTCAGGACACAGGAGTGGCACACAGGAGCTGAGATGCAAATTGAGGTCTCTTCTTTCCAAGGCATCACTGCAGGGCGAAGAAATAAAAGTGTCACCTCGCTTTAGTACTGACTTGTTATTCCTTATGTCTCCCTAATACCCAACTGTCTGAAAGTGAGGTTAATATGCTACTTTTTCTCCTCCAGCAGAAGTTGTCATTAACATGATGTTTCTATAAGCACTCCTTGCCTGGTACAACTTTGTAAGTGAATAAAGAAGAGACGAGTCTTTACCTGAGGTATTTATTATAAAATCCTGTGGCAGAGACAGTCGCTGTTTACTAAATATTCCTGTGCTGTCCCCCACCCCCATCACGTATTTCCCAACGTGTCTTGCCTTCAGGTGACCAGGTGTGGCCAATGGACTCTGAGCACAGCCTGTATTCCAGGCTGAGACCAGCACGAGCTGGTATACATCCTCCATATTCTCCACACACCTCTCTTGCCCAATGGTGGTGACATTGGTGGCGGGGGAGTCCAGAAACCCTAGGCAGAAGTCGGAGGAGGACCATCCAAGCCTCGGAATCGACATGAGCAAAGCTATGTCTCTATGGTGTTACTCCATGAGATGTCAGAGTTTACTAGTTACTGCAGACTAGCCCACCCTGATCGATACAGATCCCTCTAGCTTTAAATGATGCAAGGAAAGGTGCCACGTCTGTCTTGCTCGTTTCCTGATCCCTGTTGCTGAGTGAAGAGCCTGCCACATGGCCCATTCTCAGGAGATACTGGCAGAAAGAAAGTGAGTGAATCCAAAATGGAGTCTGGTCTCTGTATGCTGTTCAGTTAAGCCACCTATGAAGTGTTTTTGGGAATCAGAGGTTGATCCATCTTCCTGAAATATCTTGCATCATATCAGATTAAGAGTTTACAATATATTTTTCAGTTTCAAATTCCTCCCCCTAACACTGAAGGTTCTCATAATCTGACCAAGATTTGTATGATTTTACCGCTTTGTATCTCTGACGTAAGCCATGTGACATGTGGCCTCTAGTCATTGGAGAGAGATTAAAGAAAATATCTGTATTTCAGCCACACATTTGTCAAAATTGTCCATGATAATCTTGTACATACCATCGCTGTCTACGGAATCTTAGTAACAGGAACCAGGAAGGTATTGTTGGTTACCTTCTCCAAATTCATTCTCTCTTCTTTTTGTGTAACCCTATCTTCCATGTATGTGGTCCCCACCATATTCATGTGGCCATGTTCACTCAGGGTGGATGATATCACGACAGCCCCATTTTCGCTGGCTATGATGCATTTTTGGTCCAGGGGGCATAAACAAGGGTACAGGAAGGTTTCTAAGAAGGGTTTCTTTGCTCTTGAAAACAAACACTCAAAAAGATGTAGTAATTTCTTCTTCTAGACAATATCATGTCTGACCATGTTGCAGCCATCATGTCAACAGGAAGGGATCTAACCTGAGGTCAGAGCTGACCTACTAAGAAGATAATGGTGAGGCAGAAACCTGCAAAAGACATAGATCCTTGACGATATCATGTGTCTCTGAAATAACCAGCCCCGGAGCTCTTTTCCTCCTAACTCCTAGTTATGCGAAATAAACGTGTGCTTATCCTTGAATCCAATTAAGTCCAAGTCTTCTGTGTATACAATTAAAAGCACTGAAACCCACTTGAACTTGTTTGTTAGCACTGCCATGCAATAAATTTATCACAGACAGGATGCTTAAACACCAGAAATGTATTTTTTCACAGTTCTGGAAGGTGGAAGCCGCAGATCAGGGTGCCTGCAAGTTTGTGTTTCTCCCAACACCACCTTCTTGCTGCCTCTTCTCAGGGTCGCCCCTCTGGCCTCACGCATCCTTGGGTTTCTCTGTCTGTCCTAATCTCTCTTTGGAAGAACACCCATCCGATTGGGGTGGGGGCCACTTCATCAGCCTCATTTTCACTTCAACACCTGTGAAAGGCTCCATCTCCAAACACGGTCACATTCTGAGGTCGTCAGGGTTAGGGCTTCAGCATAGGACTTTTGGAGGCAACAAAGTTACAACACTTGCTCAAGCCAGAAAGGGAGTTAATTTTAAAACTACAGAAAAAGACAGAATCAAAGTACAGGTTATAAAGTTAGACACCTCATGGGAACTGGGAAGCCAACAGACAGCGACTCTCTTTATCTTTTTCCCTCTTTCTGCTTTCAGACTTCTGTTTCTCTCAGCATGTATGCTTTGGTTCTTTCTTTCTCCATACAGATCAGTCCCGACTCGGCTGCACGTACACAGACCATGATGGTGCCCCACGATGGTGGTCTCAGCCCCTAAGTCACACGACCCTCCTGTTTAGCTTCCTACAGCTAACAGACTCGGGCTTCATGTCTTATTTCTCTTTTCATTTTCTCTGAGTTTTCTTTAGATATCATTGACATATAACATTGTATAAGTTGTGTGAGGCGCAGGATAGCATGATTTGATCTATGTATACATTGCAAAATGATGACCACAATAAGTCTCGTGGCACCCATCACTTCATGTAGTTACAATTAATTTCTTGTGATGAGAACTTTTAAGATCCAGTCGCTTATCAAGTCTTTACTAAACTCCTGAGATAGAAAAATCTGATTGGCCCACTTAGTTCACCCTTAGTTCACCTAATGTGGCCAGCTACCTAGGGGCTGGCTCTTCAGATCTACGATGAGGTCAGTTCAACAAGGAGAAGATTTAAGTGGGAATGAAATATCCAGCAGTCCTCATGGAATGAAGAAAATATGGGTAAGTTTCTACTACAGTCAGAGGGATTTGAAGTAGATTGAATAACCATACAGAGGGTGTTGATTTATTATTGACAACCTGCAGAGAAGCTTCTGGTAAAGTTTATTCTCCCCTTCATTCTGATTTTTTTTTCATTTTTCCAACATTTCAATAAATAACTTAGATGAGGACATCGAAGAGATGCCAAATGAATTTTCAATTGATAAAACAATGGAAACATTCCTTAATATGGTTGGAGACAAAATTCGGACTCCACAGGATCATGAAAGACTAGAAACCCAGGTAGAATGAAGAGGATGAAAGTTAGCTCCGATTGGTATGAACTTCCAAATTTAGAGTTCAGTGTTAAAGCCTGCAAAACAATGGGATGGAGTTTTCAAATTGAGCCTTTTTATAAATTGTAGGAGTCTGTAAGCCTGTGTCTTCTCTTCACAAGAAGAAAGCCTTTTTTAATTAGTTGCATGCTAAAGTTAGTTTGGTTAAGTAAATGTTTTCCTAAAGTTGGAGGGTTCCTATAATTTTGGTTTCCCTTTTATTTGCAGATCAAGTAGATAAAAAGACCCAGTCAGTAATTTTGGGTTCCCACAGGTAACTCATCAACCTGGAAAATCCCTGAACTAAGAAGCCCCTCCATAATGTAGCTTAACAAGGGAAAACCACTATAAAATACAGCGTGAATCTAACCATGATTTTCTCTCTCTCTCTCACTCTCTCTCTATATAGAGCTAGATATTCTGTAAACTCAGCTTTCCCAAATTAGGGAAAAAAATAAAGATAACCTCACTTTCCAGATGCTGTATCTATTATGCCGTTTCTATTTCTTTAATTTTCTGAAGTGACCTTATTACTTTTCTCTTATATATGAATATATCCTCATTGAAAACTAAAGCCCAAACGTTATAAAAATATGTAATGTAGAAAATGAATATCAGACACCTGGGTAGCTCAATAAGTTAAGCCTCTGCCTTCAGCTCAGGTCATGATCCCAGGGTCCCCAGATCAAGGCCCACATCAAGCTCTGCACTCATGGGAGAGCCTGCTTCTCCCTCTCCCTCTGCCTTTCCCCCTGTTTGTACTCTCTCTCTCTCTGTCAAATAAATAAATAAAATCTTAAAAAAAAAGAAAAGAAAATGAAATATTGCATGATCTGCAACCAATGTAAACAGGTAGGTGACTACACCTTTTTCAGATTATATTTCTATGCATATTTTAATAATTTATCAATACTTTATTTTAATGAAATAGGATTACACACATATTCTTTTTAACTTTCTTTTCTTATGTAAACATACGTCCTAGAGCCTATAATGGTACACTTATTTGCCTTATACCAGTTTATCAGCCAAGGTCAACTAGGAAAGCCAGACAAAGTATTTGATTAGGTTTGAGGCATCAGAGGACTTGAGAAAAGGCAAGTCAAAACAGTGAGCTTAACATTCATCCTGCTTTCCCCTTAAGGCCTTCATCTGGTTCACAAGCAGTAGCTGAGGACAAAGAAGCTGAGCAATGTTTCCAGCAGTCTCACCAGACAGATGGGGAACATGGGAATTCAGAACTCCGTAAAGGAAAGACGTCTTGATACGAATGCCAGGTCTTTCATTGGCATCCACAAAGGCTGTACTCTAGAAGTGGTCGTGAACCAGAAATAAACCAACCCTCACAAAGAGTGAAGTCCAGTTTTGAATAACCTCATCCTATGATATGATAAGGTGACTTGCCTCGACCCGGATTGTGAGAAGTAAAAGCAAGTCTTCTCTGTAAGAGAATAAAGTTACCCAGAGCCTCAAATGATCTAAACTGCCTTATATATGTACAGTTGACCCTTGAACAACACAGGTTTGAACTGTGTGGATCCACTCACTGCAGGATTTTTTTTTTCAATAAATACAGTCCAACGTAAATGTATTTTCTCTTTCTTAGGAATTTCATAATAACATTTTCTTTTCTCTAGCTTACTTTACACAAGAATAGAATACAAAATACACATAACATAAAAATATGTGTTAATTGACTTGATGTTATCAGTAAGGCCCCTGGTCAGTAGTAGGCTTTTAGCAGTTATATTTTGTGGGAGTCAAAAGTTATACATGGTGTTTTAACTGCATGGAGTTGGTGCCCATGGTGCCCCTAACCTGTGCTTTGTTCAAAGTTCAACTCGTGGTACCTGGCACTTATTTCTAAACTAGCAGTCATTTTAGGAGACAAAACTACATGATTGAAAAAATAGTTCAAAGGGGTACATTTAAAGGATGTCCAAGTATTAAGCTTATTAGACTTAGATTTTAAAATATCCATGATTAATACCTTAAAAAGTAGACTTGCAATGTGGGGAATTTCAGCAGAAAATTGAAAACTACAAAAAATGAAATGGAAGTTCTATTACTAAAAAATCACTGATATTAACAAACCATTAATTTTGACAGTAGATCAAATCAAATCATTTTGACAGTAGATTAGCCACAGAGAGCAGGGAGCTATCAAGAAGAAAACAGCTGAGCTAAAGTGGGAGCCTGGTTGGTTTAGTCAGTGGAACAGACCACCCTTGGGGCTGTAGGTTTGAGACCCACATTGGGTGTACAGATTACTTAAAAATAAAAATCTTAAAAAAAAAAATACTGAGCAAAGAAAGAAGAAAAAAGGATGAATGTAGTTGAGCCTCGCGATCAGATGGACATGGTTTTTGTAGAAAGATAAGTATTTTCCTCTTCTCAAAAGATGAGGAAAAAGTAAATGGGGCAGAAATAAGACATGGAAAAAACAATGGCTGAAAAATTTCTAAAACAAATAAAAGACTTCAATCCACAGATCCAAGAATGACTTTGAATCTCAAACAAGACAAATTTAAAGAAATAACACTGGGACACCTGGGTGGCTCAGTCGGTTAAACATCAGACTCTTGGTTTTGGCTTAGGTCATGATCTCAGGGTCAGGAAACCAAGCCCTGCATCAGGCTCCATGCTGACACAGAGTTTGCTGAGATTCTCTCTCCCTCCCCTTCTGCCCTTTGCCCTCTAGCTCACTCCCTGCTCATGCTCTCTCCCTCTAAAATAAATAAATAAAATCTTAAAAAAAAAAAAGAAAGAATACTTAGCACATTATAGTAAAACAAAAAAATCCTGAAAGGAAACATCCTTCCTTTAAAGAGGTAACAATTAGAATTGCAAATGACTTCTACATGGAATGATGGAACTCATTATACAATAGAGTAATATATTCAAAGTGGGGACAGAAAATAACCGCCAACCTAAAATTTTAAAAAGAAAGCTCTAAAAACAATGGTATGGTATTGTAAAGATATCCACTCTCCCCAAATTTCTGTACAGAATAAATGCAGTACCAATCAAAAATCCAGCAGAAATTTTTTTTAAGAACCTGACAAGTTGATTCAAAATTTATATTAAAATGAAGACGTCCAAGAATAGCAAGTCCATCTTGAAAAAAAAAGAAGTTGAAGAGGCATATTATCAGGGATAAGACTTCTTATGAGGCTATAGTAATGAAGATAGTGTGGTATTGATTCAAGGATAGATTAAAGGAGACCCACACACATATGGACACTAATTTTATGAAAAAGGTAACACTGTAGAGCAGTGCAAAAGAATGGTCTTTTCAGAAAATGGTTCTGAACCCTTAAAATTTATATGAAGAGGGTTTCTGGGTGTCTGAGTCAGTTAAGTGTCCAATTCTTGATTCTGACTCAGGTCATGATTTCAGGGTTGTGAGATCAAGCCCCACTGGGTGAAGATCCTGATGAAGATTCTTTTTCTCATCTCCCTCTGTCCCCACCCTAAAAAAATCATTAAAAAAAAATCTTTGATTATTCTTAATCTTATACATCCAAAGTGGATTGGAGATGTGTATTGAAAGGTAAAATAATAGTTTTCAGAATATAATTTGGCAAATGCCTTTATGCTTTGGGGATAGTCTTTCTTAACATGACATAACAAACAGTATAAAAGAAAAGATTGGTACTTTGGACTTCATGAAATAGAGAAACTGATCTGCATTAGAAGACACCTTGAAGAGAGTAGAAAAACAAATCGCAGAGTGATAAATAACTTTAAATACTAAAACTAGGAGAGTCATATCCATATTATATGCAAATTCCTACAAGTAGATAAGAAAACTAACAAAAAAGTGGAAAAAGATTTAAACAGGTGCTTCACAAAGAAGGTATCCAAATAGCCAATAAACACATGGAAAACTGTTGAACCTTGTAAGTCACTGGGGAAATGCACAGTGAAGCTACAAGTACTTGAGATTTCTGAAGACTCTACCTGAAACCAAGGCAACTTAATGTGGCGCACAGATACTAAATTGCATCTAAGAAGTCCTTTCCTTTTCTCTTCTCTTTTAGTCCTTCTGATTATGTCATGGAGGATCCCAGCTCCATGCTAATATGTCTAACACGACTGGATTTCCCTTTTTAATGAAGAAGACTTCAAACTTGGACCATTGGCAGTCTGTATCTTGGTATCTCTTTTCCAGGGGTCTTAAGAATGATGCCACAGCCTCCTTGGGAGGTTTGGTGATGTCTGTGGACTGTGTATCAAAATAACATTTGTAAATGCATACAATAAAATGCCTAGTTTTACAAAGGAAACAATATGTTGAAATAGCATTTCATTCGCCGCTCCCTTGGCACTAAGGTTTAGGATCACTGCATTCATACTCATGGTTACTTTCTAATTATGGAAATAATATTGGTTTCCATTTATAGTCATGACACACGATGTATACTTTCAATGTATTTAAATTACAGAGGAGAGACGAATGAGAGAAATACACTAAGTAAATAAGAGTAGGAGTTAGGACAAAAACTGTGGAATGATTATGTTGTGTTTGGGTCAAGAATGCTGACTTACCCAAAGAGATGACATTAGTGGTGGGAATGTCAGGCTGGTGATTTCACCAGATCAGGCTTGGAGCGCACCTGCCTATCAGTCAGCAGACATCTACTTACTGAGAAGGTCCACCAAGTCCAAGACAATCCTCCAGCTACAGAGATCGGGCAATAAACAAGACAAATAATCTATTCTCAGAGTGTTTCCATTCCAGTGGAAGGATACAGACAGCAAGCAGAAAATCACACCTAATAGTGGGATTAACTTTGTACGCTAGTATTGGCCCTAGAGAGTCACTGGAGAGGGTGTGACTTGGGGTACAAGTGGGAAACACGAGGGAAGGAGTCTTGCTTGGCCCCACGCCTAGTAAGAAAACAACAGGTCCCACTCCAACAGTGCCTGGAAAAATGCAGAGGGGCAGGCTGGGATTTCTGGATCATTACAGTGAGGAGAGGAGTAAATGTGTGTTCTCTCTCTGTACCTCCTCTTAACACCTGGGTAAATGGCTGTTTGCACAGGCACATCACCCAGCCGCTCCCTCAAAGGTAAACAGTTGCTTCCTGCCTTCCCTGCTAGCACAGATTGAGGCCCCAAAACGTTGTGTACCCACAGAAGAGAGGAGGTGTCCTCCATTCATGTTTTCATTAATTCATTCAAGCAAGATTTATTGAGAGCCTCCTATAGTCCCAGGCACTTTGGTAGATACTGGGAAATATAATAAAGAACAAAAAACTTACCCCCTGACCTCGGTCCACTCCACTTAGAATCCAGGGTTGCGGGGCGTCTGGGTGGCTCAGTGGGTTACGCTTCTGCCTTTGGCTCAGACCATAATCTCAGAGTCCTGGGATCGAGCCCCACGTCGGGGGGGGGGGGTCTCTGCCCAGCGGGGAGCCTGCTTCCCCCCCCCCTCTGCCTGCCTCTCTGCCTACTTGTGATCTGTCTGTCAAATAAATAAATAAATTCTTTAAAAAAATAAAAATAAACTTTAAAAAAAATTGAATCCGGGGTTGCCCAAACCAGAAGTGCTTCAGAATCCCAAGGCCAGTCCACTCATGGTACAGACGGGAACATCCAAATCTAGAGAGGGAAAGTGACTTGTCAAAGATGCTAAGCGAGATTATTGTAGATTTCTAAGCCGGTCAGCTCTGAAAACTCCTTTGTCAACTACTTTCAACTGCGTGCTGCTTTTGAGGTTGTCCATCTTAGACAGTATTTGGAATGGACTATCTTAGTGTGTTCTCCATTACCAAACTGTCACAGCTTGGAGAGAAACCAGATTGAAATATGATCCAGTTTAAGGTTCTTAAATCACTACTTGGGGTGCCTGGGTGGCTCAGTGGGTTAAGTGTCTGCCTTCAGCAGCTCTGCCTTCAGCTCAGGTCATGATCTCAGGGTCCTGGAATCGAGCCCTGAGTCTATGGCTCCCTCCTTAGCCAGGAGTTGGCTTTTTCCTCTGCCCCTCCCCTTGCTTATGCGTGCGCTCTCTCTCTCACTCAAATAAATACATAAAATCTTCTTTAAAAATCACCACATGAACTACTTGGACCGCCTGTAATTGAGACATTTGTCTTAATGTTTATTTACCTTATTCTTCAGGGAATGTTCCCCAATTCCAGTTTCCATGTTGCAGATAGTACAACCTATAGTCAGGACAAGTATACGTTACATTTAACCGTAGCTTCCATTTTCATAACTCACGGTATTTTCGATGGTTTCACTCGTTTGTCAAATCAGTGTTTCCTCGGTCCCCACTGTGTGCCAGGTTCCGTAGGAGGGGCTGGGATTTAATGGTCAGCCAAAGACAAACATACCTCGGAGCTAATCCCTACTTTCATAGTTAAATCGAAGAGGTAAGCAAGCTGTAACAAGTAATTCTATTTATAAATTTAAATTTATCCCCATAATAGATGCTTTTGCTAGTTCAGGTCCTCCAAGGAGGACACTAGGACAGGACTAACAAGCAGATTTATTTAAGAGGGAGAATAGGGAGGGGGCTGGAGAAGACTGGAAGAGCCATCAGACAGTAAAGCAGGTCTGGGGAGAAGAGAACTGGGTGGTCTTGCTCTGCAGGGTAGTTCCAAGGGGCTCTCGACTAAGCCAAAGTCATCCATCAGAGGAGTCTCACGTTCTGAAGAATAGACCTGCCTTAGAGTTCTAGTGAGGCTCCATCACGGGCTGGAAGCAGCCTGTGGGAAGTGTGGCCCCAGCAGAGGGGTGCTGGTAGATTCAAGGAAGAGCAGCTGGGGCAGTCAATTAGGCTCCCCTTCCTAAGGGATCTAAGAATTGTATTCTCATAACCACCACAATGCTTGCTGTCACCCTACTGGCAAGGCCAAGTAGGATTTGGGGTGGTGCATGATTACTCTGGTCCAGGAGGCAGTCAAGTCCAGGGGGAGCGTCCTGGTAAGACACATCATCTTGGAGCACATTGTACCAAATGACGCTACTTCATCAGTGAGAAATTTCATGCAAACCTTTAAAGATGGATTTTCAAGACTAGAGACTTTATTCTGATGTCGCTTCCTGACAGTTATATGGTAGAAATTATTAAACCATGTTGGTAGCCCATAGAAAAGAAAGAGCTAATTACTAAGACGCGTTATCAGTTTTCCAAGAACAGATCATGTGGTTCCAACAAATTTTCATTGTTGATCAAGTTACTTCACTGATAACTATTGATCTAAGCAAGGCCTCTGGCCGTGTCACTCATTAAATATTCTGTGGACACCATGTCAAAACACAGATAAGATGACTATACGGTTATAAAGGGATTTGTTATGGATTTCAACCAACCCTACTGTCTGCAATCTGGAAGTCTCTAGAGATACACCATAAGGTTCTTGTTTTTACCCCTGTTGTCTTTAATATTCTTTCTCATGATAATTTGGAGGAGGACATGGCAGGCCCCCATACCAAATTTATGGATGACCTAAATAAGCGAGGAATCGTTGATAGGTTTGATGACAGAATAAGGATTCAAATTGCAGTGACAGACCAGTCTGTGGGGTCAAAACCAACCATATACAATTTAAGAGTAATAGAATCTCTACTTAATGTTTAAAAAAAAAAAAGTCAACTGTGTAAGTATATGTTCGGGGACCCAGTTTGACAATGATTGAGTCAGAAAAGATCAGAGGGTTAAT
The DNA here is from genome assembly GCF_022355385.1 of Mustela nigripes. Taxonomy (NCBI): domain Eukaryota; kingdom Metazoa; phylum Chordata; class Mammalia; order Carnivora; family Mustelidae; genus Mustela; species Mustela nigripes. The sequence goes on from NC_081573.1 coordinate 29,525,982, forward strand.
TAACCCAAAGCTCCATACTATCCAACAATGCAACTTTTTTCTTTTATTTAAAGCAATTCTAGGCTCATTAATAAAGTATTATTTTCCACTGAAGGGCAGTGGTGCTCCTAATAGGTTCTGCGAGGGGCATATTACATCTGGAGTACCTCGTGCTCAGTTCTGGGTGAAAGAGTGAGCAATTCTATTCAGGAGGGATTTGGAATGCATGTCACACCAGGAATGGTTATCAGCACTGGGATATACGAGAACAAAATGATAATATTTTCAGGGAATAATAGCGGCCTCCATCTATTGGAAGAGATTTCTGGTGTAAAAGGAAGTATACCTTGTTGTATGTCTTAGCTATTGCTGCATTAATGCTTATAGCCACATCTATCTCCCCCTTGCATACCCGCAGGTGAGCTGGAGTTTGTTTGATCTGATGTAAGCTCCTCTGTGCTTGGATCCAGGTTGTGATTTGAGTCCATTTTGTTCCCTGTGTTTCTTTTTCTTTGGGAATCAGTAGGTGCTCCTTGGAACGATTTTCTCATATTGATTGAAGAGTACAAGATGGCGTTCGCAAATGGACACACGCATTGAAAGCCTTTGCTGGCGTGACACCCGCCAACATTCTAATTGCTCAAATCAAGCCATCCCAAAGTCAAGGGTAAAGAAAACACTCTATTCACTCTGAGACCATGGGAAGGGGCGGAATGCATTAACACTACAGCTTAGTAGAACCCATAATTCAACTCATGTCATCCTCATAAGCAAGGAAAGCAAAAACAACGATCAGTGGGCTATATTTATAAAAAGATTGATTCTGGTATAATGTAATAAAAAAACAGAATGATCATGGAAACTGTCTAATAATAGATGCCGACTCGTGAAATCTTTGTGCCAGAAGATGTTAGACAGAGTCCAAGGGCTCATTTCCCAGGAGTGGCAAACAGGGAATTCCTGCATCACTTCGAAAGTGAGACACTAAGCCGGTAGCTATCTTTCCATCTGGAACATCCCACAATTTCACGATCCTGATCTGCCCCACACCCTTCTTTCCTGACTCTGACACCCTAAGGCTATTTCTTTCTGTGCTGTCACCTGGGGAGTTTAATTCTAGATGGCATATTTGTTTTCCTGAGAGTTTTGCATGAGTATTCCTTGACATTCCAACTACTTTCGAAGCATTTCAATGGTCAGGCTGGGTCTTATACTTCTCTTTCATCATCTATGGCTACTAACTCAGTGTTGAGCACCAAGCCCTTAGCATGGCATTAAACTGCCACTCAACACCTAGTCCGGCCCCACACCATCATTCTGGCCTCGTCTACTTTTCACACCTTGTGATGTGGTCAAGTTGAGCTATTTGTACCACCCATACACAGCCTGTGCTTCTCAGGGCTTAGCTCCCCACAATACTATATTCTCTTAACCTCATAATTTCCAAGCCTACCCATCTGCCTAAGCCAAACCAAATACTACCTTCTCCAAAATGTTTTCACTGATAACCCACCTAGAAAGAAGTCTATTCCTCTTCTGAATAGTTGAAACACTTCTCATGATGCTTGAGCTTTTCATGGGATAGAAGAGTGGTTCTGAACTCTTATTAGGAAGAACTGGGAGAATTTAAAATATGCATAACCAGGTCCCACCCCCAGACAGACTCGTAATATTGATCTGGTAATGGAAATTCCAAGCAGCAGCAGTTTAGGCAATAAAAACATTTTGTTTACTTGACATAGCAAGGTATGTGGAAGTAACTGGTTCCGGGATTGGCACAGAAGTTGAATGATGCCACTGAGAACATAGGCTCATTCTGTCTCCCTGATCGGCAATTCTCAATGTATCAGCAATGTCTTCCCACATGGCTGCAAGACAGTTGCTGTCGCTCCAAGCATCACATCTTCACACCAGCACACCAAGCAGGAACAAAACAGGCATGGGCTAAGTGTTCTTCTCACAGGTTTATCTTGCCAGAGATAAAGAGCCTAGAAGTTACCTGCAGACATTTGCTTACATCTCATGGCTAAAACTGGGACAAGCCTATATGGGTTGTTCAGATTGCTTTAAGCTAAGCATGATGCATTACTGGAGCCAGACTGTCCTGAGCAAAATCTAGACTCTGAGCTGGGAAGCGAGTAGGGAGGAATGGTAAGAAAGAAGGGCAGCCTGTGTATATAGATGCCCCTATGGGAGAGTAAGCTTGGGGAAGGAAGGAACATGTCCATGCACACAGAAGCCTTATGACTCTTCAGAGAAGCTCTGTAGTCAGTTGCTAAATAACGGAGACCTCTCTCTCCAAACCATGGTCTTAAAAGCTATTTTTATCCATTTTTAAAGATTTTTACTTATTTGGGGAGCCTGGGTGGCTCAGTGGATTACACCACTGCCTTCGGCTCGGGTCATGATCTCGGGGTCCTGGGATCAAGCCCCACATTGGGCTCTCTGCTCCATGGGGAGCCTGCTTCTCCCTGGGGAGCCTGCTTCTCCCTGACTCTCTGCCACTTGTGATCTCTCTCAAATAAATAAATAAATAAAATCTTAAAAAAAAAAAGATTTTTATTTATTTGACAGAGAGAGATCACAAGTAGGCAGAGAGGCAGGTAGAGAGAGAGGAGGAAGCAGACCCCTACCCCCAAGCAGGGAGCCTAGTGCGGGGCTTGATCCCAGGATCCTGAGATCATGATCTGAGCTGAAAGCAGAGGCTTAACCCACCAAGCCACCCAGCTGCCCTATTTGTATCCATTTGTAATCCATGCAGTCTCCAAGCCCCATTTATTTTGACTTCTGAAGATGTTTGTTTCCCCAGGATCCCTAAATACAAGCCAAGTTTTTATTGTGGCCTGCAGAGCCCCTCAGAGGTATAGAAATGACCTAAGCATGTGCTAGCGAGTTAGGTTCCTAGAAAATGTGTTATCTATGAAGAAAACATGAGTGAAGCAAGGCTTTTGCCTTCCCTTTTATGAGCTATCATGAAGCAGGACAGGGAGGGAGTAGATCAGACAAGCCAGGGTTCAAGCACCAGGGCCACCATTTACTGCCTGTGTGACCTTGGGCATTTATTCAAAGTCTCTGAACCTTGATTTCCTCACATGTAACACATGATCCTTCTCCGGGGGTGCTCCGTAGACCAACACTGATAATTCCTGTAAGAAAAACCACCATGCTGTGGGGGCCCTTTCCATGGTGGGCCCTCGACCAGGTGTTTCATACACATTTTTATTCCTTACATTCCCCAAAACACAATGAAGTCAGGGCTTGCTTTGTCCCCGAGGCTCAGAAAAGTTGAGGGACTTGGCCAAAGTCCTACAGCTAGGGAGCAGGGGTTGAGGTGTTTGACTCCAAAGCCAATTCTAAAATGTATCAAATTGCTCCCCATCTCTTGCTTTCCTTTCTCCTGTTGTCCAACTATCTGAAGCTGTTCCGAAGTCACCGGAAGGCTTTTTTTAGGCACTTTTTGCCCTAATTCCCTAATTCAGCATACTTCTTCTCTCTTTTCTGTTTGGTTCCTAGGTCAATGTTTAGTAATTTTTTAAATTTTATCTTAAATAAATTTTAAATTTGAGAGAAAAAGCCCACCTGTGAGGAGGGGGCATGGCAGGGGGAGAGAGAGAGTGTGTCCAGTAGACCCCACACTGAGCTCAGAGCCTGATGCAGAGCTCGATCCCAGGACCCTGAGTCATGACCCGAGCAGAAATCAAGACTCCTACGCTTAAGCAACCAAGCCACCCAGGTGCCCCAGTGTTTAGTATTTTTTAAGATGCCCCTACATTAATGCCACTTTTGGATTGTCCTGCTTTCACACAGTTTCAGGGGAAGCAGTAGAGAAGCAGGGAGACAGACCAATGAACTTCAATATCCTTTTTAGCTTTTATTCTGCCTTCAAGCCATGAACCTCCATGAATCCCTGAATCTCAGTCTCTCCTTTCCTGGAGGGTAGCAGCCTGCTTTCACTTCCCTTTTCAAATATCCAAGGATCTTTAGGGGCCTTGGTCACTTGGGCTGTATTGCACTGGGCCTCGCTCATGGCACAGGATTCTTTTTCATAGTAGGGTATCCCAAATGGCACAGTAGACCTTTGTACGCGGCCAGAATCGCGGCACTGATTGCAGACACCATGCACCGTTCTATCAGATTCCCTCATTTTCTCTTTTCAGGAAGGACTGGTGTCCGCTTTCGTCCTGCCTCTTATGAACCAGCGGCTCCTTTTCTCCAAGTCTTGAGGTTGCCATTTCCCAATCTCTGCCAGTTCCCATTTCTGCCTGTTACCAGTTGAACAGAATTGCCTCCCCTCCAGGACCGCGACGTGGGTGGGTGAAGGACAGCTGGTTTTCTCCCCACAAGTCCGTTCTGCATATATACCTCCAAACTTGTTGGTCTCCTGTCCACCTTCTTTTTTCCATAAGTAGAGTCCGATGGACACATCACTCTCGTCTTTGGTTACTAGTCTCACCCACTTATCATACAGGAGCCATTATTTGGCTGCAGCTGATAGTCCCATCATGGGACACTTAGCGTGCGTCAGTAGGGACCACAGAACATGCTCTAGAAATTGAAAAAGGATACTATAATAAAAACCCTGATGTGACCTTTTTCTCGACATATGAGTGTCACAAAGAAATGTAAGAGGAGAGAGCTTGAAAACAGGTTAATTGCAGTTTGATTGTATATAATAAGAGCTCTCATTGACTGAACCCCTAATAATGCGGGGCACCCTCCCAAACATGTTCTATACATTAGAACATTGCATCTATATAACAAGACTCAGAGGAATGTATCATTATCGCCCCCAGATTTACAGAGAAAATTAAGGCAAAAGCCAGTTAAGTAACTTGCCTAATACCGGACAGCTAGTTAGTATCAAAGGAGGGATTTGAACTCAGACTTTGGCAGATTTCCAAGTTCAGGAGCTTAGCTACTGTTTTCAGGTTTCACTTGCTTTTTGCTCGGTGCACCACCTCTCTGATGTTTCCGTGTTTGCTTTCTGGTTAATGTTTACTTCCTCCTCCCTAGTACACCCTGTCAAGGGTGTGGCACGGGCTTTTTGCTTCCCGAACGTTCCTGAGTTTCAACTGGCTTTACTCCCTTCCAAAGGGACATTAAAAGTGACAGCCTAAGAGGAGTGGGGGATAGAGAGCTGACTCTAGTGAATTATTGGCTACTATGTAGGATTTTGATGATATTGTTGAAGGTTCTTTGATGGCAAAATGTGATCCATCCTTCAGGCAACCCCAGAGGACCTATAGGAAACCCCCAAACACCCAGGATGGGTCACTGGGTATAAATGGATTAAGGAAAGGTCCTGACTCACAGGATTAGTGGTGGAGTGAGGGCAGTATTTTGGACTTTTTTGTTCTATCGTGAAGTCAGTGCAGTAGAGGGAATGTGGGTTTTGGAGTCAGACCCAGGCTTGTGGGATGACCCTGGGCAGCATTCTAGGCATTTTTGGCCCACCTTGGATTCCTCAGTGGGGAAACAGATACACAAATATGCCTTCCCAGGAATACTTTGTGCATTTATGAGATTTTTGTCTATAAAGGACCCACCAGATACCTAGCCCATTGTACATGTCCCTCAAACTGAAGCAACATGTCTTCTGAGAGATGTAGCTGGGCTCAGTCTGAGATCCCAAGTGGGCTGGGGTTTCCTCTGAGCCTCCATCCTATGCCAATGAGTGAAACTCGACTTGTTTGCCCCTTCGCTGATTCGGAATCCTAACTTGGGAGGGAGAAGAAGTCCTTATTCCACTCTGCCTTTTATACACTCTGATAAGAATCTCTGGGAAATCCACGCAGCATTTTGAACATCCAAAGTGCTGTTGGATAATTCTTTTGTTTTCAGAGTGAAAAGAAAAGGGAGGGAGGGAAGAAAAACAGAAAGGACCCAGGATGGCTATCTCCAAATCTGCAAAGCAGGTAAGAGTGGTGTTTGGTACTTTTCGGTCTTTTCTTTCCCTGCCCCTTTAGTCTCCCCTAAAAAAGGGGGGGGGGGGGAGTATATTAGGATCTCCCCCACCCCACATCCAGAGAGAGAGAGAGACAGATACACATCCTTCCCACAAGCCCTCCAATCATGCCAGAGACATCTCCTTGCTCTGCTCCTATGTCCCCTGGGCTACAGTTTTCTCATCTGTTGAAATGTGTTTAGTGGCAGCCGCCCTGCACACCTGCCCAGCTGTTAGAGTCGTGGGGAAAACAGCTAGTATTCGAATTGAGATGGGAGGACTTCCTGGTAGACGGAAGGAGCACTGGGCAGGAGAAAGCAAACCCCGAGTTTGAGTCAGCCCTTGACAATAGCAGCACTGTGACCTGCGGCAAGTCACCTCATCTCCCTGCCCCTCAGGTTCCTCACCATGCAACCAGCAAAGCAGGAGCGGGTACCCGTGCCTCACGGGGTCGGAGAGTCCATGGGCTCCCATGTGCAAAGGCACCTGGAAAATTGTACGCTCAGGACACCGCCATTTCTGCCAGGGTTTAAGGTCAGTGTCGGGTTATGCTGGCCTTTTGCTTTTTGGGTTTTTTTTTCCCTTTTTTTTTTTTTTGTCTTTCTCACACAGTGAAAGCAAGACACTATCCATATGCATTTTTAGGAGCCTTGGAGGTGCCTGTGGGTTATAAGCCGGCTGGGTGTAAGACCAAGTGAGTGTGAGGGGCACCTGGGTGGCTCCAGTCAGTTAAGCATCTGCTGGTTAAGCGTCTGCTGGTTAAGCATCTATTTGGCTCAGATCACGATCCCGGGGTCCTGAGATAGAGCCCCACATCAGGCTCCCTGTTCGGCACGAAGTCTGCTTCTCTATCTTCCTCTGCTGCTCCCCCTGCTTTTGCTTGCTCTCTGTCAAATAAATAAATAAAATATATATTTTTAATTTTTTTATTTTTTATAAACATGTATTTTTATCCCCAGGGGTACAGGTCTGTGAATCGCCAGGTTTACACACTTCACAGCTCTCACCAAAGCACATACCCTCCCCAATGTCCATAACCCCACCCCCCTTCCCCCAACCTAAATAAAATATTTTTAAAAAGAAAAAAAAAAAATGAAAGAACCAAGAGTGTGTGAGCTTGGGGTGGCAAATACTCACTCCATTTAGAAGAGGCAAAGGAACTTGGTGCTGATAGGAGTGTAAGTCCAGTGTGGCCAGATTTGGTTTTTTCAAGGAAGGTCAATGGTCTTGATTTTTTTTAATATGTAAAATCTACCATTGTGAAAGTACTGGCTGAAAAATAATTGTAAACGATTGTCAATAATTGTCTTGTTTTCAAAAGGGCTGAACCCGTGAACAAGTGCCCCTCTCCTGCGTTTACAGCGTGGGGGCTCAGATCTAGAGAGAAGAAGGCTGCTGGGCTGGTGGGCAACAGCAGCACAGAGCTGGGGCTGACCACTTTGGACGCGGCATCTTGCATTCCTTGTTGGCAATGATGGGGTCTCCTGAGTTCTTGGGTGTTTGTTCTACCATACTGGGCTTTCTTTTCTGGAAAGGAAATAAAAGCAGCAAGAGACAAAGGATGAAGAAAAGGGGAGAAGGAGCTAGGGAAGGAAAGAGAAGAGAGAAGGGAGATCTTTGATGAGCACCACCTAGCCAGTTCCCGGCATGCCTTTCGGAGGAACCCAGGCAAGCACCCCCTTCTTCCTGCTTGTTCCAGCACCCCCACGCCCTCTCGGGAGGGCATGGCTGTTGTCCCCATGCACAGAGCAGAATGCGTGCCACCCCCAAAGTCCAATGTGTGGGACATCGTGGTGCTGTGTTGTTAATCTCAGTTACTGAGGGAAAAGTTTTCAAACAAGTTTTGGAGGAGTGGCTCCTGGAAGCCGAGCGGGGTTGGCTCCATTCTAATAGCCCTGCGGGGATCCCAGGTGAAAGAGAAGTCCATTGTAAAGCACTTTGGATATTATCAAAGGTTATTACAAAAGAGCAAGCACCTTACCTAAGGGGGAGGGTCTATGACTTCCCTCATGACCCTCATTTCCTGCCTGGCCTTGGACCCATCTGCCTTCTCTGAGGCAAGTCAGGTGTACCACTTTCTTGGATTTGCATCCTTCCTGGCTTGTTTTCTGCTGCTGTGGCCTACACAGAAAGCACCTCATCTTGAAGTCCCAGCTTGGGGGACTGGGGTGCACGTGCCTCACTCTCAACCCGGACTCTTCCACTCGCTGGCCATGCAGTTGGCCTTCTCCCAACTTTCCTTTCCTTAGTTCTGACATGGGGATAACAATGCCTATCTCTCGGCCTTGGTGAGATCATCAGAACCGAATAATGAAGGTAAAGCACTTACCCCAGGACGAGGCACGTGAGATGTAGTCAACAAATGATGGCAATAGTTGGGAGAGCGGTGGTCTCCAGAGGTTCCAGACTCTAAGCAGAAAGCTGAGAGAGGGGGTCTAGCCCAGCGTCCCAAAGGGTGGGTTTGAATACCCTGACTCTACCACACCAGCAAGTGCCTTAACACTCCAGTGCCCCCTGTATCCTCATCCGCGAGGTGCAGATAATAGTACCATGTGGGTTTGTTGGGAAGGCTGGTAGACCTGACCTCCTGGAGCGCTTAGCATTACATTCAACGCTGAATGGGTGCTATTATTGTCCACATGGGCGGCATGGAACACAGATGCATGAGCTCAGCCTTTGTCACTGGAGGCAAAGTAGTCCCCCCCTTATGGGAAGGGGATAAATTCCAAAACCCTCAGGGGATGCCTCAAACCAAGGATAGTACCGAATCATAGTTTTTTTCTCTACATCCATGGCTATGACAAAGTGTAATTTATAAATCAGGCACAGTAAGAGATCAACAACAATAACGCATAATAAGAGTCTCTGTAACACTAACCTGTAATAAAAGTGTGATGTGGTCTCTCTCAAATATATACTACAGGACTCACCCTTCCTCCTTTTGGGATACTAGGACATGCTGAATTGCCTGCTTGAGGAGAAGTGAGCCCAAGGACAGAGGCATCAGGAAGCCCTGCCTAAGAAGTAACCTTCCGCCAATGACTGACCAGAGAGTCTATATGAATACCCACCCGGCTCCCTCGGCCTCAGTGGGATTACTCTGCGGGACACATTCTGCGGTGGCTCCTGGAGTTTCCCAACAGGCTTGATCCCCGCTTGCTGACTGGCTCGATGGCCTGTCATTTGTTGATTGTCTTTCTGCCTTGTCCCAATCCCTCATTCCCCTCCTGGGGTTCACTGGGATCATCTCTGCAGAACTTACTTGCACTTGAATCCGAGTCCTAGGAAGCAGATGAGGAGAACTACAAACCGAGGAGCCAGGTTGAGTATCCCAAAGTGCCGTGATGTCTGTGTAGGCTGCCGATGCCAGGAATCCACCGCCCTTTGCCCTGGTTTCCCACCGTGGGAAACTGCTGTCGGCTTGAACATCTGATACCTGCGCTCCACCAATCCACCTGCCAGTCTGTGTTCGCTAGCAGGCTTCCTTAGGGATGTCGGTGGAGGCTGGGAGCCCTGGGTGGGCTGATGCAAGAAGACGGGATGGTGTCTCTAGGCAGGGACCACATCCCAGCTGCTGGGGTCTTCGCATAAACTTAGCATCTGAACAAGAGGAGGGATGTGCCACGCAGGCAAACCGGGGGTTTCCCTTCTTTCGCTTCTTCTTTTTAACAGGGGGCAAAATGTAAAAACATTTCAGTCTTTGGCTCCTTTTCTGTAAAAGGTTCAAAAGTTTTTAAAAATATCATACTTAGGGGCACCTGTGGGGCTTAGCGTCTGCCTTCAGCTCGGGTTGTGATATAGATCCAGTCCTGCATTGGCTCCCTGCTCCAAGGAGAGCCTGCTGCTCCCCCTGCCTGTGCTCTTTCTCTCTTTGACAAAGAAATAAAATCTTAAAAAAAAAAAAAGAGAGAAAGAAATTCATAATAGTTAAAACAGTAAACCCAGCTGAGGGAAGTATGTCTCGTGCAAACGAGAGACTATAAGATGCCCGCCCTGACCGGATGAGGAGCTGGTGAGGTGGAAAAGAGAATTTAGAAGTGCTGCTTCTGAACTGGGCAAATTGGCGTGCGAATGAGTCAAGTTGTAGCGCAATTGTCTTTGCAAAATAAAAACGCAGAAAGAGAAGGGAGGGGGAACCCACACAAGACACTCCCAGTCGGCGCCGACACTCAAGCATTCGCTGGTGAAAATGAATGTATTACAGAGACCGATGTGCTCACTCCAAAAAGTTGCCCCATACCAGAGGAACACGCTCTTCATTGTGGCACTTTCCCTCCACAATGACCAAGAGTTTGAAAATATAATAGAAGCCCAGATTGTGGGTGAGTGCCCAGGCCCTAGAAAGAACAAGGAGATTCAAGAGCGAGATTTCCTTCAAAGAAATTTGATTTTTGTAACAAATCAGGGCCTGGACAGTTTGGAGGACACTAAAAAAACCTCAGAATCCCCTCTCGAGGCTCTCCCAAAACCAACACGGTCATTTCCAACCTCTCACAGGTGTTTTTCCTCCCAAAACAAACACAGAAACAAATATTTACAGAGTTATGAAAATTCAACAGAAGTCACCTGGACTCAGGGCTTCCCCACCTGTGCTCAAGATCTCTGGCTCAGGATTATTAACCAGAATGTCACACCTAGTTTCCATGGTGGGACAGGAAACCCTCAAACCAGAGAGAATTTGTTCCCAGAAGGTATTCATGAAAATAAATGCTGCATGTTTTCAAGAAAGTGTTCGTAGCTCTGAGAGAAGAATAGCTTTCAGACAAAGGAAAATGTCAGTGGCTTTCCCTCCCACATCTGTCAAAATTTGCAGCCCTGCCCTCAAAGAGCAAATGACCACTTTGTGAATCAATCCGTTATGTTCATCAGTGGCCCAGGGTGTGGTGCTGGTTGTGGCGACTCTGACCACCTTGAATAATTTCTCATTTCTTATTCTTATTTGAATAATTTCTCATAATTTCCAGGAAAGCCCCTTGTTGGCTTTGCCCAAATGTCCCAGATGTGACCGGGTCTCAAAATTAGGAAATGCAGCAAAGGAGTGGTTGCGGTCCACACTCGCTATGTCATCCTTTGGTCTTCTTGGGTGGATCCCGAGGACCAGGCAAGCAAAGACAGTGGATGTGTTATGGGAGAAGGCAAGGAGGAATGGAAAAAGTACGGGAACCGGAAAGATGCGCAGAAGGAGCAGGAAGGAAGAGAATGGAGAGGAGGAAGGAGGGACAGAGGCAGGAAGGGAGAAAAAGAGACTGAGAGAGACAGAGACACCGAGAGACAGACCTGCTGCTGTCAGACCCTCACCGGTTTCTATCGAGGAGCCAGATAGCCGCTCAGTGAAAAGCTGAGATTAAGCTCACAACATAATTTCCATTATGTTAATGTTGCTTTAAAATATATTGCACAGAGTGCGGCAACAATCAAATTATCAATTATAATGTCTACTCAGAGTAGAAAAGTGTTGCAAACAGAGGGCTGATTACTGCTTCAGTACATCCAATCTGCATACTCATTGTTCAGTACAGGGAAAACAAATTATCTTGTGTTGGCCCCAGTTCAAATTTAATTAAATGAGTGCAAAGCAATTATAATAAAGTACAATAGTGTAGTAATGAAAGGAAAATAACTCATTAACCTATTAATCTTTATTTATGTTCCTCTCAAATAACTATGTAATTTCTTTATCACCGCATCCCATAAGAAGAAGTAGGGTCTCACTGCTTGTGGCTTGGTTTAACAGGTTCTGTTTGGTTAAGATGCCTTCACGCCAACCATTCATAACAACTTGCCTTAGCTTTGAGGCCACCCCCCACCCAACCCTTCCATCAAGCTCCCTGCCCATGCATAATGGACATGATCTAGATTTAGTGCTTCTTTCCTGGTGGAGAGAGAGCCTGAGTTGAAGTCTGAAGAGATTTCAATAACCCAGCCTTCACAGTGCCTTCCAGTTGACAACAGTTTCCACATGTATGATCTCATTTAAGACTTGCATCAACAGTGCAGGGTGGTATGAATATTGTTGCTGTTTTCTAGATGAGGAAATGGACTTTTCAAACAGATAAGCATTTGTCCAGACTTTGAAATTCACCAGGAGTAGATCCAGGATTTCTTAAGTCCATGGCCCCTATATCCTCATCCTCCCCCACCTCTGCCCCCTGAATCTCACTACTCCAAGTACGTTCCAAAGACATCACCTGAGAGCTCGTCAGAAGTACAGAATCTTGGGCCTCACCCTAAATGTGAAGAATCAGAATCTGCCTTTTTACAAGAACTCTTGGTGATTCTGATGCAGGTAGAAGTTGAAGAACCACCACCACTGCTGGATACCACCAGGCCTTTCCCGAAGAGACTCAGAAACCACCACCACCACCACCAACCACCCAAGAGATGCTTTTCTGGAGCTCTCATAGCAATGACTTGAGATAACCTTGAGACGATCTTCAACGATCAGGGTTCACTCTGGCTTCCATTGGCCTCTCACCTGAAGAAACAGCTGGAGGTAGAGGAGATAGGCAAAGCAGAAATAGTTTCTCTCTGTAGCCCCACACCAGACCTCCAAACCCACACCCCTTCCTTTAAGGAGTGTTTAGAAGAATGAAGAGGAAAGAGAAAGGAGAAATTGAGGAACTGAGGAAGGAAATAGACATTTATTTGTTAAGTTTCTTCGTTCCTGAAGATTTCTCTCAAAAAGAGAGAGAGAGAGAGAGAGGCAGATGTACAAAGGGAAGGAGGAAGGAAGGGAGGAAGAAAGGAAGAAAGGGAGGAAAGGAGGGAGAGAGAGAGGAGGGAGGGAAGAAGGGAAGAAAGGGAGGACAGAAGATAGGGAAGAGGAGGGCCTGGGAGGGGAGAGAGCGGAAGGGAAGAGAACTACATGAGGTAAAACGGTGGTGTGGTAGTCATCAGTGGTGTTCACAAATATCTCCAGATATCTCTCTGAGGTATCAGGAGGATTCTATTTCCTATCCCTCAGGAGTAGATGGAGGCCACAGGGACAGTTCTGGCTAATGAAATGCCAACACAAGTTTCATGTTTCCTCTTCAGGTCTGACATTTTGTTGCCAATGGACACCTCGTAGAGCTCCCTCTCTCCCCTCTGCCATGGCAATCGGCAAAATCCACAAGGGTGGCTACAGCCCAGAGTGAGCGAGTGTGGCAGGCAGACCCCTGCCAATCTGTGATGGATTCGTGATGTGAGGAAAAAAAATAAGCCATTTGTTTTTGAGCCACTGAAGTCTGAGGTTGTTTGTTACTGCGGCATGACTGAGCCTATCCTGACTGTTACAAGTACTGATCTGGAAGAAACGGGAGGGAGGGAAAAATTTAAACTCTACAAGTGCCCTCTCCTCAGAGTACAACACTGCATTTTTTTTTTCATTCAAGACTCACAGGCTTCTTATGACAGAGGTAAGACATAGCATTGTTTCTTACATTGTTATTATCATTTATTTTACAAATAATTTATAAAAGACCTAGTTTTAAGTACACTGCCCAGGGTCATCAAGTTGATAAGTGGTAGTGTCAGTTCTGGAGTACAGGTCACCTGCTGGCTAATCTTTTTTGGGCACAGGTCATTTCCTTCAAGAAGGAACTAGAGCCCTGTTCCATGACTTGTTCCCCCCAACTCACATGCCACATTGGTACATCTAGTGCTGTACTCATGCCTCCCTCCCTCCACCTCTCAGTAGGAGTCTAAATTACTGGGCAAAAGTAAGTCCGGAGAAAAACAGGTCACACAGTTGCCAGCAGATGACTGCCCTGGGTCTCTGCTGGGGGTAGCAAAACCATGCAAGGGTCAGAATGATACCCTCACTGCAGTCAACTGCAAGCAACTCTACAGTCAGTTCTGCTTCGTCTTTCTTTCTTTCTTTCTTTCTTTCTTTCTTTCTTTCTTTCTTTCTTTCAAGATTTTATTTATTTATTTGACAGGCAGAGATTACAAGTAGGCAGAGAGGCAGGCAGAAAGAGAGAGGAGGAAGCAGGCTACCCACTGAGCAGAGTGCCCGACGTGGGGCTCGATCCCAGGACCCTGGGATCATGACCTGAGCTGAAGGCAGAGGCTTTAACACATTGAGTCACCCAGGTGCCCCTGCTTTGTCTTTCTTATGATCGTCTTGGGTTGTCTGCAGGATAGAAAGGAAACATCAGTGATGAAGAGATCGTCCTTTGTAATGTGACCTCTGAAATATTTAGTGCTACTTTAGGTACAGTAAAATCTCTCTTCAAAACCTCTATTGAATCAGTTTACCAAAGTAACCACAGCTCTCCCTTCTACCTATCAAACATTCTTCTCATGCCCCCAGTGGGTGGAAAGCTCATGGCAAATGGGTTCCATTCCAGGATGTTTCTGATCCTGCTCTCTCATCTGTTAAATGCTGTACCTGCTAGAAGTCCATTCCCAAACTTGGCTAGTTTCTAGTTGTGCCTAGGATTGTGATGACGTATTTTAATGCCATGTGAGCAGCAAAGGAAAGGGATGTTTCTGTGAAAACTAGATTGTAAGCTTTGGAAACATTTGATAAAGAAAAGCCTTTGAGAAGAGTGTTGGTGGGGCACCTGAGTGGCTCAGTGGGCTAAAGCCTCTGCCTTTGGCTCAGGTCATGATCCCAGGGTCCTGGGATGGAGTCCCACATCAGGCGCTCTGCTCAGCGGAGAGTCTGCTTCCCTTCCTCTCTCTCTGCCTGCCTCTCTGCCCCTGCTTGTGATCTCTGTCAAATAAATAAGTAAAATTTTTAAAAAAGAGTGTTGGGGACATTTATTAAAAACTGAAGAAAATGTGAAACTACACCATATGGAAACTGTCCTCAGAATATTTTCTATGTCTCTTAAGGTTTTACCTTCCATTTTAAAGATCATGAAACCAAAACTCATAATGCATCATGAATGAGTTTTATGCAAGAAAGATAATCTAAAATTCTCAGAAATCTGATACAGCCATAAAAAAGAGGCCAAGCCCTCCATTAAATGTTTGGGGAAATAATATATATGTTTTGACTTTAAAAAGAAGTTAAATATTTAAGATACATTTTTATTTATTTATTTATTTATTTGTCAGAGAGAGAGCACAGGAAGGCAGAGAGGCAGGCAGAGGCAAGGGGAGAAGCAGGCTCCCTGCCAAGCAAGGAGCTTGATGTAGGATGCGATCCCAGGATGCTGGGATCATGACCTGAGCTGAAGGCAGCCGCTTCACCAACGGAGCCACCCAGGCGTCCCTAAAGTACATTTTTTTAAATCATTAGAAATCTCAACTTTGTCTATTTGTGCCAATTTCTTCGGATAAGAGAACTTTCACATTATTACTTTTTCATGTTTGCCATTTTCCCATATACCCTTCATCCCATAGACCTACTATGTTAATTTTAGGTGCAAAGCATTTCACATATTCTGTCTTCAGTGAACTTATTCAACACACATTTATTAAACAACTATCTGCCTTACTGGACTGGGGATAGGGCTAGATCAGTGAATGGTAGAGACTATAGTGGGGAAAACAGACTTCACATACATAGTCACAGAACCCTCATTTAATAATTATTGAGATGTGTGGATCGAGAAAGGAGGGTTCACCCTGTCTTCATATAACTCGGGACTGGGAGGGGTTTCCTATTTATGAAGGGTAAAATAAGTGTTGTTGGAATAGATGAGCCAGCAACTTTCCTTCCTTGGATCCAATTTTTAACGCGGGCTCTTTTTTTTTTCTTCCTGCTTTTTTGAGACAGCATTCACAAATCAAACTTGTGTATATTGTGTACAACAAACAATTGTATATACCAAAATGACTTGATGTGTTGGTAATGCGATTTCTTTGGGCTGTACAATTTATCATTCTCCTTCCCCACCCCTGACTGTGATTCTGTAGTAGCTGGGCCTCTTAGGATTGGGAGCAAGTTCTCTCATTTACCTCTTTTCTTTTCTGTCCTCAGATTTGCCCCTAAGGATACTCTGTACATTCTTCAACCTACCCTGGTCCCCAGGAAGCTGATGTTTATGGACCCTGTCTGCTGGCTCCTTGGCCCTGAGACTTCCAAATAGACAAGGCCACTTGAGTGTTTGGAGACAGGCTGTGGGGTCTATACACCATCTCCATACTTGCAGAGTTCCCATGTATTGGTTATATCCCTCTCCAGGAAGTCACAACTCCTGCCTAGTAGCTTTCCCTATAAATTTACTCTATGCATCCAAGATCAGCAAACCAGGCTGAAACTAAGGCAAGTTATATAGCTACGTGCAAAAGCTAAGGAAGTTGGGACCCTCAGTCCATGCATTGTCCCAGCCCTGATGTAACATTTTTCTGTAAAGGGCTGGAGGGAATACTTTAAGGGTTGCAGGCCATATAGTCTCTGATGCAACTCTTGAACTCTGCCTTTGAACTGCGAAAGCAGTTGGCAGACAATAGGTGTGTTTCGATAAGGCTTTATTTTCATAAACAGGTAGTGGGCCAGATTTGGCCCATGGGCCATAGATTGCCAACCTCCGCTCTAAGTCAGACAATCGCCCACACTGCTAACTCTGGGATACAACACTGTCCCTTGTGGTTTCCTTTAACCCTGCTCGTATCTTTGCAAACAATCCCTTTACTAAGCTCCCCTCGAATTATCCAAATTGAGTGTACCATCTGTTTCCTGCTAGGACCCTAATTGATGCACTTGGCTTTGCATTTCTCCAACACAGGCTTTAATTGCAAAGTAACAACAACAAAAACAAAACCAACAACAAAAATGGAGATTATGACCAATTACTATGTGGCAGGGACGTGGTGCTTTACATGTATTCATTCATCCTAAATATGACAGAATATTTCATGAAGTTACAATACACTCTTCAAGTTGGCTGGAGCTGAAATAAATAAACCTTTTTTTTTTTTTTTTCTTTTTCTTGGGGCCTGGAGTCTCAATCCTGCTGCCCTACTTGTCCTCTTCTAATGGAATGGAGGCCTGTTCTAATTAAACAAGAAAACACATCTTTTCACAAGGGGAGAACGGAGGGCATTGTACTCTGTGCCTCAATGAAAGCATGCTTTAATAAGAATCCTTTTATAATCCCTGCTTGTATTTGTTGCTTCCCAAAGCTTTTGCTGGGAATAAAAGGATTGTAAAGTTGACAAATATAAGCAGGGACAAAGAAGTTTGGGGAGATAATGCCTTAGTGAATGGGCAAGTATTTGAAAGTGTATTGATCCCACAACATGTAGAAGATGATCGCAAAAAGCCAAGGCTGCCATCGGGGTGATGATTCTATTACAAAGTAAAAACGCCTCCAGGCAGGACCATCTATTCCTCCTATCATGTAGAATTATGCCCAGTGCTGAAGCATAAAAATAATTCAGGCCAAAATGTAGGATTTGGTATCTGAAGATCTGGGTTCTAAAACGAAAGCATTGCTCTTCTAACCTACTGCATGATTCTATATAACCAGCAAAGGGAGCTTCAGCAATGGCACATTATGGGTATCTGTTCTCATCCTATCATCATCACTTTCACCAGCAGCCCCCATTATTCCTTCTGGCAAGAGTCACTAATTTTGAGGTTCCAACACGCTCTACTCAAAGGCCTTACACTTTCAGTAGGGTTCCATTCCCAGGGCAAGGATGGAACATGTGGCCAGGCCCTGGGCCAATCAAGGCACAGTGTCCTTCTGGCCACAGAGACTGGTTTAGTTACATGCCTGTGAGCCAGTTGGCCAATAGCTTTCTCTTGCCGAGCGCTTGAAGAGGTGAAGATTATTTCCTACCCTTTGAATATAGACTAGTCTTGTGACTTACGTTGGCCAACACAATGCAGTGGAAGTGATGGTGTACATTATCACTCTATCTCAGAATACTGCTGCCCTGCAGCAAAGCCTGAGCTAGCCTGTTGGAAGGTGGGAAAGGATGTGGAGGACAGCCAAACATCCTAGCCACCTGCCAGAAGCCCATCCATGACTAATGGCAGATGAATGAGGGAGCCCAGGGAGACCAGAAGAACCACTCAACTGAGCCCAGCTTTAATTCCTGACCCACATATTTTGAGCTGAATAAGTTGTTTTAAGCTCCTATGTGTTGAGGTGAGCTATCATTCATCAACAATTAATATACAAAACCCCACCCCTGGATTTTTCACTTATGTGAATCAGTAATTTATCTTTCTGTTTTGGTCAGTTAGGATTGGGTTTTCCATCATTTGAAATGAAAGGAATCCTAATACAGTAAAGATGTGACTCCACTCCCCAACCAGATACCATTGTTAGGGATCCTGTCTGATGTGGGTCCAACAGTGAGTGAGTGAATGAGCAATAAATTCTTAATGATTGTGTAATATCTGCCAGGTCTTCAAATCACATTTGAAGGGCAAAGGATATATTTATTCTCGATTCTCTGAAATCGTCTGTATGGGGATCGTGTTTAACTTGGCCTAACTCCTCAGCAAGACTTTGGAAGATATAAGAGTCTTCTCCAACCACCACAATAGGTGAAAACAAGTAAGCCTGAATACCTAAGGTATCCTGAGTATCTACAAAACCACCTAGAAACATCTTCCTCAAGGGAATCTGGAAAAATTTGGGGCTCATTTTATCTTTCTATTCTCTTATAGAAACCTGAAATTAAGTGTCATCTTTTTCTTTCTATGATAAAAGGCATGTACTTTTTCTAGGCAGGAAGCCCAGATCTATCTGCCCTTCTCCTCTAGGATTCCATCCATTCGTTGCTCTAACTTGCTGCATTATTCCTATAACTTTTTTTAAGTAAAGAAAAAAAAAATCTACAGCAGGAACTCCATAGGAGTCATATTCCAACTCCAGTAAAAGGGTAGAATCTACCTGGCCTATGGCAGAATGGAGTCCAGCAACCAATTCTTACCAACTGGTGATAAAACCTGTGTGTGTGTGTGTGTGTGTGTGTGTGTGTGTGTGTGTGTGTGTGTAGGGAGAGAAGAGACACCATGATTTTTATTCTTTAATCAGAGGATAACCAGACTTTCTCTACCCCAAGTGAGTTTATATTTTAAGTTCTTAAATGGTTGTTTTTTCTCAAATCCACAAACAAAGTTCAGAAGGAAGAAGACCTTGAGGACAGAAAAGAGAAATATACTCAATGGCCGGAGATAACTTCTTTCAGCTCAGAGGTCAGGCAAGGGCGTCTCTGGCTGACATTCACCCTTCTCTCTAAACTCTCCCAGGCCTTGAAAGCTCCTAAACTTTCCTTTCTTCCTTCTCACTCTTTTTTACTCATAGGCTCATCTCTTTCCCAGAAAAGGTCAAGTTAAAGACCAAGGTAATGAACACCATTCATGAGAAAAGGAAGACAAGGGTTCAACTGGTCCTTCTCCTCTAGCTAGACAAGTCCCTGGGTGTCTGATAATTGCCAGTTGTCAGAATGAGGCTTGAGACCATTCAAATTTTGCTTCCTCGTTAGATTGCAAATCTGCAGAGTAAACGCCATATTGGGAAATTGGATGCCAAAGAGAAGACCTTCAGAAGGTAAATACAGGAAGAGGGTGGAGAGGGGAGGGACAGGTAAGCTTTGAGGAGACAGAGAAATAGGTTTGTATGAGGGAGAACATCTGAAGCTACTGGGCAGCAAAGTGACAATGCCTAAGAAGCAGTAATGCAAAGTAGGGTGACAAGGCGGAAATAGCAAATAGTTTCAAGTCACTTCCCGTCACTTGTCCCCTTTCTTGTATTATAAAATGCAAACTCCATAACATGGTCTTATGACCCTGTGTGATTGACACCTCCTGTCTCTTCAACCTCTTCCCTAAAAAGTTTCCCCCTAATCCTAGTTGCATTGACCTTCTTTAATTTCCTCCTGCATACCAGACTTGGTTCTTGCCTCTGGGTCTTGACATTGGCTGTTTTGTCTGCATGTCAGGCTCCACCCCATCTGGATTCTCAGTTTAAATGTCATTTCCTCTGAGAGATCACCCTTGATCACCATCTCCAATAGAGACCTGCCCCTGCCCATCACCTCCTACTCCAGAATGTGCCCCTTCCTTGTACTTCACAGAGGCTAAAATCATCTGGTTCATGTTCCTTCTTTCCTTCTCCTAACTTGGGGTTAGCTCCTCCAGGTATAAGATTAGGTTTTCATTCGAGATCTTCCTTTTTTAATGTATACATCTACTGCCGTGAACATTCCTCTTCCTGTTGCTTTTGCTGCATCCCATAATTTTTTTTTAATTGTTGAAATCGGAGGGGTCTTTATTACAGTAGCTAGTCCTACATACCCTAACTAAGACACCAAGGAAGTCTTGCAGGTGTTTGGCAAGGACCAGCCAGAAGACGCACATATCACAGCTTTTCTGAATTTCCTCTTTCCCATAATTCACTTCTCCTGGGCCCTGGAACATGAATTCCAGCTGCTCCCGCCACCAAAGGCTAGAACCATTTTCTCTATTGGGCATAAGGTCTTCATTCATTAAGGTACTCTCCAAACACATCCATTCCCTGGTGCTCATATCTTGGCCTGGAAGAGTGTAAGCAGCACAGCACTCCCTGGATTTATATGCTCTATTACCTGTATTAGTGAGCATGCTGGGCTGTGGCCATTCATCATCTACCAGCCCACCGGACAAAATGATTCACTCTAGACTTAAAGGTTGAAGTCGACTGCTTACCATTTTAACTGGAGGGAAAGGCACTTCCATAAAGTGGCAAAAGCTTTATGGAAGAAAGTTGTATTAATGACCCCACTTCGGCGCTTATCAGGAGGAGGTCATATAATCCCTTCCCGGAATTACATGCTGGCCAGCTCAGATAAATAACACAGATCTCTACCATTCATAATCCAAAATGTTAACAATTAATTTCCGAAATCAATCCTGAAGGGGGCTGGAAGCCCAAATCTCTGGGCCCAGGCAGGCCTTGCTTGGTGGATTTCTCATGAGTCAAAATTTAAACCTCAAACTTGTAACGAACTGTTGTCAAGACACAGCTGACTTAGGCAATCAAGATAACATTATTCAGCAATAATGTGGGTGAAACATACTCTAAGTGTGAATTAATAAGTCGGCTGACACCAGGCCCCAGATGTTTCCCACTCTGGCAATATGCCCAAAGTGATGATAAGCAGATTTACATACTTAACTAATATGTTTATTTAAAGGAAATTTCCAAATCCAAAATAACATCCAGATTTCTTATTTGGCTGCAGATCAAAAGACATCCTATCAATAAAGACAGAATCCAGGATAAACCTTTTCAACATCTGCTTAAAACCAAACAACAGATTTTGAGGGTTTTGGTAAAACTTAATTGCAGACAAATTTTTACTGCCTTTTACATAAATATATATTTTCATGTCCCTGGGGTGGTTCTGACCTCATCAGTTCTCATGTTCACAATACACGACATTGTTCTTTTACCAGCACCAATCGTTCTGCCTCTGTGGAGTCTTGTAGTCTCAAGGTTTTCTTCCAGCCTGAAGGATGAACAGACCTTCCCCCTCACCAGGAAATTGGAGTGAATGTCAGGGGTGGGAGCAAGAGTTTGAAACGTGGTAGAGAAGAAAAATCTGTTCCTCTCCCAACCAGTTAGTGCTTTGTTTTTCCATAATTACTAAAAAGCCTTTCTTTGGTCTCATTCTCCCTTCATTTTAGAGTGATAGTCCTTTGAGCACCTATGTTTTTCTTTTTGTTGTTGTGCTGGTGGTGGTTGTTGAGTCCCCAAGGGAAAGCTCAGTAACTGGATAAAAGTGTTAATAGATCTCTGGGCTTGCGAAGGAGATGACGACGGGATGGGTGTTGGCCATACTAGCTCACATCCTTTCAGTGTGAATGAGTTCACTTTCCCTCTATGTTAACTGCCTGAAGTTGGACCAGGGCTGTGGCACACTGAGGCATTTTCCCGCCCATTGGCCAGGGTCGTAATTGAACCAAGGATGTGCTTCAGAAATTCCCTTTGCCTGGGGATCTGTTTGGTGTCAGAGCCAATACTAGCCATGTGACCCGGGGGGGCCGGGAGATCTGGAGAGTCAGAAGTCATCCATCTTTGCTCCTGCTCTGTCCTTTGAACTTAGTCATGTTGAATTTTTGAGTCCTATCTCTTCATAGCCAAGATCAGAAGGGTAGGTTGGTGGAAGCATTCAAAGAAATATCAGCTAAAGCAGCAGCAAGATACTATTTTCCTCCTGTTGATTGGCAAACATATTTCTAAATACTTCATTTAATTATAGTTCAGACTTTTTCCAGTAATAAGTGATACAATAGATAATTATCTATGTATAAAGCATAGATATCAAAAGCCTGAAAATCTGTCTAAACCTTGACCCAGAAATTCTACCTCTGGAATGCATCCTAAGAAAATAATTCTAGGGACGGCCAGTTGGCTCACTTGGTTGAGCAGCTGACTCTTGGTTTTGGCTCAGGGCATGATCTCAGGGTCCTGGGATTGAGCCCCAAGTTTGGCTCCATGCTCAGTGGTGAGTCTGCGTGAAGATTCTGTCTCTCTCCCTCTCTCCCTCTACTCCTCCGCCATGCATGTGCTCCCTCTCAAATAAATAAGTAAATCTTTAAAAAAAGGAAATTAATTATAGATTTGTGCACAGATTTAACTATAAGAATCCATGGCTCTGCATATGATAAGAAAAGAAATATCACAAATGACCTAAATGTCAAACAAGTAAGGCCAGCTAATTAAATAGTGGTCCGCAAGTTATAAAATTTTTCAAAATGAAGTAACGTAAGAAAACTTAATGACAATGAATGGTGCTCATATTGGTGAGGAAAAAAAACAGCTTGCAAGAAAGTATGTGTTATATTTTGCCATTCAAAGATACACATGTACAAATACATAGTATGTAAATATCTTAATGACATATAACCAAATTATGATGGAGTTACAATCATAGGTGATTATAGTTTGCTTTTTATACTTATTTTATAATCTACATGTTCTACCATAAACAACTATTATTTTCATGATTCAAAATTCTAAAAATATTGTGAAGGTTTTAGTTTTAAACCAGTTGTCTAGAGGTATAATTTACATATAATTAAATGCATTCATCTTAAGTATTCATTTCAGTGAGTCTTGACAAATATATGTGCCCCATGTCACTGACAATGTAAGACACAGAACAATTAAAATATAGAATCACTACATAATTTCTACCCTAAAAAGTTCTTTTATGTCCCTTTGTAGTCACATTCCTTCTCACCTTTGCCTCCAAGGCAACTTTCTGTCACTATTATGGGCTGAACTGTGTCCCTCCCAAAATTCATATGTTGAAGTCTTCACCCCCAGTACCTCAGAGATTGTGACTACATTTGGAGATAGGGTCTTTCAAGAGGAAATTAAGATAAGATGAGGTCATACGGGTGGGCCCTATCCCAATATGACTATTGTTATAAGGGAGATTAGAACACAGACATGCACAGGAGAAGACAGAAGGTGGCCATCTACAAGCGAAAGAGAGGAGCCTCCAAAGATACCAAACCTGGATCTCAGACTTCTAAGCCTCCAGAATTATGAGAAAATAAATTTCCACTGTTTAAGTCACCTAGTCTGTGGTATTTGTATGGCAGCCTTAGCAAACCAATACAGACATAACAGTATTTTTTTAGGAGTTTTGTATAATGGAATCATACAGTATGTATATTTGGCTTCTTTTGCATGGATTCAGCCTCGATGTTTTCAAGATTCATCCTTGCTGTGTGTATCTATAGATGACTCAATTATTTAATCTCTTGGTGATCCCTTTTTATTGCTGGATGGTGTTTCATTGTTTGGCCATACTACATTTTGTTTATCCATCCATCAGATAATGGACACTTGGGTTGTTTCCAGATTTGTGCTATTATGCATGCATTACTAATTCTTGCACAAGTGTTTCTTTTTTTTTTTTTTCTTCTAAGACATATTTTCATGTGCCTTAGATAAATATCTGTGAACGGAATTGCGGGCTCATGAGGGAAGTGAATGTTTATAAGAAGCTTCCAAACTGGTTTCCAAAGTGGTTACACCATTTTACAACCCTGCCAGCAATGGATGGAAATTCTAGTTGCTCCACATCTGTTCCAACACTTGGTTTTCCAGTTTTGTAAATTTTAGCCATTCTAGTGGATATGTGGTTTAAATTTACATTTCCCTAATGGCTAAGAATGGGAGCATCTCTTCATGTGCTTATTGGTCATTTACATGTTTTTTTCATGGTCTATCTTTTCAAGACTACTGTTGACTTTTTGTTGGGGAATTTATCTTTTGTTATTGAGTTGCAGGAGTTCTTTATATATTCTAAATACAAATCTCTGTCAGTTACATGAAATGCAACATTTTCTCCCAGCCCGTGGCTTTTCTTTACATTCTCTTCATGCTGTCCTTGAAAGAGGAGAAGTTTTACACTTATTTTGCTCATGAGAAAAAGAAATGACTGGTGGTTTTTGTGAGAATTCAAGATCATCAAGATCATTTCCATTTCAGCCCAGCCTCCAGTTTTCTGACTCAATTTCTATCTCTCTTGTCACATGGACTTTTCCTGATTAATTCAACTAACTGTTGCCTACTGGTGCCTATTGTTAGACCTACTGGTGCCTACTGGTGGAAGCTGTGAGCAGCAAAGGTAAATGAGGTGTCAGGAAGCCATAGCAAAAACAGAAAGAAAGCTTAACCTCCCCTGGCACTTCCTCTGACCTCTAGGATGGGAAGCACCGTGTCTGCTGAAGTAACTTCTAGTATTTTCTAGCTTCAACCTGATAGCAAGAAGTTTCTTTCATTCACAACTAACAAAAGTCCTTTTCAGATATGATTTGGTGAGTACTGTCGTGCTTCTTTGCCACAAGCAAGACAGAAAAATAGAGATCCTTCAAAATTCTATTAGAAAACAGATCTTTCAGGAAATACAGAATTGGGCTGTCTGAGCTAGAAGGCTAAACCATTCCTTCACTCTTTTAGAACTGATTGCTTTCTGCTCTGTGCCCCAAATGAACTTTATGTACACATATGTCATCACAACTCAAAGTTTTTACAGTGTGTATGTCTTTACATGCCCATCTCTTACAATTGCCCAAGAAGCCCCTTGAGGACATGTTCATGCTTTGTCCTTCTTTGTACGTATAGAGCCCAATATAGAACTGGCACAGCATAAGAGTTCAATGGATACTAGCTGAATGAATGGATGGATGAATGAGTGAATTAATTGTTCAAACCCCAAACTCTGAGATGCCCCTTTTAGTTCTATACTTCACCTAATGAAATCTTTCACACTGGAGTTAGACAGACCTGGATTCATGTCTTAGCTCCATTTCTTGTTCCTGTGTTTCTCAAAGTTCTCAGCCTTTGAGGGTCAGTTTCCTCAACTTATTAAAAGAAAATGATGGTTATGATTATGTAATCACCTCATCGGTTGGTGTGGATTAAATGAGCGAACACAAGGTGTGTAACCAGTGTCTCGTTCATGGTAAGTGTTCTGTAAATGTTAGTCTGATTATTGATTGGCAGCATTTTATGTGACTCATGTCTTATAAAATTACTTTTCATGTTTGCTATGGGTAGAAGATGATGGTAGTGGTGATGAGGGTGATCAAAACTATGGGAGTAAGTGTCTTAGGTGAACTATATTTACTAATCTTCACAGGAACCATGAATCACAGGGATTTTACCCATGTTTTATAGCTGTAATTAAAGGGACTGCATGAGGTCACCAAGTTACTAAGTGATGAAGCTGGGATTCAGACTCAAACTCATCAGACTCTAAGTTCTTTCAACTTGGTCACTCTGTCCCTTTGCTCAAGAAGGTGCTCTTTAGAGGAAAGGATGCCTCTCACCAAGTAAGACAGTGTGAGTCACAGGCATGGAGTTGGCAGATCGTTCAGTCTGGAGGAATGGTGCTCAGCCAACTTTGAGGACCACCAGTTCTATCCTTCTCCTCTTTAGATAATATGCCAGGATTAACTTCTGCTGTATGTTACACACAACACAAATAACAGTGGCTTAAGTGTGATAGAATTTTTTTCTCCTGCATAAGGAAAGAGCAGAGATGTTTAGTCCAATGCTGGTATGGGGGGGTTCCAATCTGTTCTTCCCCAAAAAAAGAAGTCAGGAGAAATGCTCTTCTTACTCACAGGGCCTGAAACTCCCTTATCCCTCTAAGAGACATCCAGCCCCAACAAGTAGGTCAGCCCAGAAACCCTCTTTGCCTGGGGACTTGGGACTCTCCTCCTCCACCTAGCGCCCCTTCTGCTGGCCTGGAGAAAACCCTCTGCACCCTCCAGTAGTTCCACTAGAAACCAATTGGGAGCCCCAGCAGCACCAGATACAAGAAGTAGATCAAAATAATTCCAAAAAGGCTCTGAAAATTAAATTGCTATTGGATGTGTTCATCCTAAGATCATCTCTCAGCCATACCACTTGCCAAGATCTGTGTGCTGTACCTAAAGAGCCTGCTAACATCAAAGGTATAAATAAGATCCAGCGTCTCCTAACAATAACAGCTAAAAGTCCAGGAAACAATAGGAAACCATCATACCAAGAACCAAGAAAATAATGATGTGAATAAGAAAAGACAACCCACACCAGCACTGAGCTGAATTAGGTGCTGGAATGATCTGACAAGGATTTGAAAGCAGCCATCATTAAAATGCTTCGGCACGGGGCACCTGGGTGGCTCAGTGGGTTAAAGCCTCTGCCTTCGGCTCAGGTCATGGTCCCAGGGTCCTGGGATCAAGCCCTGCGTCGGGCCCTCTGCTCAGCAGGGAGCTCTCTGCCTGCTTCTCTGCCTACTTGTGATCTTTGTCAAATAAATAAATAAAATCTTAAAAAAAATAAAATGCTTTGACAATCAACTGCAAGTTTTCTTGAGACAAATTAAAAACAACAACAACAAAATCCCAGAAAAATCTCAGCAAAGAAAAAGAAAAAAAAAAAAAAAAAAGAACCAAGTAGAAAATATAGACTGAAAAATATAATAATAGAAATAGAAAGGGCTTATCTCCCAGCTGGGTCAACACCTTCAAAGAACCCCAGAAGAACCACTCAATAATTTCCAAATTTAAATTTATTAGATATTTTTTAGTTACAAGGGAGGCTGGGAAATGTAGTCCCTATGCTGGGCCACCACAGATAGATTAGAGTTTTGTTTATTGGGTAAAAGGCAAGAATAAGTATTGAATTATTAACTACTCATGTCTATCACTGAAACAAATGGCTCGTATGTGAGAAGGAGACCAAGGTTCTGGGAGTGAGTACTGGAATATAGAGTTATAATGAATAAGACTAGAGAAATTGTGCAGCCGTTAAGGAAGATGATGAATTTTTGGTTCGGTTTGGCATGATCCACAGTTACCATGATTCCTAAGAGCTGGCATAAAGACAACTTGATGTGACCTAATGTCACTAGCACCTCAACAGGCTCACCTTCTCAGGAAAGGCCACTTAATTACCTGATTAATTTGCTCATCTTAATTAACTTGTCCCTATTGTTGATAACCTTGTATTGATTGTTCTGCCGGTAGTAATTAGAAAAGTGGTAGAGAAGTAAATGAAGAAGCCACAAGGAGGAAAAATAGAGCATGCAATCCTGTCTCTCAGGAATATACCCTCTAGACTTTGAGCTCAATACTTTTGTTTCTCCTTCTGGGTAAATATATTAGAAATGCAAGTTATTTTCTCTGGTAATCATTTCTACCTACTCCATGCTCCTTCTTAAAGGATCTGCCCTTGTCTTTTCCTCAAAGACTCTGCTCATGTACCCTGACATGGTCCTCCTTCATTGACTACAGCTGAGTGGTCAATGGATAAGCCTGTAACCTAAGCTGGACCAATTACATTCTTTTTTTTTCTCTTTCTTTCAGATTTTTGAATTGGAGTATAAAGAAACAGTACTATTTAACTTTGGGGGTCAAAACTGTACCATTTCACAGATACGGAGGGTAGCCAGGGCAGCCATTTTGTGGCAGCCATCTTGGACTTTGTACTCTATCAGCAACCAGAGAGAGCTGGTTAGTCAAACTCATCAGACCATTGATGGCTTTATAATTCCTAGTCGCAGTCTCTTGACCCCTAGCCGTACTTCTTACTCTGGGCTGTATGCAATACCCTTGATTCTTTTACAAAAGTGGGTTTTTTTTTTTTCATAAGTTCATTCAATTTGGTTGCCATTTCTTGCAACCCAGTGAGCCCCTAATATAGTAAAACACTCTCATTATTGACTTCTTTCCATTTTAGTCTGAACACCTCTGGTGAAAATACATATGTAAGGAATCTATGAAAAATCAGTAAAATGGAAGTTGCTACCAAAAATCTTTAAATGGAGAACAGGTTGTTGGTTGACAGAAAACAGAGTTGGGAGTGGAAGAAATGGTTGAAGGTAGCCAAAATGTACAAACTTCCAGCTATAAGATAATTGAGTTCTGGACATGTAACATACAGTGTTGTAACATATTGTGTTGATGTTTGAATGTCCCTAAGAGAGTAAATCTGAAAAGTTTGAATCATAAGAAAAATAATTATAACTATGTGAAGTGATGGATGTTAACTAAACTTATTGTGGTGATCATTTTGCAGGGTATGCAGATATATATATCAAATAATTATGTTGTGTACCTCAATAAAACTGGGGAAAAATGTACAAAGTGATAAACTGTTCTGGTTTCCATCAGGCCCAGTGCTCTTCCTAACCCTTTCTTACCTATTAACTCAGGCTCTGCCTGCCATTAACATGTCACCATATCCCCACTGACTTCAGTCCTTCAGGAACACTTAATGCCCATATCCCACCCAGATTCCCAGAACTCTCTTGCCTCCCAGAAGTAATCATAGTCAACACTTATTGCCAGTTATTTTGGCTTGGGGCCAGGGCCTTGCAAAGCTGGTATTGAAGTAATGCTCTCCTACCTAATTTGATTGAATTGAGTGTTCCAGTAAGACTGGTGATGCTTTCCTTGCTACAGGGTCCATCCTAATGAGCAAATGCTGCCTCTCTAAAGAAAATCTTTACAATCACTTCTTGGTGGATCAGAGATCACCCAACATAATTACACATGGGACTGTGCTGGGAAATACTAAAATAAACCTAACTTAGAATGCACATACACATTTCATTTACTATTGTGGTGTCAAACTTTGACTATTTCCTCAAACTTTGAGTATTTATTGTTTTCCCCAAACTTTGACTGTTTATTGGGAATATAATAGGAATAAAAGAGCCAACACAAATTTAAAGCTGCCTAATGACCAAGACAGAGTCATGACCATCTGGAGTCTCATATTCCCAACCTGGTTGTCTATAATCTTCATAAGCATTGCCTGAGTTTTTACGTGTCACATAAACAAGAACAACTCTAAATTTTGTTGAGAAGAATGAGGGCATTGTTACAAAGAACAATCAGTGTGGAGGAAATTCATATGCTACTTACAACTCTTTGATTGTTACCCAGTGCCAATGGTTTTTACCAGTTCTGATAAAGCAGAAATCTGGAAGCTCAATTCTAGTTGACTGAAGAGATTCATCATAGCTGTGAATTTTCACATAAGAAAGAAACTAACTCCTCCTTTGTAACAAGAACACTTCTTTGGGTCTCTGTTACCTAAGCCTCATGAATACACAAGATTCTGTGTTGACAAGTACATGTCTACAACATCATTTAAATGGCAGCATGATATTTCAGGATAGAGAAAGACCACAACTTACTCATCTAGCCCTCTATTGTAGGATGTTTAAGCTATTTCTGACATTTTTCTGGGATAAACAAGGCATGGTGATCACTCTAATAGTGAAACAAACATCCAGGCACACCCTCAGATATCTCCTTAGGATAAACTGCTAAACTAGTTTATGTATACCAGTTTGGCTGGACCCAGCCTCACTACTGCATGTATTTAAAATTTTTTGAAACTTACTTCCAACATTCTTTCCCACAGAGGTAGTACCAAATCATGTTTCTACAAAGCTTGCAGGAAGTGGTTTATTGATATTCTCAACACATTGATGATGACTATTCTCTTTAATCTTTGAAAATTTGACTTCCGCTGGACTTTTCCAACCCACCCATGGTAGTGTGCTGTCTCTTAGTGATAAGTATCCCCTCCCTATCACCATCACCAACACTTCCAGCTTCCCTGCACTAGGCTTTGAAGCCCCACTTACAGTCCTACCACCCTCACTTTACTGTGGGGAAGAGAAAATTTGCCACCATTCATTAATGAAGCCATTCATTCATCTACTATTATTGAGTACCTGCTTTGTACCAGCATTGTGATAGCTGTTGAAGGTATAAGGATGGACCAGACTGACAAGATCCTTATCTTTATGGAGCAGATTATCCCTGCCACTATTCCCAGAGCTGACTGTTTGGGCTCAGGATCTACCTCCATCCCAGTACTTTGTGGAAACAGATCTTCTTTCTCTCATGGGCACTCATTCATCAGCCATGGAGATCTTCACATTGTCTTTATAATCTGGCTGATTACAATGGGAGACAGTCATCGTGGCAACACTATGATGGGCTACTAGTGAATAATTTGGGTGTTAGACATCAGAGTGGTCCAAATATGTGAGAGAGAAGACTCAGTCTACCTCATAGATGAAGTTTTCCTGAGTGTAGTCCCCTCAATTGTAGATGGTCTTCTCTCTCTGACATCCAAATGACTTCTACCATATGGACATGGGGCCACCCTCCAATTCCTACTGCCTAACCAGCCTAAGGAGGTCAGAGGTCTGGAATGTTCTAGGCATCACAGAATCTATAGGGCAGACGAGATCATAGAGGAAATGGAATATAACCCACCTCCTGTCTAGGAATCTAATGTCTATCTTTCACAGACTCTATAGTAATCATCCTTCATTTCTATAGCTTTCTAGAGAAGATAAATAGTGGGACATGACTCAGAAGCCATGATCCAGATGTGGCCAGAATCAGACCCAGGTTTGGAGACTGAAAAGTAATACCCATATGTTCTGATTTGAAGTAGTGCTTCAAACAAAATGAGATCTATGGATTCTTGACCAGACCACCAGTCAGGTCTCTTCAGGTCACATGGGTTTGTGTCTTGCATATTTTATAGGAAAAAATAATGTATAACTCAAGAGGATAGTGTGTCTGTGAGAGAGATTGTGTACATTTGTATGCACATATACATGCATTTATGGAGGGAGAATTTCTTTGGAAATCATCTTGCAAATACAGGTGAATGGCCCTTATCATATAGGTGCATGCAATTCTCCTTCATTTTAATGTTTTCCATGGGAGCAAGAGAAAAGTGATTGAGCTCTAGAGTTTTCATTGTGAACTTGCCTGTTCCTTGATGGAAGATAAGCTCCCCTGGAGCATGGATCTTGTCTATCTTGCTAGACACTATCTCCACAGAACCTCGAATGGTGCCTGGCATCTAGTAGGTATTCAAAAATTAAGGTAAACATACACATCACATTTCTTTTTTTTTTTCACATCACATTTCATTCACACAACTACTCTGTGAGGAGACCTCTGTTACTCATTTCTTCATTCAACAGCTTTATTTGAGTGTCTAATATGTGCCTGATATTATGCCAGACATACACCGTAGTTCATCAACTTCCTCTTCCCTGCCAGGTGCCTTTGGGACCTAACTATAACATGGGAGATGGGAATGTGCCCTTGTTAGCAGGTTTTACAGATACTTGGCATTCTCTCTGCCCCTTCAAAAGCATTTTGGAACAAGGGAGTGGAATAAAGACATTTGATTTATTACTGACAATGTGGATAAATTCAGTCTTCCCCCAACCCACACAGCCACACTCACAACAAATGAGATTCAATGGAAGGGATTTACTTCCAATTACTCTACATTGATGTCCCCTTCTGCTCCCAGGGCATGCAGGCAGGATCCCACCCAACTCAGGCTCATATCTCTATTTTACCACCTCTTCCCTTCCTCACAGAGTCTTAGCTTAGAATTGGGCCTCAACATCCAGAGGACAGGCCTTTCTCATTCCAAGCTGGGGTCTCCAAAGAGGGTAGTACCTCCAGGTAGGAATCAGGTAAAAGAGTCAGGAGTGTGCTGGAGGTTCAGTATTTTCAAGGGGAGGTGAGAGGAAGGAATCCCGAGAGGGCAAAGTCTCCTGCAGCCAGCTCACTGGTCGTTGGCATCTAGGTTTAATAGAACTGGCTTTGGGGCCTGGGATCAGGCTCATTGCCATCTCAACAGATGGGCACGTGGGTAGATGGCCAACGGATAGAGTATGAGCAACAAATGTGTTTGTTGAGGGCAGTTTTTCCAGGCAGAAGCATCAAAACAGGCTCTTCCTGAGACTCCACACCTGTGTTCCTCTTCTGTCTAAAAACCTGCTAGAGGCTGAGGTCCCAAACATGGGGGAGGGGCCTGTACAATTGCCATCCAATTCCTGTAGGAGGGTGGAAGGTGTGGCTCCAGGGAGCACAAGGAAGACTCCCCTGAGGATGTGGGGGGCAAGAAAAGATGCCAACACCTATTTTCTGTGAAGGCAGCAGGAAGGAGTAAAGTCAGACACAAAGTAGATCCCCATGGGTTTGTCTATGTTTCTCCTCCTTATAGCTGAGAAGTTGTGTAAAACCCATTTTATGACACTCACGTAGCCATGGTGAGCTTTGAGGAGAAAATGGGGAATGTGAAAAACATTGACAACTTCCCTGGAATCTTCTCACTGGGAAATGAGAAATTCTGTCTTCATGGGATATAAATTATGAATATCATGACCAATGTCCAGAGGTAAGAAATGCACAGCCCATATGCAGACACTGCTTTATCCTGTGTGCCTGGGAGACCCCACAAATTGATCACAATGTATTCAGTATTTTCTCACGAATCCAAGGGATGGCTTCAGATCTTTTTAAAAAATCTATTATCTGATACATTCACAGGCTTCAAAATACTAAAAGTATATACTTGAGAAATCTCTCTCCTGCTCCTGACTCCCAGCCACCAAGTTCCCTTCCCTAATTGGGACCAAGGGTGCCTAGAGAACATTCCAGCTTTGCAAGAACATGGCACAGGAGATGATTTGCCTTTCAGAATCTTGTCTTTCAGTTCCGGAGAAGTGGCCCACGAACATTTTTCCAGCTCCAGTCTTGGTGACCCAATGGTCAGCTGGAACACAGTAGACATAGCTCTGTGGCAATGGTATAAGTCCATGATACCAATTTTTGATAGGATGAGCATTTCTGTACCCATAATGCTCCAGATGCTCCTGAGTAATGACTGGCCTTCTCAGGGGCTGATGTTCACTGAGCAGGGTCAGCACCACTTGACAAACCTTTGTCAACTAGACTTTCTCATGCACTTCTCAAGGGCTGCTCTTGGGAATGAGGGTCAAATGTCAAGCTGGAAAATTTCTTTGGGCTATAAATGTTGACAAAGCGAAGGCAGAAAAGCAAGCACTGGACCAGGAGTCTCAGATTATGGGTCCCTCTTACTATTCTGGTATTTCCTAGTTTCCTGATCTTGGGAACATCAGTTCCTGCTTCTAGGGTAATATGAGGGGCTGCCAATAAGGGAAGTAGGAGGAATGGTTATATCCATGTGCTTTAGAGCTAGACCTTCTAGGTGTGAATCTTGTCTCTGGCACTCACCAGTCTTGTGATCTTGGATGAGACATGTTAAGTTCTCCTAACCTTCATGTCCTCCTAAGTAAAGTGAGGATAATAATAGTTCTTGCCTCATGGAGTTATTGTAAGAATTGAATGGTCTCATAAGACATATAAGCTGGGTGGCACAATGTCTAAAACATGGTAAGCACTCAGTCAATGTTAGCCATTATTATTTTTTTAAATATTTAATTTATTTATTTGAGAGAGAGAGAAATAGCAAAAGAGAGCATGAGTGGGGAGAAGAGGGAGAAGCAGGCTCCCTCTCAGCCAGGAACTCGATGCAGGGCTTGATCCCAGGACCTTGGGATCATGACCTGAGCTGAAGGCAGATGCTTAATGGATTGAGCCAGCCAGGTGCCTCAGCTGTTATTATTTTATGATGACTTTCGAGAGTGCCAGGAATTTCTTGGAGGAATATCCTGAGGAATTAACTAGCTATTTTTATACCAATACTAATAATGACAACAGGCTACTAAGTTATTTGAAACTTCTCTATGTGCTGTTGCTACCACCATACTCCAAAGGTAGAAACATTAATTTTGCTACCAATGATTACATTGAGAGACGATGGTAAAGGTCATCTATTTCCACCAATAAGGCTTCCACCTTTACATCAAAATCACTTACGTCAACAAAGAAATAAGAAAGTGTCCATAGGGAAGCCAGACATTTGAGTTTTTCACACTGAAGATGCAGCCATGGTTTTTGTTCTTAGTAGGTAAAATGTAGATCTGTTTGGTGGTAGGAAGGTTTGATACCTATGCTATCAAAGTAGCACCAGCTTCCATTAAGATGTTTCGTTGAGATGCATCATCAATGTCTCTGAGTTGAACTATGTTCCCCAGAAAGATATGCTGAAGTACTAGACCCCAGAACCTGTGACTCGGACTTTTTATTTGGAAATAGGGTCTTTGCAGAGGTAATCCAGTTAGGATGAGGTCATAGTGAATTAGGGCAGACCCAATACAATGGGACTGCTTTCCCTATAAGAAGAAAAGAGACAGGCACACAGGGAGCATGCCAGGAGATCAGAGAGGCAGAGATTAGAGTGGAGTGTCTATGAGTCAAGGAAGCTAAGAGAAAGGTATGGAACATACTTTCACCTAGATCCTTCAGAAAGAGCATGGCCCTGCAGTACAACATTTTCTGACTTATAGCCTCTAGAATTGCAGACAGAATACATTTCACTTGCTTTAAGCCTTGCAAGTTTGTGGTATTTTGTTACAGCAGCTCCAGGAAACAACTATAGCTCTTGATGAAGGTAAAGATGGAGGAACTGGTTAAAAAAAAATCAAGGACAGAGAAACAAGGTTTTTGGGAACATATATGACTGTTTCTATCTGCCCATATTTAGATTATTGTGCCAAGAACAACCACGCCAACAGTGTCCCACTAACCTTATTCCCATTTCAGCGTCCACCTGGCTGTCCCCTCACAATGGAAATTTCTTGTCCCAGATCTTATCATGCTATCTCCTTTCCTGCACTCAGCTTCACCTCTGCAGAGAGACCTTCATGGACCATCCCTACCATAGTGGCCCAAGCCCCGAAGTGTTCTTTATCATTTTTCCCTGCTGCATTGTTCCAAAACACAACACTCTATGAGATTCTGCTGTTCAACTGGTGGCTGCTTGACTCGCTGCAGTCCACTGAGGCAGGGTGTCAACATCCTGGAAGAACATGCTGCCTTGGGCCCCACTCTCTGCTGCACCCAGAAGAGAGTGTCACTTATCACAGGCATACAATCCCAAAACCATTGCATTTAAGACGATCCCAGTTGTAAGATGCATCATTACTGTTACCACCAAGAAAGAAAATGATACTGATTAAACTCTGACCCGGCAGTGATGGGGAGACACATCCCAACCCAGAGATGTTAAACTGTGAAAAAAATAAGCATTTCTTAGATGCAATGAAATATGGTCAGTGTTTCAATAATAATGACTTCATGCAGAATCCTCTTCTGTTCTTGGAACAATCTCCTGACCCTTGTGAAGATCAATATAGAAGTTACAGGGCTTGCCCTGAGCGTGGTTCCAAGTCTAGGAAGTTCCCACATGTACAAAGTGGAGAGAGAGAGAGAGCAGGGTGCCAGTAACTGTGGGTGGGGATAATGTAACAGGAAGTGTTCCAGCCATTTCTGAAGCCCATGATGGCATCACTGAACCTCAGGACCCTGCATAAGGTCATGTGGCCCTATTGCATTTCACAGTTTATGTTTGGATAGAGCTTCCTACCCATGACACAATTTCTCAGGGATTCTTACATTTTCTTTTGCCTCAGCATAGAGCTTTAAGGCAGGTAGATGAGGGCAGTTAAATGCTGTTAGGTTTTAGTGGGTTAAATGACTTTCTCCAAGTCACATGGATAATTAGTGTCATAGCTGGGATACCCACAAGTCCTCCTAATGCCATGTCCAGAACTCTTGCTACACACCCAGCTGACTAGTGCCTAGCCCAAGTTAATTATAATGTTTGCTAATTACAGATTCTACTGGCAAATAGGATCAGATTGAAACGAATTCAGGCTGAACAGTCTGGAAGGTTCCAGAATGAATGAATGAATGAATGAATGTTTGCGTGCCCTTGAGAGGATCATCTAACCTCTTGACTCCTGACTCACTCACCCCTTGGAGGCCTCCCAGCCACCTTGTTCCCCCATTTTGATTGCAAAACCTCTTCATGTAAATGAGCTATTGAGCCAGCAAGAGAAGAAGTCCGGGCTCCTGTGGGGGTGTATTTTGGAGCACTTGACTGTTTTCTTAAAGCTTGGGGAAGAGTAAGCAGTAATCAATAGTGAAATCTGCCTGAATCTCGGAGGCTCGATGAAGGTGCTTTTGAAGCACATCACAGAGCTTGATTTTCTGTTATTTAGTGCCAAAAGTTATTACCTCAGCAGCAGTGCAATGTCTAATTTATACCAAATTGTTAGCTGAAATCTATTAAAGTTTATTAGCACCACCTCAGAATACAGTAACATCTCACTGGTTCTGCTCGTGTTTAAATTGACCAGCTGGTTTAACTCTATTAGCTTGGAGGCTGAGATAAACTTGAGTCTGCAGAAGCTATCCACGACACTGGGGGGGGAGAATGAATACAGATGAATCTCGGGATATTCGGGGTGTTAGCTGCTACCAAATCGCTCCAGGCTTCATCTCTCTCAATGCGGCCATGACCCCATTAGTCCATAACCAAGGGAATGGGGAGCTGTCCTCAGAATTCAGAAAACGGTTGTCAGTTTGATGGAGTTTCCAGCAGAGAGGAAGGCTGACAGCCCACCACAGTGACTTAGAGGAACCCATATTGTCTACTAGGAGAAGCTGATTTTTCCACACATTTCCCCATTGCCTTCAAATTCATGATTTCTAGAGGGTGTTTCCAGCTGCATGGAGGGATGACAAAAGATCTAATACTGCCAATAGAGAGATGTTCTGTCCTTGGGTCCATCATACCTGTCCTCAGGGTCAGGACCTCAAAGAAACCAAACTATAAACATATGGAAGCATTTAAGTAGTGCCTGAATGACACTCTACAATGGTACACAGTGTTTGGTTGCTCTGGATTGCCTGGAGCAGTGAGAATCCTAGCCTTAGAAGTCACCCAGATCTAGTTGGAGGACTGACCTCATTGCTCACTATCTGCACAATCTTTAAAAAATGACCTAAACATTCCCAGTCTTAGTTTCCTCTTCATCAAATGTTTTGTTTTGTTTTGGTTTTGGTTTTGTTTGTTTGTTTGTTTTTGGTGAAGGTCCTAGTGTTGTACGTAAGTGCCCAGCACAGCCTCCGTAGCACCATAAATATGTAATCAACATTAATTTCTTTCTCTTTGCTTCTGTTTAGTGGTTTATAGCCATTGAGTTGTAAAATGTATATTCAGTTAATTGTATTTTCATTTTTCTCTGTACTTCATCTTGGCTCCCTTATATTCATTACCTTTTTCAAGGCTGGAAGAGACCCAAAATAGGAGGTAGAGCAGGAATTTATAACCCTCTTTGTCACAATAGGAAGTCCTTGATTTAGAGAGGTGAAGAGACCTGCCCAGTGTCATACTGCTAATGTACAATGAGGTAAAAAGACGAGGTTCCTAAGTTCTGCACCTTCCCACATCGTCATTATGTGCCAGAGTTGTGTCAGGGAGAGAAGCTGCAGAAAAGTCACCAGCACACCAAACCCCGCACCTACATCAGGGTCAGAGGCAGCATAAACAACATTTTCAATACCTCAGGAGCACCCAGAACTAGAGCTCAGCACATAGGAGGGGCTCGTTATGTGCTCCCCGAAGGAATAAGCTGGTGAACCAAACTATATTCACTCCATCGGGATCTCCAGAATGAACCTGGGAAGAAGGTATACAAGATGCTATGTTAAAGAAGAGGCAAAGCAGGGAGATAGTAGAAAGACCTAGAGTTTCCCAAGTACGTGCCCATGATCATTCAATTCAAAAGCGCACCTAAAGTATGCTGTGTTCTGAGTCACAGGCGGCCCCATCAGGAGTCGGGGAGAGAAGGCATCTGGGGTGCTAGGTTGTTAGTGTCTGAGAGATGAAGCTTTCAATGGCGTGATCAGCCCTGACTCTATGTATCCTCTACCTAGCTCTTGACACCAAGCCTGCAGCACCTGACCCTCTTTAAGACCCCTTGAACTTGTTCAAGATGC
Source organism: Mustela nigripes (assembly GCF_022355385.1). Taxonomy (NCBI): domain Eukaryota; kingdom Metazoa; phylum Chordata; class Mammalia; order Carnivora; family Mustelidae; genus Mustela; species Mustela nigripes. The sequence continues at coordinate 29,564,063 of NC_081573.1, forward strand.
TCTTTGTCCCTGGTACCCAGCCCATGGTCTGACTGCAAAACCGGCTTTTCTGTGTGGTAAGCCAGTGATGTCAAAGAAAGCAGATATTATTAGCTCTACTTCACAGCTTTCAGAAAAATGAAGCCCAGAAAAATGACCCCAATGGAAGGCTTTCATTCCTTCAGAAACATCATTAAATACTTTAATATCTACTCTATGCCAGCACTGTCCTAGGTATGGGGGAATGCTAGGATCACAGGGCGCACGGCATCTCTGCCCTCCCAGTGGAGAAAGACAGACCCAAGAGGAGAGTATACCCACATCACACAACTGATTGTGGTCTGAGGAGGTTTAACCAAAGATGGAGACAGAGGATGTTTGTGGGAATTTAATCCAGACAGTAAGATCTGAAAAGATCCACCTGAAATAGCAGGGAGTTAAGCTGGGCTCTAAAGGATCATAAGAAAGCAGAGAGAGAGAAAGGGTGGTTGCTGGAAGCAGCAAGAAGGTTTCAGGTAGAGAAAAACCCACCTAAAAGGGAGTGAGATGTGAATGGCATTTGAGAGAGAGGCAGAGCAGGATAAAATACAGCTTGATAGGCCATGGGTTTTATTTTAAAATTAGAACCCTGACGGAAGGGCATTAATTAAGGAAGTGCCATGATTCATTTATAATTTAAGGAGACCACCCTCTGCTGTTGGGTGAGGAGCGGGTGGGAGAGGGACCAAGGATGGAAGAGGTTGGGAAGTTGGGGAGCCATCTCAGTTGGAGTAGGAGGTGGCGGCTTGTCTTGGGCTGGTAGAGGTGGAGAGATCTGAGAGGAGACTTGATAGAATTTAAGCTAGTGAGGGCTACATCTAGTACTAGAGCCCAGGTGCCCTGATTGTCCATTTGGGCTTTTAAAACTGAGCACACTCTGTTGGTGCATGGGCCATGGGGCAAAGGAAGATGGCTGGCAAGGGAGATGGAAAGGTCATTAGGAGAATATGTCTAGAACACTGTGTTCAAACTGGAGTCCACAGCCCCTGAAGGTCCACACACATTATTCTCTCTAAATGAAATTTTTATTGTCACATGCAATTCCAATGACAAGCAAAAAGAAATCAATAGAAGCACGTGGTGGGTCATTTGGATGACCACATTCTAGTCAGGTTCAACCTGTTCAGAGGGACCAGTTCAGAAAGGACTTCTGCATTTTTTTTTTTTTTTTATTGACCACCATGCATTCTTCAAGGACTACTACCTTTGTTCTCTACAGAAAACAGTAGAGAAGGATCTAGTGCATTAATTCACATGAGATGATAAATTCATGCCAAGTGATGAGAAAGAGAAGGAAGGAGTAGTACTGCTCTTTGAGGTCTCCTCTCCCAGGAAAACATGCACCAAAGCCCAAAGTACAAAAGGATGACAAAGAGGGGATTTGTTTCAGGGAAAGACCACAGTCCATCATATTTAATAGTTTTAATTTGGATTTTATTGGATCTGCACTGATGTTCAGGCTTAATTTCTAATTTGTTTTGGTTTCATAATTGGCTAAAACCATAAGCACTGCATTTTATATCTGATTTTACATTTATGTATATTAACATTTTAATAAAAAATAATTTGTAGTCCCCTTGGGGGTCAATGATGCTTATTTTCCTCTCTAAAGAGTCTACGTCTTACTCAAGTTTGGGAGATCCTGGTCTTAACCAAGGGAAAAGGAAGTCAAGCAATGGGCTACCCTGTCTAGACTACAAGAATTTCCTTTCAAGGTGGGGTGAGGGAGAAGGAGCCCTAAGAAAAGAAATCATCTGCCCTTTCTGGTACATCTCCCAAAAGGTGCAACTCCCAGTCTCCTGAAAGTTAGGTTTAAAAAAAACAGGTTCAAATCGTGTGAACTTGTTACTGTTATTTCCTTATTACAGCAGTGGAGCAGGGGGCAGGTTCTCCCTCTTTGGATAACAAGCAAGTTATTATCCTCACAACCCCTTAAGAAGTAGTCAAGGACCATATTCTATAAAAACTGCATATGTGAAAAGCTAGACTTTGCATTTGGTGGAGAGAGCTCTACATGTCATGGAGAGGCGGGCAGGAGCTAGGACTGCCGGCTCTCTTTCTCCCTCTCGGTCTCATGTGAAGTGGGTGAGCTCATGGGCCCCTCCTTACGTTTGTCTTTTCCTCCTCTTTGTGGCCCTCTCTAGTGGAGTTCTCTTGAGATGAGCATGCCTGTGACGTGGGTAGGCTATGCACGTAGTGTTAGGACTCTAAGGATAAGGTACCCAGGCACTATTAGGCATTGATGAAGGAGAAAAGGTCAGTAACAGGTGTCTTCTTCTAGGTGGCACCCGAGGCATTCAAGGTGAGTATCCTGGGGCTCTGGGAGGGATAGCTTTTCAAAGCACATACCGTCTTTACCCAAGACTTATGGGAATAGAAAATACCACTCCCTGACTGTCTGCTTAGGCATACGAAAACCCCGGCACCTGAAAAATTGGAAGCTGCTCATCAGAGGAACCCAACCAGGAAAGTGAGGCTGCAGAGAGAGAGAGAGAGAGCAGAAGAGAGTTGATGTCCTGACTGTGTCTTTTCTTATCCAACTTCAGCGTGAACTCTCCTATCTGATTCGAGAGAGGATAAAAGCCAAGTGTGTACCCCGGGGATGGGGGTGGGAGGATGGCTCCTCAAACAGATTTCCTTTGCTTTGCTTCATGCATCACCACTGACCTCTATCATTGCCCATTTGCAAGGCACACAGAGCACCTCCTGCCCCGGTGCTTTTTAGGTAAACATTAAACTGCGCTGCACATGGAGAAGAGCCAAAGCGTTTGAGAATTCAGCAGCAGTGGCAAACCTGAGTGTTTCCATGCGATGCAAATTGCTTTGGCTTCCACGCCGCTCCTGTCGCTTCAAGTGCTGATGGTAAATAGCCTTCCTTGGGATTACTATCAAGTATTCATTTTAACAACATTAATTTACAACGTGTTATCCCACTTTACATTGTGCTACATGACTTACTCACAGAGCTGGCCCTTTGGTGACTGATTTTTATTCATTTGATTCACCGTGCTTGCCTGAGATTTTTAGGTTAATGGGACTTGGACTGGAAAAAAGGTTGTGTGCTGGGTTGTTTGGGTGGGACTCAATCATGGCAAAGACGGCAAAGTCTTGTGAAGAAATCCGTGTCTTTCTGGTTGGGTGATGGAGAGGGAGAAGGCTGCTAGAAGGGGCTGAGTCAAGTCAGTTTCCTTGCCTAAGGACTTCCTGAGGCCAGAACACTGGGGAAGCAGCAGCGATCATGTAAATACTCCTTATGGCATCTGCATCGTTCAAGTCCCTTTCTATCTATTATTCTCCTGATAACTCTGTAAGGTAACTATAACAGACTTCAAGAGTATAGGACCTGGGGACTGGCCATTGGGGTTGAAACTTGGCTTCACCACTTATTAGCCAAGTGACCGTTCTGTGCCTCAACTTTCTCATCCTTAAAGTGGGCACGGCGATCAGTAACAACACCAGGTTGTTGGCAAGTAGAGTTGTTACATGAAAACACATAGAACAGAGTTGGCACATGGATGAGGGTAGTTGATCCATGGTCCTGTTCTTTCCTCCATGCTCCTGGCTGGACTGTCTTTCTGGGTGCTGGGGTTCAGGTGCGGTCACATGACTTGCTTTGGAAGACATGCACCACTGTTGCACCACTTTGGAAGCCTGGGGCTGCTGGTGGAAGACATGGTAATGCCCTTTCCCCCTCCTGCAGGGACCATGGACACCAGCACCATGACGGAGCCCCAGCAGCCAAAGCACAAGAGAAAGGAGATGCAGAGTGGAGGTCCCAGCTGACTAATGATGTAGCATGAGCAAGAAGTAACCTTTTGTGATTATAAGCATTCTATTATTTAACTGAGATGTAACCCAACTTACCTAACTGACATAGAAAGTGCTCTATCGATGTTAAATATCATTAGCATCATTATTTTTCTTTTACAGAAAAATCTAAACCTCAGAGTTATGGACACAACATTATCACACAGCAACTATGGGATGGAAGCCTAATGAAGCCCCCGGTCTTAAAGTGGATCCTAAGGGGAAGACAACAGAAATAGACTGACTCAAGTGTACCCGCTACACAGGCGCCAAGAACAGACTTCACAACATCTTGGCTGTGCCTCAGTTTCTTCATCAGTAAAATGGGAATAATGAAATAGTACCTAAGACAGGGGATTGAAGGAAGGTTAAATGAGATAATACATGTGCTGTGCTCATAGGAATGTCTGGAATATACTAGATGACAGTAATGTGGGCTATTTTTAGTACTACTATCAATATTATTAAGGACTAATTATTTTGTATTCTTCTGTCACCTGGTCTCATCAATCTTTGAATATAAGAACTTGTATTTATACAGATATGTAAGTAAATAATAAAGCTAAACCCAACACTTGCAATCGTCATCATGCTTGCTACATCCTTATCCTGGAATTTAAGTCTGCTATCCACTTGCATGTGGCCAATTCCTTCTACTATTAAATATCTTCTCTGCCTGGAAGCCTTCCCTCCTGACTCCCACCCTAGACTGTTAGGGGCTCCCGCAGAGCCTGAAACAACACTTTCATTGGAGGCATCGACTTCTTCTCACCATTGTCCAAGGTCTGTCTTCCCTGCAGGACTGGAAGTTCCTTGAAGGAATCTGTTATGTTCACAACCCTAAGAGCTCAATATTAATTCACAAGAAGAAATAAACTAACAATAAACAAGTGGATAAATGATATGAGCAGCTAGTCACAAAAGAAATGCATTCAGCCAGCAAACATAGGGAATGGTACTCAGCCTTGCCCTGTATTAAAGAAGTGGATAAAAGCAACGGGGAGGTATTATTTTCACATTAAAGATCAGGAAAGAATAGCCAACACTGATAACATTAAGTGCAAGAGAGGCTAGGGGAAATAGAGCAGAATTTAAACTCTTTCAAAACATTGGTACAATATTTTGGATGGTAAATTAGCAGTATCTATTACAATGCTGAAAGTGAGCGAATAATTCTGTTTGTAGGCTTGCATTCCCCAGAAATGTTAGCATGAGTATGCAAAGATACATATCCAAGGATGTTCATTATGCTATTTTTTTGTAACAACAAATTAAATTGAGATAATCAAGAATGCCTGTCCCTGGGTCATTGGTTAAGTGAAATGTGATATACTATGTAACAGGATAATTACATCATAAGGTCAATTTTTATTGCATGACTCATTAAAGTAGGAATGTGGTATTTTCACCATTAAGTCCCCAAGCCTAAGACAGCACCTAGCACGCAGCAGGTGATCAGTAAATATTTGTTGATTAAATGATGCTGAATATTTGTAGAATACAAGCTCCGTGAAAATTTTCATAATATAGAATTAAGAGAAAAGGATTTCAGCTGTATGAAATAACACCCAACTTTTTGGTTTTTAACTGTATTATATGTACAAAATGATCATAACTGTGTATGTGAATAGATAGATGGATAGGTAGGTAGGTAGATAGATAGATAGACAGACATACAGACAGACAGGTTGATGGAGGGATCTGTACAAGAATAGCTTTGCCCCAAATTCTTAACAGTGCTCTTCTCTGGGAGGTAAGTCTGACAGTGGTCGAGTCTGGGGACTTGTTGGAGGGTGGGAGTTCTATCCCCCTCACTCTGAATAATTCATTTCATTTCTGATATTATAGGTGATTTTACTTTCTTTTCCCTACGTTTCTGAATGTGTCATATAAAAACTTTTTTTCGTATAATAAATGACGATTGCCCGATTGAACAATCCTAAGAGGGAAAATTAGGAACTGAGACCTCTCCAAATTCTCACCCACGTATTTGCATCATTCCCAAAGAAAGTCTCCCCCTGAACCCCTTCCCAACAAAATAAAGAAAGAAGTAGGCATCCACATCAATGGACGCTAACTGATGGAAAGAGGGAGGTTGCTATACTAGTACTTCCTGCGTTGAGGTCAGCCGGGCAAATATCCTATCCCATCAGACTGAATGAGGTGGGGGGATAAAAGAGGAAGCTGCTCCTCTAAAAATCACCAATTTGTGGAAGCTGTGTCAATGGCTTATGTAAATTATGATGTCCCAGGAATCACTGCATATTAAGCCGACCTTGATTTGAACCCCGGTTTTAACACAAACTGTGTGACTAGGGCAAGTTATTTCAATTTTCTGAACTCAGCTCCGTTATTTGGAAAAGGAGAGTAATACATGAGTGAGGGTAATTAGCATTTGCTACTGTCATAAGCAAACCCATTTCCAATAGTTGGAATTGATTTCTTGCTCACATAAGATTCAACATTGATGTTCGCCATTGGGTGGCTGTCCCAGAAAGCTCTCAGCCCAGCAGACAGGGTCCCACAGAAAGCAGATACCGAACAAAAGGCTGATGTGCAAACACTTTATGGGGTACCCCAATAGCAGGCAGCAGGGGTGAGGATAAGCAGTGTGAAGCAGGTTAGAAGGAAGGGTAGGTACAAGGAAGCCTTGCTAAGCCAGAGACTCAGTAGGGCCACCGAGGGCAACAGGGTGTGCGATCTCACAGACTCTGACAAAGGACGTGAAATGTACCTTATGAGTATGTATCTGACAGGAAATTGGTGAAGAATTTATCTCTTGGCTCCTATTTCCATGGATCCAAAGTTTGCCCCGAGGGCCCAAATAGACATTTTCCAAAGAAGATACACTAAGGCGTAACAGGTATGTGAAAAGATGCTCAACATCACTGGTCATTTCGGAAGTACAAATTAAAACCACACTGGGATCATCATCTCACACCAGTTAGAACGGGCCTCATCAAAAAGACAAGAAACCAAAAAATTAAAAAATTTATTTAAAAAATATAGATAATTTACTCTGCAAAAGAAAACAAAACAAAAAAGACAAGACACCTAACAAATGCTGGTGTGGCTATGGAGGAAAGGGAGCCCTGAGGCACTGTTGACGGGAATGTAAATTGGTGCAGCCACTGAGAAAAACTGTATGGTGGTTCCTCAAAACATTAAAAACAGAACTGCTGTTTGATCCAGCAATTCCAGTTTAGGGAACCTATCCAGAGGAAACAAAAACACTAACTCAAAAAGATATCGGCACCGCCATGTTCAGAGTGGCGTTGCCTACAACAGCCAGGACATAGAAACAAACTAAGTACAACCTAAGGGTCCACTGATGGATGAATGGATAAAGAAGTTGTGAGATACAGGGGTGCCTGGGTGGCTCAGTCAGTTAAGCATCTGACTCTTGATTTTGGCTCAGGTCATGATATCAGGGTTGTGGGATCGAGTCTTACATCAGGCTCCAAGCTCAGGATGGAGTCTGTTTAAGATTCTCTCTCTCCTTCTCCCTCTGTCCCTCCCCCCCACTCATGTTCTAAATAAATAAATAAAATCTTAGAAAAAAGAATTAAGAGCTACACACATACAGAGGAAGATTAGCTTTAAAATTTGAGAAAATCCTACCGTTTGTGATAACATGGATTGACCTTGTAAGCATTATATTAAGTGAAATAAGTCTGAGAAAGACAAATACTGTATGGTCTCATTTATATGGAGAATTAAAAAAAAAAAAAACTCATAGAAAAAGAGATCAGACACAGTCACCAGAGGCAGCGGGTTGGGGGGGGGGGGAGGGAGCACTGCAAGAAGGAGGTCAAAAGGCACATATTTCCAATTATAAGATAGATAAGTACTGGGAATGTAATGTACAAGGTAATGTACTAGCTAACACTGCTGTGTGATATATGGGAAGGTTGTTAAGGAGGTAGATCCTAAGTGCCTTCGTCACAAGGAGAGTTTTTTTCTCCTCTTTCTTTTCTTTATATTATATCTATATGAGATGATAAGTGTTGGCTGAACCTGTTGCAACAATCATTTCACTCAATATGTACATCAAATTATCATGCTGTACACCTTAAATTTGTCTAGTGATATATGGCAATTCTTTCTCAAAAAAAAAAAAAACTGGAAAAAACAAAGAAACAAACAAAGCTTGCCCCACTGAGGCTTTCATACCCCCACACCTCTGAGTTATCTTGTGTCAACCATCCACGAAGAAGCTACGGTATACGTAAGAGTTGTAGGCTTGACCTTGAGAGGTGCTCGCTGGTCACCACAGCAGTGGCTAGAATAAAGCTCAGGGGAGACCCCAGAGAATCTGAAGAGATACATCTGAGATGCCTCCCATAGGGACATGCAAGAATTCAGAGCTATGGGCTTCTGCCATATTATAGCTTGGGCATCTTCATGCATGGCTAACCACCCCATGGAAGAGGAAGATGGACAAAAAGATGAAGCCAAGCCCAGAGGTAGTTGATGTCATTTCTTTTTTTGTTTTGTTTTGTTTTTTAATTTCTTTTCAGCGTAACAGTATTCATTGTTTTTGCACCACACCAAGTGCTCCAAGCAATACTTGCCCTCCTCAATACCCACCACCTGGTTCCCCCAACCTCCCACCCCCCGCCCCTTCAAACCCCTCAGATTGTTTTTCAGAGTCCATAGTCTCTCATGGTTCACCTCCCCTTCCAATTTCCCTCAACTCCCTTCTCTTCATCCCCCCCATGTCCTCCATGTTATTTGTTATGCTCCATGAATAAGTGAAACCATATGATAATTAACTCTCTCTGCTTGACTTATTTCACTCAGCATAATCTCTTCCAGTCCTGTTCATGTTGCTACAAAAGTTGGGTATTCATCCTTTCTGATGGAGGCATAATACTCCTTAGTGTATATGGATCACATCTTCCTTATCCATTCGTCCGTTGAAGGGCATCTTGGTTCTTTCCACAGTTTGGCAACCGTGGCCATTGCTGCTATAAACATTGGGGTACAGATGGCCCTTCTTTTCACTACATCTGTATCTTTGGGGTAAATACCCAGGAGTGCAATTGCAGAGTCATAGGGAAGCTCTATTTTTAATTTCTTAAGGAATCTCCACACTGTTCTCCAAAGTGGCTGCACCAACTTGCATTCCCACCAACAATATAAGAGAGTTCCCCTTTCTCCATATCCTCTCCAATACATGTTGTTTCCTGTCTTGTTAATTTTGGCCATTCTAACTGGTGTAAGGTGGTATCTCAATGTGGTTTTAATTTAAATCCCCCTGATGGCTAGTGATGATGACCATTTTTTCATGTGTCTGATAGCCATTTGTATGTCTTCATTGGAGAAGTGTCTGTTCATATCTTCTGCCCATTTTTTGATATGTAGTTGATGTCATTTCTGCCCGTGCCTCACTGACCAGATCTAGGTACATGCCCCACTCCACCCCCATGAAAGAGAGGATAAGAAATGCAGCCTTTCATGACCTCAAGAGGAATAAAGGAAATAGTTTGGTGAACAGGGAACCTTATTGCTTCCACTGGCTACCCTGGAAACCTCTCCTCAGTTGAGTGTTTTGGCTGATCATATATGTTCAAGGGACTAGTTGTTCTGGGCACATAGTAGGCAATTGACAAATGGGATATGCACTTAGCCCTTCTGCAAAATGAAAACTCTGAAGTTTTCAAAAGATTTTCCTTGGTGAGAAAGCTGTAAGAATGACCTTGGCTAGCAGAGATCTCACTAAAGGGTATGATACCTGGTCCTGACTATGTTCAATTAGTGGACTGGTGGTTACATTCCTGATCCTCTGGGGCTTGTGAAATGGAAGCATGACTTAGAGGGTTGCACATAGGAGATGCAGTCCTCTTGTTACTGTGTTAGGTCATTGTTGTTGACCTGTGCGTGTGTTCACTGTAGCCCGTGCTCACTGGCTCTCTCTCTCGCCAACTGGGCAATTAATCACTGATCAGACAATACAACTTTACCCAAGTGGTCAGAAAAAGAGCACCTACCTTTCTACTCTTTGCCTGGAATTCTCTTATCTTGTAGTTTAAACAAGATAAACTGTCCTTTGCATGTCTTGGCTTAGAGCTGGAGAAACAGGCAAGATGTTGGTGTGCTAACTTCCAACCCTGACCCTTCTGGGGATCCACTCAAAAAATACTGAGCAGGGGCACCTGGGTGACGCAGTTGGTTAAGCATCAACTCTTGGTTTCAGCTCAGGTCATGATCTCACGGTGGGGGACTGAGCCCTGCATCAGGCTCCACCCACAGCCAGAGTCTGCTTCAGATTCTCTCTCTCCTTCTCTTTCTGTCCTGCTCCTTGCTCTCTCTCTCTCTAAATAAATGAAATCTTAAAAAAAAAAAAAAATCCTGAGCACCTACAATGTGATTGGCTCTCCGCTAAGTGCTGGAGAAATAGTAGAAACAGCTCAGAAGGTCTTAGTTTTGGCTTAGTGAGAAAGATACTAAATAATACTTACACAAATCAAATCATATTAATTGGGGAAATACTCTTAAGGAACACTGTTGTCTTCCCATGACTATTCTCCTCTTCTTGTTTATCACCAGAACTCCCTACTTTCTGGATGAGCATAAAACCTTCAAGAAAGAAAAATATTGATTTTCCCAAACTCCCTTGCAGCTAGGTGAGACCATCTGACTAAATCCTGGCCTATGGGATGTGGGTTGTTCTACCCCTCTTCCTCCTTTTGGCAGGCTGGAAGTCAGACGTGATGGCAGGAACTGCAGCAATATTTTTGGATTCTAAGGCAGAGCCATGTTGAAGAAAAAGCCTGGTCATTCATGATTATGGAGCTGCCTACCAGCCCTTGATGCCTGCACAGACTTTTGCATGAGAGAGAAATAACTACTGTTATTTGGGGATCTCTTTGTGGGAGAAGCAGGATCTTTCTTTTGCTAAGATCATCTCATCTGAGAGGTAAAAAGGAACCACGTGCATGAAGAGTGCAGGGGAAGGGCATTGTGGGAAGAGGAAACCTCATAGGCAAGAATGGTGAAGTGAACCCAAGAGAAAATAAAATTGTGCTTAAGGGCTAAACAGTAAGAAGAGGGTGATGAGAAGTGAAGTAGTCAGGGGATGGCAGAGCATGTGTGGCTTTGCCACAAAATAGGTGCTCATCCCTGGGTCATTGAACCTCTTAGGTCCTCAGGTTCTGTCTCTGTTAAGTGGGACTAGCAGGTACACCTCTGTCCTCACAGGATTGCTGCAAAGAGCAAATGATATGTTAAGAGAACAAAACCAGCACGATACCTTGGTGCAGAACAAGGGCATTCCAACCAAGGTCAACCAAGTTCAAAGCCCACCTCTGCCACAGACTAATTGTATGACTAGGTTAGTTACTAAACTAACAGCATGTGCCTCAGTTTCCCCATCTCTAAAATGGAAGTAGTATTAGTATTTACTACTTAGTTATAGTATTTACTATACTATGCTTACTATACTATACTATTACTCAGTATATACTATTGTATATATATATATACAGTATATACTATATATTTAGGAGTATATACTGAGTAACTAATATTACTATTACTATGAGACACAGTATATACTGTATATACTCAGGAGTATATACTGAGTAATGGTAATATTACTATTACTACCGAGTTAATGTTTGCCAAGCACTTACACTAGGACCTGCCATGTGCCAATGGCTGTATACATTTCTTAAAGAAAAGTGTTTTATGACTTCGAAGAATGACACTGTCTACATATAGCCAGCTCCAACCTTCGACTGAAACTCTCCAGGGTCAGTGATTTGGCCTGCTACTCCTCTCTAACTCCCTAGCACCTATAGAAGTGCCTCCTTTTAAAAGAAATCTCATGAAAAGTGACTTGGACATTCGGGAGGGTGTGTGATATGGTGAGTGCTGTGAAGTGTGTAAATCTGGCGATTCACAGACCTGTACCCCTGGGGCTAATAATACATTATATGTTTATTAAAAAAATAAAAATATTTTTTAAAAAGCGACTTGGAAAAAAAACAATTCATGCCAAGTGCCCAGCTACAGTGACTTCTCTGCATGTCCCTTCCCTTTCCACTGACAGCAATAAGGGTAGCCCAGGGCCCTACTCTGGAAGTCCTCTGTTAAGAGTGAGATGATTTTCAAAAGCAGGGATCCCCGAACTTCTTCTGTAAAGGGCCAGACAGTAAATATTTTTGGCTTGGTGGGTCTTACAGTGTCTGCTGGCACTGTTTAACCCAGCCATTGTCACACCAAAGCAGCCTTAGAAAAAGCGTGAATACATTGGCATGATCAGGAGGCAATTAAACTTTCCTTATGGCTATTGCAGCTGATTTTCATGTACTTTGCATGAGTCACGAAATAGTTTTTGATTATTTTTTTAACTATTAAAATAATGTCAAATCCTTTCTGAGCTCACAGTCTGCACAAAAAGAAGTGGTGCATCGGAAATCATCCACGGACTGTAGTTTGCTGACCCCTGTCCATGAATACTCAACACAACGTCTGGCACATGGTAAGTCCTCGGTAGCTGTAGTGAATGTGTTTGCTATTAAGTTCAGCAAGAGAGCATCAGGCAGCGGCTTCTTAAGTCACAAAACCCAAAACCTGGCCTGGTCTGGGACTTCACTTTTCTTCCTGCTCCTCAAGCCACTGGACTTGACCTAGGTGGGGGCTGGGCTTTGGGGTGGAAGTGGGGGAGGAGTGTTGCCTGAAGTCAATGCCTTGGTTCAACAGCTTCCTAAGCATCCTGACAGCTTGGACCAGAACCTGCCAGCTTTGAAAGGGGCTTTATAAATGAAGAGCCTGTAAAGCAATTCAGAATCTGATTTTGCTGCAAAAGCATGATTTTAACAGATCTGTAGCTGTTCCCAACCTTTTAACACTGTCTCCTGTGAGTCAAGAGATTTTGATCTTGTAACTAAATTGACTCTGCTGCAGGTTGGCCATCCTCCTGGGTAAATTCTCTGACATGCACGGCTTCAGCCCCAGCTCCCTCTCAAAAGAAGAAAAAAAGGAAAGGAAAAGAAAAAAAAAACCTCTCTTCTGTACCCAGTTATCCCCTATCTTATTTCCTCCAAATTGAATTTTTTTTTTAAATGATAATGTCAGAATTGACTCCCTTTGGCCCTAAACCTAGTGTTCAGTTTTTTGTTTTGGGGTTTTTTTTTTTTTTGTTGTTGTTGTTTTTTATCTTTTTTTTTTTTTTTTTTTTGGCAGGAGACATTTCTGTTTCATACCAATGCTAATATTTAGAAAAGTGGCAGCCGATTTGAAACAGTTATTTGCATCATTCCAGAGATCTATCATGTTCCAGGGCCAGGCGATCAGTGCATGGCAATGAGGCCGTTTCTTCTTGCAATTTTTATTCTATTCTGTTCTGTTCTGTTCTATTCTATTATTTTTTTAGAGAGATTGTTGCAAAATCCAACAAGACATGGTTTCAAAATAAAGAGCTCTAAGAGTAGCTTGGCTGTGGCCAAAGTAGGGGCTCTGGAAGTGCAGGCTTTTCTGGATGGAGCATCACTGACTGCATTCTGTAGTGCAAGGGAAGAGGCTGCTGGGCTGAGCTCAGGTGCCAGAACCCCTCCGGGCATATGCCTGCCCACAAAAGCAGCACTCACGCGTGATGAGCACAGTCCTGGGGCTGGTTCTGGGGGCTGGAAATATATTTCATCTCCTAACGTCAAGAACAGAATGTAACCAGGAATGAAGGTACTCCTCCTTTAACAGGGGAAAGAGAGGTAGGAGGTGAGAAAGAAGAATAGGGCTGGGGTGAGGGAGAGAAAGAGGAGAGTGGAGAAACCCAGAAAGAAAAGAGACCGAAGAAGAAAAGGAACCATGAGCAAGTGCGCAAGGGGCTGGCTGGGAGCAAGTTTGAGAAGGTGGGGACCAACATGCAGAGAGGAGAGGTGCTAAGTCTTGAGTCTTTGCACCTTGAACATGGGGCACACAGAGAGCAGCCTCCAATAAGATTTGGAAAGAAGAGTTGTCACTAGCAGCTTTAGAAAAATATGTGTATTTTCTTACAAATCCAGAAGTCCTAGAGCTCACAGAGAGAGTGTGTGTGTGCATAAGAAAGAGAGAATTTTTTCTTTTCCTTTGCTTCCCAACCCCTGCCTTATTCCCCACTCCCCACCCCCCCGCCCCGCCCCAGCCCCAATCTCTGTTTTCTCGTACAGAATAAAAGGTCATTCCCCCTGGAGTACTGACTGAGAAACTCAGAGTTCTAGAACTTTACAAAAGCTCCTCTATTGTCTTGAGAGGAACACTTTTCTGGGGGATTAATTGGACAAAAGCCTTTTGGCTGGCGAACGGGAGAAGGTGGGAAGGCAGAGCTCTGGAAGGACATTTTATCCCAGTAACTTGTGGCCACTGATGAGAATCCCTAAGTGTGAAATCAAAGCTCTGCCTGTTCTTCCAATTCTTTGCCATCTAGAAAAAGGGAAATGGAATCAAAGCTAAAAAGCAGGCTGGAAATGAACCTGAATTTATTTATCAGAACTTTCTGGAAACCAGTACTTTGGCCCATCTATAAATAATGGTTTATCATTGTTCTTTGTGAAGATCCCCAAGGTATAGGAGATGTTTTGTTGCTGCTAAAATAGAGTGCTTTTCAAGTCATAAAAAAAAAAATTCTTTTGAGAAGATTTTTGTATAATATCCAACATTTGTTGAAGGCTTAACTCATTGAATCACCATATTATACCCCTTACATGTAAATCTTATGATTATTCCCATTTTATAAGTGTGGAAACAGACAAAGAGAGTAAGAGAACTTGCCTAGGGTTATGACTAAGAATTGCAAGAGCTAAGACTTGAACCCACGCAGGTCTATATGATAGCAGATTTCTTGTGCTTAATCTCCAAGCTATACTAATTTCTTGTGCAAAAATATGTGTTTGCAGGGGAATGAAGATGAAAATAAATAAAATGGAACCATTCTAAGGGAGCTTAGAGTCATGTCTAACATATGTGAATAATTCATGGATGAAGAAAACAGAAGGATTGGAGGTGGTGCTATGCATCCAATCTTGGGGTGCCATTTTGTGTTGTTAGATCAATCCACAATCCCATTCTAGTGTGTGTGTGTGTGTGAGAGAGAGAGAGAGAGAGAGAGAATGAGAGTTGGAAGGGTAGGTCTCAAGGAGAGCTTCTTGGAGGGGGGTTATTTGTGAGCTGGTTTTAATGAGTGAATAGGAGTTTCTGAAATGAACAGATGATGAGAAAGACTCTAGAAAGAAGGAACAGGATGCTCAGAGGCATGGAGTCACAAATACCATGCATTGTTTCAGAAATTCATAAGAAGTTCTAAATGTCTGGAACATAAACTACAAGATCAGAGTGGTGATCACTGAGACAGGAGAAATAGCAGGAGTTAGGTCTAAAGGGTTGTGTTTAATACCAAAGAGTTTGAACATCCTAGGGTCTTCGCGAACCAGCCTTGTTTGGAAACTTCATATACATATCTGTGGTGCAGAATGATACATCTGGTAAAGAACAAAGTTACTGAGACCCAGAAAAATATACTTGTAATCACCGTAGGAACATCCCAGAAACACAACCTTGACATGGTCAAAGCTTGAGGTCTTGAAGATTAGGTTCATGTCACTGTTTTCTGAAGAGTGGCATCAAAAATTAGCAATGCTCTCTTTTTTCTTATTTCTTCCTATACATGAGCTTTCCTTAAACTGATCACTTGTGATTCTCCTGCTGCACAGGCACTTAGAAAGGCATAGATATTATATATATTTTTTTCAAAGATAGGCATTGGGGAAGCAATCTGCTCAGTCTGCAAGTCTTCCTCTTCTTTTTAAAGAGTGTTCTTTCTACCCCAGGGATGGAACATTGACAGCTGTGTTTCTACTCTTTGACCAATCCTATAGGCAAGGCTGATTGGTATAATATTGAGGTTTATAAAAAGAAATACGTATTTGGTCTTTTCCTGTTATTGGCAGAACTTCTAGAACTCTTGGAATGTCCTGTGATAGAAGCAATAAAGGTGTCTCATTATGTTAATAGGATGATTTCTGGAAAGCACCAAGGGTTGCAGGCCCATTGCCCAGAGAAGCAATCTAGTGATCAGAGGTTGGAACTTTCAGTCCCATCCCCAACCTCAGAGAGAGGAGAGAGCTGGAATCACCAATGGTCAGTGATTTAATCAATCATACCAGGATAATGAAACCTCCACCCAAAAGGATGAGGTTCTGAGATCTTCTGGGTCACTGAACACATGGAGATTCAGGGAGATTTATGTGCCTCGAGAGGGCACAGAAGCTCTAGGCCTATTCCCCATACATTGCCCTATGCATCTCTTCCACTTGGCTGTTCCTAAGTTCTATTTCTTCATAATAAACTGATACTCTAGTAAGTAAAATGTTTCTTTGAGTTCTGTGAGGTACTCTAGCAAATTAATTAAACCTAAAAAGGGAGTCATGGGAACCTCTGATTTTTAGTGGGTCAGTCAGAAGCATAGGTGACTACTTGGACTTGTAACTGGCATCTGAGGTAGGAGAACGATCTTGCAGAACTGAGTCTCCAGTCCTTGGAATCTGATGCTACCTCCAGGTAGATAGTATCAGAATTGAGTTGAACTGTAGGATACCTAGCTGGAGAATTCCTTGGATGTGTGAAGAAACACCTCCCTCCCACTTTGGAATTGGGTGTTAGAAACTTAATTGGACCAAAGAGAAGTACATGGCTTAAGTTACTTTAGACAGATTCTCTACCAGGCCTGTGAAACAGGGTTTCAGAGAGAAACAGTTTGTGTGAATAATAGAATATGAAGGACATGTTAAAAACTTGGACATCTGAGTGGCCATTTTTTTCTATGGGCTGAGAAACAGGAACCAGTATATAAAAAGAATAGAAAAGATGCTCAGAAAGAAACAGAATGAGAGAGGTAGTACTCCCTGGATCCCCAGCAACTTTATAGGTTCTGAGAGCAATTCTGATCTACAGCCCAACTATATTTCTCCCGTGGGGTTCCATAAGACATTCATAGTTTTTAGTAAATCACCCCCTGCCTTTTGTTTGCTTGCGCTCTCTTGAATTGGCTTATGTTACTTAAAACTCCAAATACTTTTGACAGTGCCTAAATACCCACCTGCTAGTGGCCACCAAGAATCATAAAGACCAAGTAGATACACAGGAGGAGATTAAAAAAATATATATCTCAAGTGGTAATATCGCCCACCCGATATCTACAGAGCATAAACATACTGAATTTCTAGGACCTTTTCTATAACATGGCATGTCAAGGATTCCACAAAGTCTTCTTTGATCCATCTGGTTCCAAAATCATGATTGAACTATATTTGGTTCAGCCATGGATAATAATACTGCCTTGATCACCATGGATAGCCCTTTTAGATTGTCTTCCTCTTTTTTACTTCCTCCACCCATGTAGATGTTTTCCTCCCTTCTTTTTCAGTGAACACTTGCACATGCATTGCAGGACTTGCCATAGTCAGTCTAATGCCATCATTCCTTCTGTACAGCTCGGTCTTCCCCAACAGAGAGTAGATCACTGAACATGTCTTCTCTCCATTTTGCCCACAGTTTTCCTTACAAAATCTTCTTAATGACTTTAAAATGTGTTTAAAGGGAAATTTTCACCAATGAATGAGGTCCATGTTGATATACTATTTTCTCAAGCTTTTTTTTGAAACCCTTTTGAAAGGGGATGGAGTGATTTCTGTAGGTGGGACCTCGGTTTGGAGCCTGCAGCTTCCCCCAATGCCATGCCGGGGTTTAGAGATGTGTCTATGCATTGGAACAAGGGAAGAGAAGCAGGGTTGTTTCATCCAGGGTGCAGAGCCCAGGATCTTTCTAATGAGGGCTGTTAAACTTGGTTGCTGTGTCTCCTCTTTGGAGCAGACCACACTTTGCTTCTTTTCCATCACAATGAGAGAGAGATTCTAGAACTCCCAGAAGGAGAAGTTGACTGAAAGGATTCACCTTCTCCTTACTGTCTTAATAGGCAAACAACATGTATTTCTTTCTTTCTTTTTTTTTTTTTAAAGATTTATCTATTTATTTATTTGCTGAGGCAGAGAGAGTGACAATGGGAGAGGGAGAGGGAGAATTTCAAGCAAACTCCTTGCTGAACACAGGGCCCAACACAGGACTCGATCCAAGGACCCTAAGATCATGACTTAAGCCAAAATCAAGAGTTGGACGCTTAACCAACTGAGCCACCCAGGCTCACCAAAACACATTTCTTTCAAGTCTCCGCCTGCAGGTAGAATCTTTGAGCATCTGAGTGGCTCTGGTCCTCAGAATTGGAACCAACACCCCCACACCCACCACCAATGGACCACTAGTGCAACAAAGGAGAAGAGGATACTCTTTCTTGTCCACAGTGAAATCCATCGGCATTTTCAGAATTCAAGGGAAAGGATATTGGTGAAGAAATACCAAGAAATAAGCCAACCAAATTGTTAATCAAATGGGCTCTAAGACTTCAGATGTTTCTCACTTTCCTTTAGTATAGGCATATAATTACCTTACAGGAAATAATTCAGTGACCTCTGACCTATCAAATGACAGTCCTAATTGATTAGTATTCTCTCTTCTTGAAAGAAGGGTGAAAATTCATTTCATGGTTTGTGCTAGTTTTTCAGATTTCTGCAGCAATGTTCCAGAGAGTCCACTATGACAAAACTCTCAACCCAGCTTCTAGAAAATTGTAGAGGATAATCTAAGTTCAGCTTTTTGCATCCTTGTGAAAAGCACAGACAGGGTTCTCAACTCTTTCATCCTGGTTAGGCTTGGCTCTATGCTTTGTAGTAGACCTCAGAAGCTAGAACCTGTAAGGACACCCTGAGGGCAAGAACAGATAAACATTCTATATGATGAAGGTTTGCTGGCTTCCTACTGTGTGTTCAACTCTCTTCTGGCCATTGTGGGAAAATGGAAGCAACTGTAAGGCAAGAAGCTCAATATTATTGAGACTTTGTGTCAATTCCAGGATTTTCAGTTTATGAAGTGCTTTCATTCTCAATATTGGTAAAATTTTTTGGAGGTGGCAATTTGATAGATAAGGAACATGAGGCAAATGTTCAAGGTACTTGACCCAAATTTCCATGATGAATATATGATGGTGCAATAAAACTAGAATCCCTGGTTTTCTTACCCTTGGTGTGCTAGTCTTTCCATTTTTCTGAGCCTCTGCTGAACACACAGGGGGAAATTAGACGAAACAAGGCAAGGCGATGCATGATTGAGTGTTAATGGTTCAATAAATCACCCAAGATGATACAGAGCGGGGAAATGATGTGAACCACAGGGTCATGGAGGGCTTCCTGAAGGGCAAGTGTCTTGGCTTGGACCATGAAGAACAAAGACAACATTGCCATGAAAGGGATAGAAGCAGTGAGTAGAAGAAAGTTTCTTGAGGAGGCTGGGAGTTCTCCCAGAGGTTAAGACTTAGAAAAAAATTAAAATAGAAAATGCTAAAACCCATTAAAAAAATAAAATGAGAAATCCAAGGAGAAGCAGTAAAAAAAGTCATTCTTTAGTCTTTACCAGACCAGGAGGGTAGATGAGAGCCAGAAGAGAGGCTTGAAATTCAGTGAATGAGAAGCGAATGACAAGTAGAAGGAAAAAGGCGTCAAGAACAGCCAGGATCCTGCGAATATCCTCCAGAGCTTCATTCTCTGAGAGGAGAGACCTTCAGAATGTAGTGCTTGGCCACTCTTCCAGAATCCCATCCTCCAAGACACAGATAACATGTAGTTGTCCCAGCCTTCCCTTGAGTTCCATGCAGACTTTACTGGGTGGTGATACAGAAGGATGGAAGGTGATGGCTGAGAAATTAGATGATCTTTGGCACCAGAGAAAGAAGTCTGGGTTGGCTCTTGATCTCCTCCCCAGAATTTCCATACTGGTCTCTTCCCTATGTTTAAACCTGTTAGCAAAAAGTCCAAAATCTCTAGGCCAAGGTGAGCCTGGAGAGCCCAGCACCTCTCACTGGGTTGGTTAAAGAGTCATTCTGCAGGTCTCTTCTCTGTTCCATCTCCTCTAGAACTGATGGCCAAGGAACCAAGGGGGCCGTTGAGTTGACCCTGAAACAAAAGCAGCTGGACCACCTAATACTGAGCTGGCCAACTGGAAGAACCCATTTCTGCAGGCAAAGAAAATTCAAGGTCATTGAAGCAGGCGATCATAGGGCATGCTTTTCCCTGCTTCCCCCGCCTGACCCACTTCTCCATGATCCACCTGCTTCAGCCACCTTGGTCCCGGTCCTAGCTGCCAGATGCTAACTGAGGCTGTTCCTCAAATTGCCAAAAGATTGCTATCCAAACTGTCACCCCCTGATCAGAAAAGAAGGAGTTATGGAAAGTAACTGACAGCACCTGAGCGATCACTCATTTGGATTAAATCAAGATCTTTAAATATTTATAAAGTTCTGGTATCTAAAATAGCCAGCCTTTGCCTTGCACACAGGCTGTTGAAATATGGGCCTAGTGCATTCTAAACTGAATATTTGTCTGAGCAGTCATATATTTTGTTTGTGTGTGAGAGTGTAACAGTGTGTGTGATTGTGTGTGTATGTGTGTGTGTATGTTGAAAAACCTATTGCATTATGTTAAATATCCCAGGGGCTCTGCATAGAACATGACTGGAATGAATATAGGACAAGAATAACTTTTTTCTATCTCATTAGATGGTCTGAGTTTTGAAATCTGCTCTAAAAAGTGTGGTAAAGTGTTCAGTGTTGTAGATTAATGCACTGAATACATTTCTACAGTTCTTGATGTGTTTCATAAAAGGTCCATTTCAAAAGTGTGCTGTATTATAGGTGAACACTCGCAGTAAATAATCTTGTTACAGAAACCTAAGCAATTTTTACGAGGCGTATTTCTGGCTGACTGAACAATTTATTCTCCAGATGTCACATTGTATTTTTCCAATATAAAATGAAACAGCTTTTTTTTTTTTTTTCTTTTAAGGCTGACTGTGCTGCTTTGTCTGAGTCTAGAACAAAGGAGCTCTCCTTAAGGAGGCTGATGTGGTGTTAAAGCCCATCACTTTAAAATTAACACCACACCTGGGAAGAGCAGGCAGCATCATCGCTGGCTTTCCTTTTCAGGAATGATACTTGATAATCAGGCAGGACACTCTCCTGGGCCATCCAGTGGGAGAAAACTCTCTGGTTTCTTGAAAAGCCAGGGAGAGCAAGAGGAAAGGGTGAGGACAGTGAACAGGCAGGGCGGTAGAGGAGGGGACAATGGGAAAAGGAAAGAAGAAAGAACAGAAAGAGGAAAAGAGGCAGAGAAATAGGGGAGGTAGAATGACAAGATGAGTTGGAAAAGCAGCTGCAGAGGAGGAGAGAAGACGTACAATGGCAAAGGAGAAGAGAGGCAGCGAGAAGGACAGATGGCTGGAGGAGTCGGGAAATACACAAAGTTAGCTACCACCAGAGGCAGCATTTGCTGAGATTTTTTGCAGAACACTAAGCGCATGAAATACTCTATGAAAAAACTAAGAGTTCCATGATCAAATAATTTTGGAAAACAATGAATTCTCCATATACCCTCTTTCCTTGGAGGCTCACAGTGCACCTGTTGAACTTCATTTAACATATGTTTTCCAAACTTATTTGAAGTCCAAATATCTCTCTCTCTCTTTTATTCCCACAAATCATCTGTGATCCAGTGGTTTGGACATGTTGGACTAAAAGTTTCTGGCACATCCATCCTATGTTGTATCTAGAAGGCTGTGTGGTCTCACACCCTCCATACCCTTAATATCAACAGGGAGGGGTGCCTGGGTGACTCAGTCGGTTAAGCATCTGCCTTCAGCTCAGGTCATGATTCTGGTGCCAAGGTAGTTGTGCCAGGATATTAATGAATCGGGTGAGGGGGATCCCACCTTAAGAAAATTCAGCATATGAAAATTAGGATATATATTAGGGTTGAAGCATTCACAAATGCTTCAGGACAAGAAATCTTGACTTACCCAAAGACTTAACCAAAGAATTTCCAGCAAAGGTCCATGAAACAGAATTGTATTTAGTTCAGAGTATTGGATTTAACCACATGAAATTGCCATTTTTTTTTCAAGATTTTATTTATTTATTTGGTTGACAGAGATCACAGGTAGGCAGAGAGGCAGGCAGAGAGAGAGAGGGAAGCAGGTCCCCTGCTGAGCAGAGAGCCTGATACGGAGCTTGATCCCAAGACCCTGGGATCATGACCTGAGCTGAAGGCAGAGGCTTTAACCCATTGAGCCCCCCAGGTGCCCCTGAAATTGCCATTTTTAAGGATATTTTAAAAGTTACCTATTGGCAGTTTCATTGACCTAACACCAACATTCTATTCGTGTGCACGCTGTCAGAAAGCATCATCTGGGATGCCGGAAACTTTGACCTGGGTGCCAGTTATGACTACTAACTGGGAGTGTTGAGAAGGATTCTGCAGTGACATCTAGTCTCAGTGAGAAAAAGCACCATGATCGACAAGTGCTACCTGCCACGGGATCAGGGCCCTTGGGCTGTGTATTCGCCATCCCTGGTCTCCTGCACTGGAGGATAGGGGTAAACCCCTCTCTTTACATCATCAACATACCAGCAGCAGCCCCTACACCTAAGAGGGATGCCCTCCAGTTCCCCAAATTCAAAGGATTTCTGCTACAGTGCAAACTGTACCTTATTCAAGGAGACATCATGGACCAACTCAAAATTCCCTCTCCTGGGGGCAAAAGAAAAAACACCTTTATTTCTGGGAATTAGAGAAAACCTTTTACAAAAAAAAAAATGACACGAAGGCAGAAAGAAGTACTCAGTCACAGCCATCTTCCCAGAGTCTCCCACTTGAGCTGTCTTCCAGAGCAAACAGGTTTGCTTCTGTAAATGGAGCAGGGCATTTGCACTGGCTGCTCCCTCTGCCTAGAGTAGTTTTTCCCCAGATAGCCACATCTCCTGCTCCCTTACTTTCTTCAGGACTCTGTTCAAATGTTGCCTCTGCAGAGAGGCCTTCCCTGGCTCTGCCATATACAATAGCTACCTCTGTCACTCTCAGATCTGTCCCCCTGCTTGTTTTTTCTTCGGAGAACTTGAGACTATCTCCTTTGATGAATGATATGGATGTATGATAGACACTCAGTAAGTGATTCTTGAGTGAACTGATGAATGAATGAAGGAAGGAAATCAGACCAGTAAAGTTGTGGGCTAGCACAACTGGGACACCTTAGAGAAACAGCCTTTCTCATCTAGATTTATTGCTGAAAATTGGGGAAAAAAAAAAAGAAGAAGAAAAAGTTAAGAGAATTCTGACAAATGTAGCCTCATCTCCAAGGGAATCGAGTTTAGAAACGAAGAGAGGAGAGAAGAGAGATAGGAGGGTGTCCTCAGGGGATCTAGCTCACGAGTGAAAAAGAATATTAACAAAATAAAGAACAAGAGGAACAGAAGTAAAAATCCAAGAAAATGCCAGCAGAAAACTTGTTTGGGCAAAGGATTGGAAACTGAAAGGATTTTCTGACACCAGGCAAATTAGTGAAAATGAGTCTTTTATTTGTTTATGGTTTTTTAAAAGATGTATTTATGTATTTGAGAGAGAGAGTACGTGATCAGGAGAAGGGGCAGGGGGGAGAGCAGAGGAAGAGGGAGGGGGCGATGCGGACTCCCCGGTGAGCAGGCAGCCCATCCGAGCCAAAACAAAGCCTCAGTGGCTTAACCGACAGAACCACCCAGGAGCCCCCAAATTAGTCTTTTAAGAAACAAATTAATTTGAGGAATTACTTGAGGGGGTGTGCTAATCACTGGGTTCAGTGCCTTGTGCTACATCATCCCATTGAATCCCCACAACCACAGGTGGGGTGGTATCACACCCATTTCACAGATGAATGAATGGAGGCCTGGGAGAGCAGGTGAGCAGTCCACGGTCATGTTGACAGCAGTGAGGCAGGAATCAAGCCTCCACACTCCAGCTGTTTGGCGCCCCTGCCTCTCAGAGAACCTGAAGCTCTTGGTATAGACTGCAGTGAGCACACCACAAGCCCCAGGCACTTACTGAGTGCCTACAATGTTAGCACCCCATAAAATGTGCCCCCGCTCCTTAGAGAGCACTTAGAGCCTTGCATTGATTTTCCAAAGATGGGGAACGTCTTTCACAGAGCCATCCTCTCTCTTTACCTTAGTCCCTCCCATGCTCATTGCTATCTTGATAGACAAGTTCAGGAGGGTAGAATCTGTTACTGGAGCAAAGCCCACTGCAGTGGTTAAGCTCCACCTCCAGAGGCAGGCAGCCTGGGTTTGAATCCTGATTCTGCCTCTCATGTGCTGTGTGACTTTTTGCAGGTTAAGTAACTTCTCTGTGCCTCCAGCTTCCTTATCTGAAAAAAAAAAAATTAATAGCCTACTCTAAGGTTTGTAGGAGGATTAGTTAAGTTGAGATGCCTGCAGTTCTTAGCAAGCCGGCACAGAGGAAGCAATGAAGTTGTATTAGCTCTCCTGCCCTGATTGAGAAGCACAACTGGCCACAGTCTCTTGCACATCTCCTCCACCTCGCATACCCCTGCCAGTGCCGGCATGCAGATGCTGCTCCATGGATAAGATTCTACCCCCTATTTAACTGGTTTCCAGCCAACTCTGTTTGCCATCCTCTGTAGTGGACCCTGGCAAACGCTGTGCAGCCTGGCTCTCCCTCCTTGGGCCTTCTGCACAGTCTCTCCCCCTTCACACCATTTAGTCAATGCCATTAATCAAAATCCTATAGCAGAAAACGCATGCATAAGTCCGACACATTTATTGCTATGGCAACAATTCAGGCACTTGTCCCAGTGTCAAGCTATATCAGTGGAGATAAATTCTATTGTTTTCACAGTGACAGTTTTCTCTGTGTTGGACTTAATCCATGGAAAAATATAGCCTTTCTCCTTATTTAAGAGAGTGAGAGAGAGCTCGAAAGAGAGAGAAAGTGACCTCTGGGTTTCTCACCCTGCACATTCAGAACTGAAACGAATTTTTTTTCCCTTTCTTTTAAATGAAGGAAGACATTCAGCGATTTGCAGCAGAGTCCTACTGATCAATCCATCCGTGGAGTCCCGATAACCAAGAGTCTCCTCTGTGGAAACTGGACTTCTGGGAGGGCCCAAAAGCATCTAGAAAATTTGCAAGATCTTGCTGTCAGGGCCTTCACTGTCTTAGCCAACACCAGGGCCTGACTCTCTGAATGCACCGGGTGAATTCAGCCTGATGTCTCTGTAAACAGTTCTGGTAAACAGAAATGGGCTCGCTCGTAATGAACATTTCCCCCTGGTGGATAACATCTCTCATCCAGAAACATGGTCTCTTCTGTGTCTGGACATGTGCTAAGAGACCTCCCTCCCATCTTCCCCAGTATCTTCCTCTGGAGCTTCATGGCACAACGGCATCAAAGCCCGAATTCTTTATTATGGGCCTTTAGGGGTAGCCTGCACTTTGGGAGGAAGTCAAAACCTGTCTGGCTCCTCTTCTATGCTATGTTGCCTTCCCATCCCTCTTGCTAGCATCGATCAATCCCCAAAGGTCGAATTCAGTTTGAGTCTAGAGGTCTTTCTGAGCATTGGTGTGTGCCCAGCACTCTGTAGGTGTTGAGTGAAATGTACAAGAAGAAACACTGTCCTCACATCGCTGATAGTTTAGCTGGAAACAGTAACCAACCAACCCACCTACCTACCTACCTTCCTTCCTACCTACCTTCCTTCCTAGCTTCCTTCCTTCCTTCTCTGCTCGCAACTATTAAAGTGACCAATGCCAGGAGCTTTCTGCACAATACCTGTGTATTAGCTTCCTCTTGCTTTTGTAGCAATTTACCCCACAGCATACTTGGTGACTTAAAGCAATGCAAATTTATTCTCTTACAGTTCAAAAGATCAGAAATGGGTCTCAGGGGCTAAAAGAAGGGTGTCAACAATACTGCCTTCCTTCTGGATGCTCTAGGGGAGAATCCATTTCCTCGTCTTTTCCAGTTTCCAGTGGCCACCTTCATTTCTGGCTTTTGGCCTCTTGCTCCATCCCCAAAGCCTGTGATGTGGTACTGAGTCCTCCTTGGAGTATCAACTCTCTAGTTCACTCCTGCCTCCCTTTTCTATTATGAAAGACCCTAGTGATTACTTTGGGCCAATCCCGAGACTCAGGATCATCTCTCTATTTTAAGATCAGCTGAACAGCATCCTTTACTCCACCTGCAGTCTCTTCATTGCATTATTTAAAATATCCCGTTGTCCTGCAGATTAGAATGTGGACATCTTTGGGTGGGAAGGCTTCATTCTGCCTACCATAAACTGTCAATGTTGAGACTTCTTTAGGGTAGGTGTTATTATCCTCATTTTACTTGTGGGAAAGCTCTGGGACAAAGAATTAAAGAGACTTGCCCAGAGCCACACAGCTGAAGTAACTGTGCCACTGGAGATAGAACACAGGATTCCGAAGACTCTTCCATTCCTTCCGACCTAGACCACAGTAATTCCCTGATTTGTTCACTCAGTCAATAGCAATGGTTGACTGCCATTTGGGGGACAGGGTTAAAACACAAGAAGGGAAGGAAAACAAGGCAATGTCCCTAATGGAAAGATGGGATGGTGAAGAATTAGGTTTGGAATTGTACTGTGCCTGAGTAGAGGAGACTCAGTAATTCAGGAAGGCTTCCTGGAGGCAGTGTGGCCAGAGCTACATAGAAAGGAGCTACAGGAAACTTGGCTCCATTCCTTCCAGACGCTTGTGTGTATAGGCACCCAACTTTTGCACTCAGGGGCTTGGGAAGCCCATCCCAGGACAGGAAGTCTCAGTTCTTTCCAAATCTGACATCCCAAGTTGCTGTTCTGTTACTCATGGAGGCCTCAGCAAACTTCCACCAAGGTCATTCACCTCCAGTTTAAAGTAGAATTTAAGGCTGTGTTGCCTCGATACGGGGACCCTCCAGCCATGGTGATAGAGACAGCTTTACCAGTTAAGCCGAAGTCCTGCATTTCCCAAAGGGAGACCTCTTTTGCTTTTTCATTTCTACCTTCCTCTCTTTCCATCCTATCCTTCTTCCCTTCTCCCTTTCCTTTCTTTTCCTCCTTCTCCTTTCCTTTTCTCTCTTGGCTTGTTTTTCAAAAGGGAGATTGGAAGAGGGAGCACAGGATGGTATTCTATGTCCTTAGGACCCTCCTGGGAGCCTCCTGCATATGGATGAAGCCTGGGGTTCTCAGCTGGGTGTTCCCATTGTGATGGCAACCTCAGGTCTGGGGAGGCCAATGGCCTTTTCATCCTGACAGTGCAGGAGCTGGAGGGAAGACTACACTGCCCCCTTAATACCATCCCCACTGCTGGTTCTGAAATTGCTGGAGAGTAAAGGGGCTGCACCCCTGGGCCCTTGTCCCAGAAATGAACACCATATCCCAAAGGGGAACTCCACCTCTGGTTCAATGTTCAAAGGTGCCAGGAGAAGAGGGCGATGGGTTATAAGAAGGGGCCTTGATGTCCCTGCAATGGCATATCCCAAACCTTGGGAAACCTCTCTCTGAATTATGGAAGCAAGGTGACATTTCCACATTGGGTTTTCAGCACAGTGAGGAAGGCCAAAAGAAGGTCTAGAGAACCTTTGAGAAGGAGCCCAGCAGATAGAGGGCTAGAATGAGAGATGGAAGGAAGAGAAATACATAAGACATGGCAGGCGTGAAGGTGGGCTAGGACAACTGAGCCACAAAGAAAGGAGGGAAGGGTCTGCAGAAATGACAGACTTTCCAGATAGGAAGAGCCTAGAAGAAGCAAGTTGGCAGGAAGGAGGACTTGAAGGTGCTCTTCCAGAAGTATTTACAGAAGGCTAAGTTGCCATCAATTACCATTTCCAACAACGCAGAGCAGTAGAGATTATGGGGGCATCCTGGCATCCCTTGGCGCCAGCACTGGGTGCCCTAAATTGTAAAGAAAGCCAAAAGCAATTCACAGGACGTTTGAACTGGGGCCACCCCACAACCCGACCAGCTTCAGAGAAACCACTGCAGTTGGGGGCTAATGGGATGGGACTCATGTGTGGCTCTGAGGGTCTATTTATCTTCCAGCACTCTTGTTTATTTCAGGGCCTGCCTTTATAGACAGTAGAAAGGAAGACCTCACTCACTGTTACACTGAATAAAACACAGTTGCCAAAATCTACTTGCAGAGTAGGAGGTCTCTGTACCCTGGGAAGAAGGCGACCACAGAGCCTAAGAGGGTCTCTGAGGGGAGCACCTGGGTGGCTCAGTGGGTTAAAGCCTCTGCCTTCAGCTCAGGTCATGGTCTCAGGGTCCTGGGATCGAGGCCCGCATCGGGCTCTCTGCTCGGTGGGGAGCCTGCTTCTCCCTTTCCCTCTGCCTACCTCTCTGCCTACTTGTGATCTCTGTCTGTCAAATAAGTAAAATCTTCGAAAGAAAGAAAGAAAGAAAGAAAGAAAGAAAGAAAGAAAGAAAGGGTGTCTAGGAAAGGCTAGGAAGGGAAAAAGAGGAGTTTGAAATGGACAGATTTTGCTGCCCCCACAGTACCAAGCAATAGCCCTCAAAGGGGTCCCTGGGTGGCTCAGTTGGTTAAGCAACCAGCTCTTGGTTCTGGCTCAGGTCATGATCTCAGGGTTGTGGGATGGAGCCCCACCATGGGCTCAGTGCCTGGTAGAGAGTCTGCTCGGAGATTCTCTCCTTCTGCCCCCTGCCACTCGCCTCTTCTCTCTCTCTCTCTCAAATAAATAAATAAATCATATATATATATATATATATATAATGGTGAATTAAAAAAAAAAAAAGTCTTTGCTCTAAGGCAATTTCCTTAGTTTATTGTGTTCATTGTGTTTCACTTTCGTGGTTTGGGCCAAATCCTTGCACTATATACGGTGAGCGTGTTTCTTCACTATCTTTGATCACCTCCCTGTTTTATTGACTTATTAACTTTTAATTGACCTTTATTAAGGTGTTAATCTAAGTAAAGCTCATTTTATTTAAAAGGGAAATGTACATCCACAGGGTAACTGAAAAATGAGTATCACTGACCACAGAAAGAAGCTAAACACAAAATAAATACATGGACACAGAAAGAACATGATTCCATGATAGGCATTTAAAACTTTTGCTTGAGGTTCTGAAGAGAAGATCCGGTCTCTGTTGAGAAGGAACTTATTGTATAGGGTTGTTTAAGACAAAGCTGCTCCAAAGAGAAATTTTCTCCAAGGAGTCATCAAAATGATGATGCAAGCTGATTCAAAGCAACTTTCTCACCACAGGATTCAGTGCTGTATGTGCGTTGGACACCTAATATGAAATCCCAAATGCAAGTGGTAGGTGTTGGGAGATGCTGCTGAAAGATGTTGTCTCAGCACAGCTCCTTAGAGAACAGCTGAGGTGAAGCTCACAGGCTAGCTTTTAGAGTCCTAATGGACTGAGCCACGCCGCCTGGGTGGCTCTGTCCATTAGGCATCCAACTCTTGTTTTCTGCTCAGTCATGATCTGAGGGGGGGTGAGATCAAGGACTGTGCTGGGTCCCATGCTCTGCACACATCTGTGTGGGGGATCCTCTCCTTCTGCCCCTCTCTCTGCTCATGGGCTCTCTCTAAATCTCTCAAATAAATAAATAAAATAAATCTTTAGTGTGTATATTACGAAGGCATAAATACAAGTGGGGGGCATTGCTGAGTGGGCCACAGGCTCACAAGAAACACAGTTAATCTCTTGGTCATGTCTTTAGGACATCCCTGGAAAAACTGTGGAATGACTATAATTGGGAACTGACTTTTGGAACAAGGAAGAGTGAAGAGTTTATTTGCGGACTCCGGCTATCTTTTTTCTCTCGCTGGGTAGAGTTTGCCTCACAAGGGTTCACTCATCCACACTTCTGATTTGGGTTGCACCTTTGGATTCTGTGAGTCCAATCTCATTAGACCTGGGCTTGGAGCATAATGGGGTCACGCTGAAATGCAGCCTTCTTCCCAGGGGAGGCTGAGATGACCAATCACATTACAGGATGAGCTGATGGTGGCGGTGGCTGAGACAGCTGCATTTCCTCTTCTCTACAGTGAGGCAAACAATGCAGGAGATCCCATCCTGTGTTGAACAGAATGAGAAACTATTACATGAAATGCGGGGCTCTCATCTCATGACAAGGTTCTGTGGATCAGACTGGCAGGAAGGGTAAGGCAGGTCCAATGAGGTACATCCTACCTGTTTCTACACTGGTATCCATGGAAGTCTACCAGCTATCATAAAGGGATATGAGAACTCATGGTAAGAGGAAAGAAGGAGAGACATAATTAGGTTTATGTGGCAAATTATGACTTGGGAGAAGGACAATATCCTCGCTTTTCCATAGTCGTCTATAACTGGAAGGGACCGCCAAAATCATCTCCTCTAACACCTTCATTTGGGGGGAGGGGTAGTGGAGAAGGGTGACATTAACAAGATGTCAGAATAAAAAGCTCTTGACCCTCCTTCCCCATACAAATACAACAAGTCAACAATAATTTGTAAACAAATTCCTTTTAAGAGAAATCCGTTGAGAGGCTCCTGAACGCTGAGTGAGCACAGAACCATCCACACTGAAGCTGGTAGGGAAATTCAAGACCTCTTCTTGAATTTCCATAATTCCTCCTTCAGCACAATGCCATAGGATTGGGAGGAAGTCCCCCAGCTCCTAACTTCTCCCAGGGGATGAACAGAGTTGAAAAGAACATATCCAATGATGAAACTTTGCTAGCGGCTCCCTGATGAACCAGCTTTAGTCTTACTTGTCCGAGAGAGATGGCAGGACCTAGTGTTTTCCAGATGCCTGGAGGCAGCCAAGAACAAGTCACTTAGACTAGCACAAAGGTTAGAGACACCTCCAGAATCTCTGGCCAGCCTGATTGGTGCTGGTCTTTTGTATGCGGCCAGTCCATGAAGACTGGGAAAGGAGGCTGTTTTATCTAATACACAGATATCAACAGAGAGTCAAGGAAAGCCAAGAAACAGCAAAATACATTCCAAGCAAAAGGACAAGCTAAATCTTCTGAAATGAACCCTAATGAAATGAAGTTTATTAGACGGAGTATTCAAAATAGACATCATAAAGATGCATGCCAAAGTCAGGAGAGCACTTTGCACAAGCAAAGTGAAAACTTCAATAAAGAGATAGAAAATATAGAAAGTACCAAAAAGAAATCAGAGAGCTGAAAAGTACAATAACTCACATGAAATATTCAATAACTCACGTGAAATGTGAAGATCTGTGCCCACATCTCATCCAACCCTAAGCCCAGGGCACAAGTCACTCTAGTACACTGTGGCCACATGATAAATCACCTTCTCTAATCACCATGAGATGACATAGCACTCATCGGAATCACATCTCTAGCTTATTACTTCGCTTAATAGTGTATTTAATGTGGATTTTAATGCTAAAGACCTATGATATAGAAGCAAGAAATTAAGGTAGCAATCCTGTATTTACTCTGTTCCCAGCCCACCATTCTAACCCATATACTGCATTGGTTTAAATTATATTATATTGTATTATATAATATTATATTATATTATATTCACACATATACCTCTTAAATGATCAAAGTGTTCCTGGTCATAACCCAGTCACTCTCACTTTCAATGACACTGGAAAATCACTCTTTAGGCGACTTGGCATTATACTGATTAAAAAAAAAAATCATATGATGATCTCAATGGAGGCAGAAAAAGTATTTTTCAAAATTCAACATCCCTTTATGATATATAGCTCAACAATTAGGTATAGAGGAAGGTGCTTCCACAGAATAAAAGATATATAGGAGAGTCGCACAGTTAACCTCATAATCAATGAAGAGAAAAGCTGAAATCCTTCCTCTAAGATCAGGAGCAAGACAAGGAGTATCTCTGCACTCCTGTTCAAGATAATCCTTGAAGTCCTAGTCAGAGCAATTTGGCAAGAAAAAGAAATAAAAGCCATACAAGTCAGAATGAAAAGGCAAAATTGTCTCTGCAGATGACATAATCCTGTATATACAAAATCCCTAACAATTCCACACCCAACTGTTAAAATAAGCAAATTCAGTAAAGTTGCATGATATGAAATCAGCATACAAAAATAAGTTGTCTTTCTATATGCTAACAATGAACTATGCAAAAAAGAAATTAAGAAAACAATATTATTTACAATAGCACAAAGAAGAACAAAATGTTTAAAAATAAATTTAACCAAGAAGGCAAGAGACCTATACACTGAAATCTGTAAAACATTAATGAATGAATTGAAATAGGCACAAATAAATCAAAAGATATTTCATAGTTATGGATTGTAAGAATTAATATTGTTAAAATGTTCACCGTGCCTGAAGTTATCTGCAGACTCAACACAATTTCTATCAAATTTCCAATGGTATTTTTCACAGAAATAGAAAAAAAATCATCTTAAAATTCATGTAGAATCATCAAAGACCCTAAAAAGCCATAGCAATCTTAAGGAAGATGAACAAATCTGGAGGGATCACGCCTCCTGATTTCAAACTATATTACAAAGCTATAATAATCAAAATAGTATGGTACTGGCATAGGAACAGATGTAGAGACCAATGGAGAGAATATCAACAATGGAGATGGAGAGAATAGAGAGCCCAGAAGTATACCCATGTATATAAAGTTGACTAATCTTTAACAAGGGAATACAAAATGAGGGAAAGATGGCCTATTAATAAACAGTGTTGGGAAAACTGGATATCAACATGCAAAAGAATGAAATTGGACCCTTGCACTATATATAAAACTCAATTCAAAATGAATTAAAGACTTCAGTGGAAGACCTGGAACCATAAAACTCCTAGGAGTAAGCACTGGGGGAAAGCTCCTTAATACTGGTCTTGGCAATGATTTTTTGGCTATGACACCAAAAGCACAGGTGACAAAAGCAAAAATAAACAATTGGAACTCTTTTCAAACAACAACAAAAAATTCTGCACAGCAAAGAAACAATCAACAAAATGAAAAGGCACCCTCCAGAAAGGGGGAAAATATTTGCAAACCATACATCTGGTAAGCCATAATAATAAGGAATTCACACAACTCAATAACAACAACAAAAAAAAATTAAAAATTTTTAAAAATGCCAAAAAACCTGGATTTAAAAACAGGCAAAGGACTTGAATACACATTTCTCCAAAGAGGACATACAAATGATCAATAGGTAAAAGTGTTCCACACTTTTTACCCAAAGGAAAAAGTGCTCCACATCACTAATTATCAGGGAAATGCAAATTAAAACTGCAGTGAGGCATCATTTCGCACCCAATAGGATGGCTCCTCTAAAAAAAGGAGAGAAAGTGTTGGCGAGGATATGAAGAAAAGGGAATCAAAGGCACACTGTTGGTGGGTACATAAATCGGCACTGCCATTTGGGAAAATAGTATGAAAATCCCTCAAAAGTTTAAAAAGAGACCTACCGGGGCGCCTGGGTGGCTCAGTGGGTTAAGCCGCTGCCTTCGGCTCAGGTCATGATCTCAGGGTCCTGGGATCGAGTCCCGCATCAGGCTCTCTGCTCAGCAGGGAGCCTGCTTCCTCCTCTCTCTCTCTCTGTCTGCCTCTCCATCTACTTGTGATTTCTCTCTGTCAAATAAATAAATAAAATCTTTAAAAAAAAAAAATAAAAAGAGACCTACCATTTGATTCAGCAATTCTAGTCCTGGGTATTTATCCAAAGGAACTGAAACCAAGTTCTCAAAGAGATACCTACACTGCCCTGTCCATTGCAGCATTATTCACAATAAACAAGAGCTGGAAATAATCTAAATGTCTATGACAACAGATGAATGGATTAAAGAAATGTGGTATTCACATACAACGGAATGTTATTAAGACTTATAAAGTCCTGTCCTTTGCAAACACAGGCGTGGGACTGGATGATATTATGCTAAGAGAAGTAAGCCAGACACAGAAAGAGAAACACTGTATCACCTCACCTACATGTGGAATTTTAAAAAGCTGAACTCAGAAGCAGAGTGTAGAATGGGCAATACCAGGGACGGGAGAAGGACGGAACAGAGAGGTGACAGTCAAAGGACACAAGGTTTCAGTTATACAAGGTAAGTCTGTAGAGCTGCTACCTAGCACCGCGCCTATGGTTAATGCTGTGCTATATACTCGGAAGTCGCTAAGAGGGTAGATCTTATTTTGTGTTCTTACCGCAAATAAGGATAATATTATTAACAATAAGAGGAATAAGAATAATTAAGATGGGAAGAAACTTTTGTATATAGAAAATATATACAGCTCTTTAAATGTCAATTATACCTCAATAAAGTAACTTAAAATAGAAAAAAAAAAAAGCAATTAGGAACAACCAAAGTGAACTATTACAAAAGGTAGAAATAAATGTTTATTGTGTTAAGCCAATAAATAGGATTAGGGCTATGATCTGTGGTAGCGGCTGACATGACCTAAATTAATATCACTTTTGAGCAGTTTGATGATTTCTTTTTGGGAAACTGCTTCTCCCATGTGTGTCCCCTGCATGGCATGGTAAATCAGGTGCCCATTTTCCATTGTGGAAGCAAAAGAGTCTACGTTTCCTGCCCCCTGCTCAGTACCGCCAGGGAACAAAGACAGGACTTAAAGCTCCGCTAATCAGATGCTTTGTCCTGGGACAGAGTGAAATAAAGGGAAGGTATTTTCATGGTTGGAGGTGGTGGCGACATTCTGGCCACTCTTGTCCCCTATAAGGGACTTCCTGTAAGTCCTATTTTCCTGCCCTCCAGAGTTGCCCTGGTTCCTGTCCCTCCTTGTTCAAGCTCAAGGCTCTCGAAAATTCTGGGAGCTCCTGATATCCTGTCAATAAATTTCCTCTTCTTGACTTAGTTGACATCAGTTTCTGCTGCCTATAATCAAGGAATGCTAACTTATATTATCCCCTCAAAGGAACAAACATTGAAAATAAAATTTACAAGAACCCCAGTTCTGATAGATACTTTGAAGACTGGTTTGGGTAAGCAATGTCAAAAGCAAATCCAGATCTCTTAAAATGTAAACATGCTTTACCTAGATGTCCCTGAGATTTGCAGAAGTATGGGGGGGGGGGGTCAGGGAGGGAAGAAAGAATTAATGGTATGGTTTTCCATAAACTGCACTAAATATAAAAACACTACAGTCAAGACAGAGGGACTGTGATTGATTTGTTACATTAGGGTTCCTTAAAAATGTACCACTCATTGTCTTTTTTAAAAACATCCAGTCATTAAAAAAATCTTTGTGGATACTATTTACAACATGGTTATAAGAGATTCTTGACAGGTCTTCATTTTTAATGGCAATGTTATAAACAGGACCCATAATGATTCTGTTTGGGAGGATGGTTTGGAGGCCAGCGACCAAGGGAGCCCAGGCTTCCGTGGTGGCCCCGTGCACAGACCGAGTCTGAAGTTAATTTGTATAGAGGAACTGAGGAATTTGGGTTTCGCACTGTGATGCTGCCGGTCCTTCTTAAAGGGGGCTAGAATACCAAACAGGGCTCTGAAATGTGTTTTCCCTTTTAAATATGAAAGACAAGGAAAAACAACTGAAGTGTCAGATTGTCCTTAAACATCCAACAGGAAGAAATTGTGCTTATATGCAATTCAAATTGGAAGAGAAAGATTGTGCCTCAGGCCAACTGAAGGGAAAATGCTGGTTTTCTAATTTGTAGCAAATGGAGATGAGCTCTCAGCTGGGTTGGCCAGGGTCCCCAAGAGACCTGGCAGCAGGAAAAAGATCTGGGGGTGTGATGAGGGCTGCGTGTCAGCCAGTGCTGTTCCTTTCTGCCCACCACCCACCGTAGAGACTAGTGTAAGAAATCCAGACTCCCTCCCCCACCAGGGCACGGAAAATACCCATAGTGTTTTCAAAATAAATGTATTATGCAAGTGCTTATACCTCAATTCGATTCCACATTTACTGAGTGCTTACTTGGTCCCTGGTCCCCTGCCAGACATTGTTGGGATATAGAGGTGAATAAGGCATAATATTTCCTGACAAGTCAGGACCACAGGGAAATAAGAACAAGGCAGGTAATAGAAGGGCTAGAAGGGGGAGAGGAGGCATCTATTGTTTGTACCTGCCCAGCATCCCCTGTTCTTGGGACAAGTACCTTGGATTTCTTTAGGTAAATGGCCCTTCTGTTCAGGTGAGGCTGAGCCCGGCCCTCCTCCACTCACGCTTGGGTTCCGGGGAAGGGTAACGCGGGCATTCCACTCTCCGGGGCCTCGTGGTCAATGCAGGCATGGACGCTTGACCCACGCCAGGCCAACAAAACTCAAGCCTGGGACTTGGGTGGCTCAAAGTCTTGAGAAAAATGTGCTGAGTGCTGCCCGGGGCTGCTGACCCAACAGGAGATGTGAGCCTAGAGCTGCCGGTAAGCACCTTGCCGCTCTGTGGAAAGTGACCACGTGTGAAAAAGATAGTGGGGTGCGCAGTTCGGAGATGGACAGAGACAGTTCTGCCTGACGACCTAGGTGGATACCTGCAGCCATCTCTTCCTGATGCCTTCTCAGTCCAGACGTTTAAAAAAGGAAACACCTGCAACTGAAAGTGGTCCCAGCTGTTCCTAGTTCAAGCAGCGTCCCGTGGAAGGGAGCAAGTCAGACCTCCAGGAATCGGGCATGGCTGTAGGGCAGGTGGCTTGTGAACTGGTTGAAGGGCCATCTCTCAGATGCCATGTGCCTTTCATGGCCTTGAGTCTCTTCTGGGCTAAGTGGTCACAGGGGATCCTGAGAAGTGATTTGCCTTGGTTTGTGTCACAGGACCCTACGGGCTGCTCACCTGCCCCATTTGCTCTCAGATCACTTAGCTGCCTTGGCCTGCCCTTTTCATCCCCCATAATTTGACTTCTGCAAATTGCAGTATCCAAGCTTCCTTAATAAAAGGCTTTTGCTAAGCGTTTCTCCTGGGAAGATCCAAGAGGAGACTGAGCAGAGTGAGGAACTAAGGCATTTATGTTTCATGTCAAGTATTTATACTCCTCTCTCCCTTGGACTTTGTCTTTGGCAGCAAAGTTCTAGCTCCCACAGGATGTCCCACTGTGGCCACGTGGCCCTGGCTCGTGGGCATCCTCTTTGTCCCTCTAGTTCTATCAGCAGAAGCAACGTCCCACCACTACTAATTCTGGGTGGCTTCTCTGTCCCTTGAGTCTTGGGCGTTAAAGACAAGCATCCAATGGAGATAATAAAAAAAGACCTAAAGAGGATTTCTTCTGGTGATAGAAGTTGGTGGTGATGTTTTGAAATGGTTGTAACCTTGCACCACATGAATCACGTCTGCTGCCTAAATATCAGTTTGTGTACCCTGGAGGTACACATCCTAGCTTTGGGGAAGCAGTTCGGCTCAGGACAGGGTTGCTTGCAGAGAACAGAAACCCAATTAAACAAGCTTAAATTAAAAAGACTTACTTTTCAGAAAGCAGAGGCAACCCCTTTACCACCCCTCTCTCCAGAAGAGCTTCTCTGCTGGGCCACCAAGCAGCTATCCCAATTGCCCTGAACTTTTATCCTTCACACCCAGATGGCGGGCTCTGTCTGATGACACATACTAGACACCCAATAATTCAGTCCTGAACTTGGAGGAAAAAAAAATCCTATTGGCCCTGCTTGGTGAGGCATTCAGCTCTGACTCAACCAGCCGTCCAGCTCTGGAGGGGTGTGGCCCCTATGGGTAGCCACCCTGAAAATACTGAGCCCCAGCCTTGGAGGGAGTCTCTAGTGGTCTGGAAAGCCACTGTGGAAATTAGGAAATCAGCTCTGTCCAGGGTACTTTGCAAAGCCACTAGCAATATGGAGAGAGCCTAAGGCACTGTAGCTGCTGTAGGATTCAGAATTATGATGACTAAAGCTTCAGGTCCCCCCTAAGGTCACTTGCGTCCTGTAATCCGTTGTTGATGGAGTTAGGGTTTTGCGTATTGTTGCTCACCTCTGGGTAAACATACCAAGAGGAATGCAAATGTTCTCTTTTGCAGCTACTGAAAGTTTATTTTAAAATGCATTCTCTTTTTGTTTGTTTGTTTGTTTCCCTCTACATCAGGTTGTTCTTATATTTTCACTACCTTAAATTCCCAGGAGCAAAAAGTAATAGTGTCTTACACTGTGTCTTGTTTTGACTTGTCAGACTGTTCAGTTCTAGGCTCAGCAAGGGATGCTTGAAGGAAAGTAATTAGAGTGATTTTAGCTAACCTTCCTGCTCTCTGTTATTAATGATAGCAAAGATGTTTCAACAGCTAAAATGACAACCCCTTTCTCGTAACCCCTAAATTCCTGTTTATGTTTGCCTAAAAGTTACACCACTTTGTCCTTTTCATAGTGGTTGGCAACATATCATTATATCTTTATCCCTCCCCAGCGATTAGTTGGAAAATTGATCCCCAGCCTGCAACCATTCAAGAACCTGGATCAGAGACCCTTAATGGGTTTCATTTTACATACCAGCTCGGATCAGTGGTGGGGGCCACCCAGAGAGTTGTGTTGAGAAAGACTTTGAGGTCACAGCCAGGTTAAGGAAGAGTGTTAGCATCGATTGGTGATGTCTGCCACCGGCCAAGAATGAGAGTGTAACTTCATTAGCGCCTGTTTGCCATATCAAATAGACCCACATCAACATCAGTCCAAATCCAACTCCTTAGAGTATATGAATCCCACTGACTTTAAAAGATCCCATTAGGGGTGCCTGGATGGCTCAATTGGTTAAGTGTCTGCCTTCAGCTCAGGTCATCATCCCAGAGTCCTGGGATCCAGTCCCACATTGTGCCCCTTGCTCAGCAGGGAGCCTGCTTCTCCCTCTGCCTTCTCCTCCCCCTGCTTATTCATTCTCTCTCTCTCTCTCTTTCTCTCTCTGACAAATAAATTTTAAAAAACTTAAAAAAAAAAGAAAAAGAAAAAGATCCCCTTAGGTCCTCACAACACCTCAAAGAAGTTGGGAGGGCTGAAATTTTTATTCTGACCCTTTGATAGGCGGGGGTGGGGGAGACTGAGACACTGAGCTCCCCCAAAAGAACAGCCAGGGAAGTGGAATTCCTGTGCACTTGACTTCTGAGAAAGAAGTCCATAGGGGTATGGGACAAGGTCCAATGCTGAGCGTCCCATAATATCTTGTCATTCTTCTCTGTATTATGATACTCTCCTGAATTAATTAATCATTTAAACAATTGAATCAGGCAACAACAATCATGGAAGGTACAGAGTTGCCCTTCCTCCTCTTCCACACGTGGTCTCTGCTGCACCCTGCCTCATGCCCCTGCTTGCAATAGATCAGAAATATTCTCTGGGCCACCTCCTCATGTAAGTTGGAGTCATGGACCACAGCCCCATTCTCTTTTACTACCCAGGAAAACTGCCTGGGGCTGTGCATGCAGTGGGGCTTAATTAGTGCATAGTGAAAGTCAGAACCATCACCTCTGGGGCTATTTAAAGGGCAACGGTAACATAGGACAGTCCCTGGCAGCCCCAGATTCATTTCCAGGATCTTTTTACCAATGAGGAGAACATGGAATGAACTTCTTCCCATTTATCCCAGCATATGTTTATTACTTTCTGAGCCATCCCTCCCAGAGGTGTTGATGATTGAAGATCATCACGGGAAGAGGAGGAGTTAAATGTGTATTCTCACCCTAGTTTGGGTCACACAAATCTGATGAAAACTGTGGATTCTCTCCTTTCAAGATTTGTTTCTGCTGTGGATGACAGGTACCCAGTAGAATTAACATACCCAAAGAAAGGCTATTTATTGACTCAAATATCCAAATTTAGAAGGGGCATGAGTGAAGCGACCAAAGGGATAATCAGATCATTGAGTGCCATCAGCATGCTTTTGTGCTCCCTCTCTGGCTGTCCCCCTCCCTTCTGCTTCTGAATGATACCTTTATTCCCTCCTATAGCTGATGGACTTTTACCACATGACGGAGACCATGGCTGAATCCTCTTACCACCACCCAGAGAAGGAGGTAAACTCTGCCTCCAGATCAGTTGGGAAACTCCCAGGGAAGGACTCTGATGGGTCCAGCTGGACTCAGGTGTCCACCTCTTGAGTGTGACCAGGATGGTGATGATTGGTTTAACCATGCCCAAACCTCTGCTGGCTCAGTCATCAAAAGGTGGGGGTGACCTCTCCAAAAATTGCTGTCAACTGGGCAGCCAACCCCAAATCTACCTATAACAGATCCTTACATCCAAAAACACACATGTTCATATATATGCAATTGTTCACCCCAAATTTCAGGGAGTTGATAGGCCCTTCAAATGAACCCTTCAGACCCCTAAGTTAGCCCTGTTTACACACACACACACACACACACACACACACACACACACAATTTGAATTGCTAGTGGAAAAATTCCAAATCTGACAATCTGCTAAGGGAGAAGCCCCCCAGGTAGCCCCACCAGTCCCATCTGGTTCCATTCCTCTAATCTGCTCCCTTTTCAGCCTGCCCTGCATTTTCATGCCATTTCCTGTCTTCCTTTCCTCCTTGCCATCAGTCTCTGTTCCACCCCTGCTAGGACAATGGGAAGCCATTTCTGCACAGGGACTCCTGGAAAGAACTGCGTGGTATCTATCAACTTGAAGCATCCCCAGGGAGTTAAAACAATGGCACCAAATTACAAATTATAGAGGTAGAAAGACAGAGTTTTGTTTTCAGAAAAGAGGGTATATGGGTTCTTAAAAAAAAAAATGTAGAGGAATGTTTCTCAACATTTCATAAATAGTCATTTGAAAACTGCCCTAGAGCAAATTGGAAGTCAACACAATGCCCAGACATTCACTTGTGAGACCCCGAAGAATGTGCACACACGCTGCATTCTTTACACACACATATTTACACACACTCTACATAAAGAATGACCTTCTCTCACTCCTCCCTTCCCGTGCCCGCCATGGTAACATTTACCAGAGATTTTATTACAAAAGCCACAAAATGAAATTCTAATCAATAATAGTTTGCAGGATGGTGGGGAAAAGAAAGGGACTGAATACATTCCTAGGTAAAAGATGTTATTATCTCAGTTCAGTGACTATGAAAGAGAAATAGATGAAAAAATCTGGGTTTTATATTAAAAACCGGCACAGCTGTAGAGTTACATAATAAAGTATTGCCTGTATCCATGGAAATGGAGAGTAATTGATGTACCACAAGTTATTTTTATAAACCCAAACAAAAAAATTCAATCAGAAATGTCTTTCCCCGTTTGGGGGGCATTGTATATTTTGTATCTGTACATAATGCACACATTCAGAGTGTGAATGCACTCATTATTGATCAGCCCTGTTGAATAGGACATGCTGCTTTCCCTGAATATTCAAGATTAGAATCCTGCGGCCCAACTCTCCTTCTTGAAAGACTTCCTCTGCATAAATTGTGCGGGGGAGGGGGGGGGTTAAAATTCAGGCAGTTCCAACTCAGATGAATAAAGGAGCCCCTCTCCTGGTTTTGGAGGTAGTCTGGAGGGCCCAATTTCGAAGACGGGAAATCTGCATAATGCAATTACTTCACTTGCCCCAAATACAGACTGTCCCCTCTCCCACTACCCCAGCACACACACACAGTGCTGAGCACAGAGCAGGCCCTCCAAGAAAGCCAGGACACACAGCTCCGTGCGATTTTCCCTATTTGCTTGTTAATTTTCCATTAAAACACAGATCCGACCCCAACCCCTTGTACAGGATTCTCTGGGGCAGAGATGTAGAAATCTACAAAATCTATGTACCTCCCCCAGGAAATTCTGGTCATTAGGCCAATTGGAGAAACAGAGATACAGGGCTAGCTTCCTAGGTACGTGAATCTGTGCTGCCCAACTGGGCCCCACACTCAAGAGGTTTTATTCTTTGCTGAATGCTCTGCTGTCTTCCCCTGGAAATTCTTAATAATTTTTTAACAAGAGGTTCCAGATTTTCATTTTGCACTGGGTGCTACAAATTATGTGGCTGACCCCACATAAATGGAGTGGTTCAAAGCATCAATTTAGCAAATAGACTTGGATAAAAATTTCAACTCTGCCACTTAACTGGTTAGGAGATCTTCAGCAAGTTATTTAATAACTGTGAGGGGCGCCTGGATGGTTTAGTTGTTTAAGCATCTGTCTTTGGCTCAGGTCGTGATCTCAGGGTCCTAGGATTGAGCCCCAGGTCAGGCTCCCTGCTCAGCAGAGAACCTTCTTCTCCCTCTTCCTTGTGTTCTCTCTCTCTCTCTCTGTCAAATACATGAATAAAATCTTAAACAACAACAACAACACTGTGAGTTTTTGTATACTCATCTATAAGATGGGAATGATAATCATACTGATCTGCTGATCTCCAAAGTGACACAGTGTTTGTTGAGTTGTTCACTACTGGAGGAGAAGCAAAGCTTCACTCAATGGACACCATTAACATTAGTTGAGCTTTGAATTATTGAGTTGAGTTGAGTTGAGTTGAGTTGAGTGAAATAAAGACCCGGAAGAGAGGGGACAGTGCAGCTGGTTGCTGGAGGAGGGTACTAATTAGCCTTCCTGAAGTTGAACCACTGTCCAAACTGCCTTACTTAAAGCGTCTCCAGTGAGCATCACCAGAGGACTAAACTCTAATGGTATCACCTTCATCTGAGGATCTGCTCAATGTCTTGCCAAGAATAATAGCCCCACCAGAATGAAATCTACTCCACCAGCCCTTCTAGATCCACTGACCACAGCTGGGACTGAAGCTGGGGTAGAAAGGGGTGCTGTGACGGTGATAATGAGTGGGGGGCTAGAGTCCTATGAAAGCTTTTCCATCATCTGTCTCAGATCTGTCCACTTTTTTTCAGCTCCACAGCCACCCCCTCTTCTATGCCACCATTATCTCTCACCAGGGTTATGGCATTCGACTGGTTTTCTGCTACCATTTTGTAAAGTTTTAAAAATGGTATTATGTACATAGGATTCACGTATCATGAAGTCCACCACTGGAGGTTTTAATTCAGTGGCTTTTGGTATATTCATGATGCTGTGCAACCATCCCCTTATCCATTCCAGAACATTTTCGTCAACCCAAAAAGAAACACTATACTTATTAGCAGTCACTCCAAATTCCAGCCTCCCTCTGACCAGAGGCAACTACTAATCTACTTTCAGTTTGTACAGATTTGTCTATACTGGACATTTCATACAAAGGGAATCACACGAGGTATGGTCTTTTGTGTTTGGTTTCTTTTACTTGCATAGTGTTTTCAAGAGTCGTTCATGATGTAGAATGTATCAGTACTTCATTCTTGTTTTATTGCAAATAATATTTCATTGTATGAATATATCACACTTTGTTTATCCATTCATCACTTGATGAACATTTGGGTTGTTTCTATTTTGGGACAATTTGGGGTCTGTTTTTTAAAGATTTTATTTATTTATTTATTTATTTATTTGAGACAGAGAGAGCAGGGGGAGAGACAGAGTGAGAGGGAGAGAGAGAATCTCAAACAGACCCTGAGCCAAGCATGGACCCCGACATGGGACTTGATCTCACCATCCTGAGATCATTTCCTGAGCCAAAACTAAGAGCTGGATGCTTAACTGACTGAGCCACCCAGCCACCTCATCTGCTTTGGGGCTATTTTGAATATGGCTGCTATGTGTCCTTATGTTCAAATTTTTGTGTGAACATGTATTTTCATTTTTTGGGGGTTAGGTACTTAGGAATTGAATTACTGAGTCACATGATAATTTTTTTTTTTAATTTTTAAAGAATGGTCAACTGTTTTTGCATTGTAGGTATGCTATTTTACAATTCCTCCTCAAGGTATGAAGGGTCTAGTTTCTCTATATCCTTACCAATACTTGTTATTGTCTGACTTTAAAATTTTAGCTATCCTAGTGTGTGTGAAGTGGTATCTCATGGATTGTGGATTTATTTGTTGTTGTTGTTTTGTTTTTTACACTTCCCTAATGACTAATGATTTGAACATCTTTTCATAAGCTTAGTGGCCATTTTTGTATCTTCTTTGAGAAAATGGTACATTCAAAACCTTTGCCCATTTTTTTTTAATTGGACAAAGACTACTCTTCATTTAAAGAACTATTTGTTAAAAACTTTTCTTTTCCCCATTGAATGATTTTGGCACCCCCATCAAAAATCAATTGGCCATTATATAAGGATATAAGATCAGACTCTCAGTTTTATTCTACTGATGTGTGTTCATCCATATGCTAGTACTATCTTGATTATTGTAGTTTTATAGTAAGTTTTGAAATCAGGAAGTGTAAGTCCTCTGACTTTTTTCTTTTTCAAAATTGTTCTGGCTATCCTGAGCCTCTTACATTTCCATATAAATTTTAGGATCAGCACATCAATTTCTGCAGAAAAAGAAAAGGCAGCTGGAATATTGATAGTGATTGCATTGAATCTGTAGATCTCTTTGGAGAGTATTGCCATCATAACCATAGTAAATCATTCAATCCATGAACATGGTATATCTTTTGATTTATTTACATCATTCAATAATGTTTTATGATTTCCAGTGTAAAACTCTTATATTTCTTTTCCTTAATTTATTCTTAAGTATTTCATTCTTTTGGTGCTGTTGCAAATCGAGTTGTTTTCTTTAATTCATTTTTACAGCCTTCATTGGCAGTGTAAATACAACTGATTTGTGTATCTTGATCCTGCAT
This sequence comes from Mustela nigripes, assembly GCF_022355385.1. Classification (NCBI taxonomy): domain Eukaryota; kingdom Metazoa; phylum Chordata; class Mammalia; order Carnivora; family Mustelidae; genus Mustela; species Mustela nigripes. Next base: position 29,608,438 of record NC_081573.1, read on the forward strand.
CCTGAAACTTTCCTGAACTTGCTTATTAATTCTAATGTTTTGTTTCTTGTTGTTGTTGTTGTTGTTTTTGCAAATTCTTTAGGGTTTTTAGATACAAGATCATGTCATCTGCAAATAAGGATAGTTTATGCCTTTCTTTCTTTCCAGTATGGATGCTTTTTAATTATTTTTCTTGCCTAATTATCTGGCTAGAGTCAGTACAATGTTGAATAGAAGTGGTAAAACAGACATCTTTGTCTTGTTTCTGATCTTAGGTCAAAACATCCAATTTTACACCAAGTATGATGTTAGATGTGGATTCTTAGTGGATGCCCTTATCAGCTTGAGGACAGTTCCTTCTATTTCTCATTTGTTGAATGTTTTTCTAATGAAAGGGCTACTGCCATTTTTGTCCAAACTCTGCCCATTCTCCAGAGGCACTCAGAAGAATCTTTGAACTATAAGTCTTATCAATTTATTTCTCTATTTAAAAATGCTCAGAAACTCCCAAGAGTCATTGGGATAAAGTCTAAAGCCCACAAGATAATACATGATTTGGGGCTTCTATTGTCTTATCCTATCTCTCTCTCTCTCCTTCCTTGTGCTCTGGCCACATTCACCTTCTCATCTCACTGCCTTTGTGCCTGCTCTTCTCTCTACCTGAGATTTCTAGACACTGCCCTTTCAGCTTGGTAACTTCCTACTCATCTCTCTATTTCAGTTAGTCATTTGTGAAGGCTTCTCAGGCCCTCAGACCCAGTCAGACCACAGTGCCATGTTCTCAGATCTCCTTTTCCTTTATAGCCCTACCACAGTTTGACACTGTGTAGTCATGTGATTATTTGACTGATATCAGTCTTCTCACAGAACACATGCTGCGTGAGGGCCAGGACTGTGTCTCTCTTATTAACCACTTTATTCCCCATTGTTTTAAGAGTACCTGGCCTAAGAAAAGAATGCTTTCAGGAAATATTAAATGAACAAGCTCAACCAAACCAGCCAATCTATATAGAGGTAAAATGGGGGTGGTAATCTCCAGACACAGCTCTTAGCTATGAAGACCCTTAATGTTTCATTCCTTTTTTTTTTTTCTTTCCATGGCCTAGTCAAGAATGCTTCAGAAGAAAAGACCTATTTTATATGCTAAAGTGGCGGGGAAAAGTCTCTTTAGAGATGATTTTTAAGCTGAGTCGATGCTATAAATCCTTCCCATTCTCCATGAAGCCTTCCTGATTACTGCCAGTCACAGATAATCTCTTCCTTCTTTTCATAATATCTCGGGTTCTTTATCCATATCCCTTTGAAGAGCATTCATGATTTTCATTGTGTTATCGTTACACATACGTTAGTCCTGTTTTTCCTACCATTTGAAGCTAAAAAACCATAGATGGTTTAATCATGGTATCCTCCCATCTCCTGACTTAGTTCTTGGCAATGTGTTAAACATACAAAAGAATGACAATCACTGTGAAGTACAGAACTTAAAGACTGAAGAAAAAGATAGTTTTGTTCAATCCAGTTTTATTCTCCAGTATATGTTTTTGTGTTCCTTTAACATTTAAAATGTTATTGCATTTTAATTCTTCATAAAATCAAAATTTGAGCAAGTCTATTAACCAAAACTTCTAACTATCCACATGTGGCCATGGTAAACCTTATACTTTAGTCAGATGGGTCTATATGCCATCCACATCTGCCAGCATCACATTTAACATTTCCATCTTGCTTGCTTAAGGCTTTTGCATCCACCCCAAAAGTTTGCCTGCCTTTCTACCCATCTTTTGAGGACCATTTGAAATCCTATCTCATCCTTAAAAACATTTCTGATCACCCTTCCACTTACTTAGCATTTGCTTCTTCTGACTTTATTATAAGCCCCTTTTCCCTGCATGTTTAGTGGCTCTTCAAGCCATCTGCAAGCTCCTTGAGATCACAGGCTCTGCTAAAGTCTCTTTCCATGGTCTTGGCACACCCATGCCCACAGTTATTGGAAGCGGAGATATAAAAATCTCCACAACCACAGTTCCATTCCAGAATTATCTCATTCCCCAGACTTCAGTCCTAGAATATCTAGGTCCAGGTTCCCACCATCTCCACCAGACTTCCTCTTGCATTGGCTTTCCTTGATGCATACCTTCCTTGACTTTAAATCTTGTCTCATGTTTTTATTCTAGCTCTACCTAAGTGGCTGACTCGGGCTAACCTATTGCTTCCTATGGCTATTAGCCCCACACATCACAGTAACAAGCCTGAATGCCCATGCCCAGATTCTTCTATATATTAACCTCTCCTCCTTTCAGAAGAGGACTATCGGACAGTGTGAATTAGCTCTCAGTCATGTTGAATGCGCTCTATCCCTGGCAAAATGCCCGGTGCACTACAGGGTCCCCAAATGGATATCAGAGTATTAATTCTAATGTGTTAAGAGTCAGAGTATTAATTTAAAGAGGGAAGGCAGTGTGAAAAGAGTGTAATACTCAATAAAGTTGAAAATGTGTTCTTTGTGTAGGCATAAACTATATGACAAGGGCCTACTTATGCTTGGAAAATTAGGGTAATGTCTCTTCACACATATTGTAAAATAATTTTATTGATGAGAGATGGAGTCCAGAGTGAGTTCCAGGCAACAAAGGACAGAATTCCAACTCACTTGGTCCTATAGCATTAGCTTAGGATTTGTTTTCTGTTATTTCTGCAAAATAGAGGTTCACAAATTCTCGAGGAACCAACGTTTCCTGGGTACTGGATTATATGCAGAAAGCCAGCACTCACTCAAACAACAACAAGAAATAACAGCCTTGATTTGTTGTGTTTGTCGATTTCCACCAACTATTTCCACCAGGTCCACCACAGCCGATTTCAAGCTATCAGGAATGTTACAATTGCCTTACAAATTTCCTGCAGCTTGCCTAAACCTACAAGTTAGTTCCAGCACCCCATGAGGCAAGTCATTACACCTGGTGCTGTAAGATACAAAGCCCCTCTCCTGACCTCAGTGAGCCTATAGCCTAGTGGAGACACAGACCTCCCCCTTTGACCAATTGCTTTGGTTTTTTCCAAAAGGAATCTGTATCAGCCATGTTATTTATTGTTATTTGGAGCCCATCAAGGTAAATACAATGAGTTTCCCAAAGGCTCAATTACCAAAGACTGATAGGCCACCAATTTGTAATAATGCAGCTATAAGACCATCTACTCTAAATGTTCTACCTAATTACATTTTCAAGAGCCACCCTCTAACAGAATTCTTGGGTAATTTCTTTTACTCAGCATTAAGGCATTCGTGGCTAGACACAACTAGTCTTTCAAGATATTTAAAGATCATTACCAGGAAAAAAAATCCCCACTCCAACAGAAATTGTTTTGATGGAACAAGATAAAATTCCTCCATTTGCTCTCAGATTTTGTATTATTTATGAACAAATTACCAATCACAGGGAGAGGGCAGCAAATAGAGATGGAAACACATTGCAGGACCACATGCTGATGTCATGTACAACACATACTGAAAATACTTCCCCAGTCCTTAACAGGACATGTGAAATATCCCTGTGGTAATACAGTTCACTCAAAAGTGAAACTTGTAAAGAACCTGCAGAGATTTCCATCTCTGGTAATGGGTGAAGTTTTCAAGGTTTAGATTTGTTTTGTAAGCAGATTGTAGGAGAAAAGCAAGACTAAAAGTAAGAATGGAGAGAGTCTTCCCTTAGTAGGTTTCATTACAAAGGATCCTTTCTCTGATAACACCATGTATGGATTCAAGGGACTAAACAAGTAAAGGGAGAGAACATCATGTTCCACACAGTCCATTTTGAATTTGGTCACTATATTTTTCTTCTTTTGAGTTGTGCTCAGCTATCCTGTTGTGGCCACCATATCCTCTCTCTTTCTAGATCATCTTCAGCATCTGTCCCTCTGGGACTGGATTCTCTTGGGAGTCTAGAAGTCTGGAACACTTGCTCTCACGCAACTTTCATACAGATGACGATAAGTGGACATTTATCAACTTTCACTCCCCCACACTTCCACAACTTCTGACTCCCTCTGAGAACTTCCTCAGCACCCTTCAGCATCTGCCTGGGAAAGTGGACAAGTCCATGGGACTTTGTTACCAGGTGTATATGTCTGGATTAAAGTCCCTTCTCCCACCCTTTCTCCATCTCTTGTATCCCACTCCTTAACATAACCTGGAGCAATTTCCTCAGCCTTCTGAATAGTTTTCCCATCTCTAAAATGGGTACAGAGTCATACTTAATAAATGTTGTTTAGTGTTGTCCATTTAATGGGTTGGTGAAGGTTTATGTAATCTCCCCAGCTAGAGGGAATCTGTCCCATTTCTTGGCTTCTGATGGACTCAATTAGGTATGTGCCTCCTTGTTCTCACTAAATAGGAGCCTACTTGAGGTGGCCCCTATCCGTCATATTCATAGTCATTCATCACTGTCACCTTCAAGTGCCTGACAATGCCTCGTAGAGTGCATTGCCTGGTGGCCCCTCCTTAAGGACAGATGACATGGCAGTCTTGCTTGCCACTTCTGTGTTTCAGCACAATGCTAATAAAAGCTCCACATGCAAGAGATGTTTGTTAGAGGAAGAATGGGCACATAAGTTTCAGCTTAATATACATGTTTTGTAAGAGATGATGCATAAATCAATGGTAGCCAACTACAAGTTCTTGAAAGTTCTTGTTCACCATGGTTTGACTGGAGTTCACTAGAAACGTGCTCAGTAAATGATTAGTGAGTGAATTATCCAACGAACCCATTGATCTGGTGACATAGTTTCTCCTATTGCACCATGGAAGGCGACTTGCTGCCTAAAAATACAACTGGGTAGTTTGAGTAACATTTTGCTATTAGAACCGATGGGACAAATACCACAAACACAGATGCGTTTTCCCTAAATCAGTGATTCCCAAGCAGGGAGATTTTTGCCCCCCACCCTGTCCCCAGGGGACATCTGGCAACGTCTGGAGACATTGTTGGTTGTTAAAACTGGGAGAGTACTACTGAGCCTGCTAAATGCCCTATGGGATGCACAGGACAGTTCCCAAGACAAATAATTCTCTTCCTCAAGTGTCAACAGAGCAGCACTTGAAAAATCCTGCTCTCAATGATCAGCAAGGGGGAGATTCCTTTTTTCCATAACAACATATTAAAATGTGGGTCAAGATTACTGAGATGGTCTGTATAAATCCCCCCTCCTTCACAGAATCACAGAAAGTCAGGATTGAAGGGAACACAAAAGATCATTAAGTATCAACTCCTCACTTTACATCAGGGACCTGACAAGTCCAGAAAGGGAAGCGAAAGCTTGAGGCTGCACAGCTGGTAAGCCAAGAAGCCAAGTTCCCAGTGCCCAGGATTTTCCCTCTCCCTTTTCAATATATCTGCAACTGAGCTTCCTTTTAACTCCCATCAGCAGGTTCAGCTCCAGCCCATCTGGTAAGATGGGCGGCTCCAAGCCAGCCGCCCATTTTACCCCTAGATTAAAGCACTGTTTTCACTCAATTTCCATCATTCCCATCCACATGGATGACTTTTGCCAGGTCCTTGAACCATCAATACTATTATTTATATAATAATTGTATTTAAATGGACATTGACTTTTTCCCTGAATAAGTTTAATAAGGAAATCTTTTATTGGTACTGTAAGTAAAAACTGGTCGGATTGCCATGATGAAAAGGGACCTAAAAATTGGCACCACGCAAACAAAAATGTTCAGCATTCACTTGCTTCTGTTGCATCTTTAAGGATCCAAGCCTGAGCCTCTTTGTTAAAAAGGGAGATTCTCAAGTGTAGGAGGTGTTAAGGACATATTGGCACCAAACTGAGACTTTCTCCTTAATGTAATAAGAAGTATTAAAAAAGAATTGAAAAGGGAATGCATTTCTCACTGCGTGCTTCAATATTATTTATTACGTACTCATGCACCACTGGAAATCATCTTGTATTCCCTCAGTGGTATATTTATTTTTGGAAAGCCTGGATTAGAGGAATGAAAGCGACCCTGATCACTTCCGCCCTCTTTGATATGAGTTCCTTCTTTAGCTTCCCAGACTGAAGGAATGCAGGCATCCTGAATTCTTCTGTGTTTCCATGCCAAATGCAATTAAGTAGGGAAATGAAAGAGAAGTTGAATGAGGAAGTGTTCACTGCTTTGCAAGCTTGGACAGGATACATTGAGGTTGTTGAAGGTTGTAATAGAATTCTAAGATGATCCCCAGTGACCTGCACCTTTGTATCATTCCCTCCCCTTTGAGTGTGGGTTGAACCTATGACTATGACTATACCACACCTGTGATTGTTACCTTACATTGCAAAATAGTGATTGCTCTGGGTGGGCCTGGCCTAATCATGCGAGTACATTAAAACCATTTTTCTTCAGCTGGTAGCAGGCAAGGAGGTCTGAGAGATGGACTGCAGGTGGCTTGGAAAAAAGTAAACCCCTATGTTGTGCAGTGCCACTGGAGGCCACTTGGCAAGGACCTTGGGGCAGACTTGAAACTGTAAGCAGTTCCCAGCTGACAGCTAGCAGGAAAATAAGAGTTTAGTTCTATTATCTGCAAGGAAATGAATTCAGCCAACAACTAATTGGCATACAAGAGGACCCTGAGCCCAGACTTCTAGACCTAGGAACTGTGAGATCATCCCTTTCAGTTGTTTTGAGCTCTGAAGTTTGTAGAACTTTGTTATATAGCAAGAGAAAACTACAGTAAAGGGATACAGAGATGAGTATGATAGATTGGCTGGCATCAGGAGGCTTATATTCTAGTCCTGGAGATAAGATACACATGGAGGCAACTGAAATATTAATCAGGGTATACAAGCTGATGTCTGCGAAAGGTACAAACAATGTGAAGAAAGAAATGTGGGTTGAGAAGAATCAGAGAAGGCTTCATGGAGGAGGTGACATTTGCACTGGCCTTAAAGGTCAAAGACAATGTCGCCAAACAGAGAGGTGCACCCAGTGCAAGCATCTACTGGACTGATCAGGTTCCTGCTCAGCCTTGCACACACAGCCATGCAGAGTACCAGTTCTAGGCTTAGTTGCTTAATTTCAGTTCTGCCTTCGCCACTTAGAATAAAGCCTCCACTCCTCATTGTCCTCATTGGAGAAAGAGAGGACACAGTGTCTACCTACAGTTGACAAAATCCCATAGCCAGAAAATGGCAGAGCCTTCTTTCCTTGCATGTGTTACCTCCACAGGTAGAATCTCCCTAAGTGGACTTGAAGCTTCTGACATTGAACACCTTCCCTGAGGCTGCCTCCAGCATTTATAGGGCCCAAGGCAGGACTACAAATAGAAGCCCACGTACCGTATGGCTGGATATTGACAAGTTAGAAATCAAGCTAACGGCTTGTAAGTGAAATAAATTCTCTCCTTCTACTTTGGCAAATACACTTTCATAGTGACAAAACAGAAGGCAAAAACAAAAGTTTTAAAAGATGGGATCATCATGCTGCCTTGCCTCCATTGGGGACACTTCTGAAGGGCACCGCGAGCTTCAGAGTTGTGACCTTATAAAGGACCAGCTTCTCCCTTTGCCCAGTCCTACCTTCCCACTTGATGACCAAAATGTCTCCTGAGAACATTCTCCTGGAAGCCTTCTGCGTGACGGTATGTTTCCTGGGGACCCTGTCGAAGACGGCTGCTCTCTCACACCTGATCGCTTGGGGATGTCGGATCTTTCACCTGTAAGAGAAAAACCTTTTTCTAAAAAGATTTATCTATTTATTTTAAAGAGAGAGAGAGAGAGAGTGGGTGTGTGTGTGTATTAGAGTTGGGGGAGGGGCAGAGGGAGAGGGAAAGAGAATCTCCAGCCCAATCCCATTGAGCGAGGAGCCCAATGCAGGGCTCAATCCCACGACCCATGAGATCACAACCTGAACCGAAATCAAAAGCTGGATGCTCAGCCGACTGAGCCACCCAGATGCCCCCGTAGGAGAAATTCTAACCTGTACCTTTAGCTCCTGGACCCATCTCCCTAGGGCACTGTGGTTTACACCGGATGGTTCAAAGGCAGGAGCCATGGTTAGGGAGGGAAACGTTGTTGCTGTTATCACTTTATGAAAGCAAAGCAGGGCTCCCCCTTTGGCAGTGTGCCCCATGAGTACTCCCCCGCTTGGGAGGACCAGCTCTGTGTGCCGATCGCATTCGGCATTTGAAAAAACATTTAATTACGTGCAAAGAGAGAGTCTATGTGTCAGTCTTGGGCTGGGTTTGTTTGGGACTTTATTATCATACATACCACTGTAGCCTATTATTCCCGGACAGATTGGACAAGTTTCAAGGTTAATAAAAATGTTCTGGCAAATTGTTATTTTGAAAGTGATTGAAGGAAATGTCCCACTTGGAGCATATGTTTGACCTTTTGGGGGAGGAAAAGGAAGAAAACGCTCACAGAAGCCTCGTGCAGCTTGAATCTTTTGACAGCTCTAAATTGTTTGGTGCGGGCCGAGGGGCTCAAAGCACCACAGGGACTGGCATTTCCTTCCCAAGTCTCTTCCCTCCACTTGGACGTGTCACTTTAGGTAATCATGATAATAATCATACATAAGTTTCATTTTTTCCATCAGGCCCAGTGCGATGTGTTCCATGGGTATCATCCCATTCAGCGTTCACAACCCTGGCAAGTTAGGACCCCTTCCATGTCTTCTGTGCCGAAGAGGGAAATGAAATAACTTGTCCAAGGTCACGGCAGAAGTGGTGGAATGTGGACGGAAACCCGGGTCTGTCCATCCCCAAATGGCCCAAATACTACTTGTCTTTAGCCAACCCTATAGGATGCCACAGGCCGTGGTGGCACCCAGACTGTCCACTACTATTTTGTGGCTAGCTGCCACCTGCCAGCACCTGTGCCTCTGTGCCTGAGGGCTGGCTCTCCTATTTTACTGGGGCATCACTGACAAATAAAAATTGTATGCACTCGAGATATACAACATGATGATTTGGTATTCATGTACATTGTGAAATGATGACCACAACTGAGCTAATTAACACATCCATCACCTCACATTGTTA